>NC_141879.1:538910250-539216812 GCF_056163025.1 Triticum urartu
TGCATTTTGGAGTAGTAAATAGATGGTGGTTTGCGAGAGTGACAGAAACTTAAACCCTGGTTTATGCACTATTCTGTAAGGGGCCAATTGGATCCTAGAATTTAATGCTCTGGTTAGGATTTATCCTTAATACTTTTCTCGTAGTTGCGGATGCTTGCGGGAGGGTTAACCATAAGTAGGAGGTTTGTTCAAGTAAGAACTACACCTAAGCACCGGTCCACCCACGTATCAAATTATCAAAGTAGCGAACACAAATCACACCAATATGATGAAAGTGACTAGATGAAATTCCTGTGTACCCTCAAGAACGCTTTGCTTATCATAAGAGACCGTTTTGGCCTGTCCTTTGCCTCAAAAGGATTGGGCTACCTTGCTGCATACTTGTTACTATTATCGTTACTTGCTCGTTACAAACTATCTTCACTACAAAAAATACACTTCCGTGATGATACGTCTTTGTCACAGTAGGTCGCGTTTTTGTCATGCATGTACATCCATGATGATTTTATGACAGAATCAAGATAGGCATACCTGTGTTGCTGTAGAAGTGTTCCATGACATTACCAAAATTATCATCACGGAAGTGTCCACTTCCATGACGATAAATCGCGCATCACAGAAGTGCTTTCGTCAAGGGTGACCGACACGTGGCATCCACCGTAACGGAACACCGTTAAGCTATCGGGTCTGGTTTCGGATCCGATAACCCGCTAATAGCCCCGACAAATGGGGATTTTCCACGTGTAAAATCATCATTGGCTGGAGGAAACATGTGTCGGCTCACAGTTGGGACAGATGTCATCCACTCATTGGACCCAAGGCGCCTATGATACGTCGACACGTGACACGGTCGAACAGAGGCCCATTCCTGTGAAAAGGCCGGCCCATTTGACTTGGTCAAAAGGTGGTGGGCCGGCCCATGGAAAGCCTGTTAACGGCCTATTCGCATATGGCCCATTTATAGCCCGATAACCCAGGGCCCGTTAAGACCTATCCAAATTAGGCCCAGTAGCGTCATCTGGGCCGTCCAATATGATTCCAGCCGATTTTAAGTTCCGGCCCATGTATGGCCCATGATGTCTTTCCGCCCATATGAGGCCCTTTGTAACTCTTGGCCCATTAACGGCCCGTGGTGAAACTGGCCCGTAATGAATAGTGTATCACTTTATACCCATTAATGGCCCATTAATCCATTGGGCCGTTTGCAGCCCATGTTATCTTTCGGCCTTCTCAGTGCCCATTTATTCTTGGGCTCATTTCCAGCATTCGGTTACTTACGACCCGTTACTGCCATTTTCTGCTTGTGGGCCAAATTCAGCCCGTGGTTATAGTCGGCCCATTTGTGGCCCGTTAACACGTTGGGCCGTTTTCATAGCGTCATCAAATACGACCTATTAACGACGACCCGTTATGGTCGGCCCATGAACGGACGACTCCAACTCTAGCCCGTTTACGGCCATAACGCGGTCTGTTTTTGGCCCATGTTTGGCAAATCGATCATATGGCCCGTATAAGGCCCATTGATGATACGGCCCGTAGAAGGCCCATTGTTTCTACGGCCCGTAGAAGGCCCATTGTTTCTACGGACCGTAAAAGGCCCATTGTTTCTACGGCCCGTAGGAGGCCCAGTGTCACTACAGTAAATATGTAGCCCATGGCCTGTTAAAGGCGGGAAACTACTATAGGTTTAGACCTGCTAATGGCCCAAGATGATTATAGGCCCACGTTTCGGCCCATATGAGTAATGGGCCGGCCTGAAGACCGACAACACTGAGATCCACTGAACCTTCCAGCGTAAATTACAGTATATCGACCAAAGAATAAACCTAGACTATACAATAAAGAACTTACGGCATATTACATCCATTGGGAATGAAAGTTCGCTACCAGTGATAATAAAGCATAACATGACCGCGGATTACATACACTGGGCATCAAAGGTCGCCACTGGTGCATATAAATGCGCCGACAAAAGAATATACAAAACTGAGAGCACTTCAGAAGGCAATAGACCTGGCAAGGTCGGGCCCCGCAAGCAGCCGAACAAGCTGATGAGACCTCACTTGTGTCAACGATAGATGCTTCATCCCTAGCTGTATGTCACCATAGTGCACAAGGAAGTCCCCTGACATCTTCGTTACATCTTTTACTTCAAGTCGGAGCTGAGCTGAAGCAAGCCTTTCCGCTTTAAGTTGAGACTGAAGAAGTCAAACTGATTGAGGCAGCGACTGCATAGAGGTTGTCTCACACCTGCTGGTGAGTAGCTTCAACTCACTGTCTTCATCAAGATAGGACCTTGGGGTCATCTCGCTCTCCTCAAGATGGTTGTCTCACTATCTTTCCTAAAGTTCTGCCTGGCATAAGAGATATGACTCTGAAAGAGAAACAAGGAGACACGTAACATGTTTCACAATTATATAAGCAAATAAATGGATCTGTTCTGCATAAGGAACATGTTTTTACAACTACAATTTAAAACGGGTAGTTGTTGCAAACATCCAATCAGATGTAAACATCAGTGGAGGAAATGATGCCTATCCAAATCTCTACTAGAGCAAAGTTTGAAGGCTTGAGAAGGATGAACTTACATTACATGTTAACACGGGCTGGACAAAGCCCTTCTCCATGTTGATGGAAGGATAATTCAATAATTTCCCCAAAGAAAATTCTTTAAAAGCATTGCCATTATTCTACATTTTGCAAATAGTAAATATAGATCAAATAATATTGGAAGAAATAGAGGATAATTAAGCTTAGGTGCAGACTGATGATACATAATCAAATAGAAATTAATTAAGTACCGCGTTACAAGGCAAAAGGTACTAACAAGAGGAATGCAGACATCAATGTGTGCAGTGGCATTGGCTTTATTCAACATTTTGGTAAGACTAAATGTAGATATGATAATTTGGAGAAAGTGGAGGGCAGGGCAGATAAGATGCAGAGTAATGCTAGACAATCAACTATCTTGCGATGCATGTACAGTAATACCACCACCATCCATTATTACTTGTTGCTCAAATGGATGTATCTAGCACTATTAAGTTCTAAATACATCCAATTAATCAACAATTAATTCAATACAGAGGGAGTACATGACAACAGGTACTTACATCAGAAATCCAAAACTTCATAACCATTGTGTTAATTCTACATTTATCTAAGAATAAATATAGATATTATAATTTCAAGCAAAGGGAGGATAAAGAAGCGAACATTTACAGTGATGCTACATAATCAAACATCAATGAGTGTAACTATGCTGACAAAGGGCAAGAGGTACTGACAAGAGCAATGTAGAGCCCAATATTGTCGTGAGATCCTATGATCCTTTGAGCAAGGAGATTCGTCTGAAATTAGTTTTCATACAAGAGAGAAGGTAAGGCACATGCAGAAATTTAGGAGTTCAAATTTTGAATTGATATCATAGACAGTACCTGACGCTGGGCTCTCAGCAGTTCTAATAGGGGTTTGGCCACTAGAGTAGGGGGTAAAGTCTGGTATAGTTGGGCCTGTGTTTTCTGTGGCTGCTAATCTATCTGATTTAACAGGTATCACTACCTTTTCCAAATACCTAGTTTGTACTCCTTGAGGATCTGCACTCACCCTCTTCCTTTTGGACATCTATTACGAAAGAACAACATTTGACTGGAAAAACATAGTATGAGGACACATGGAATAGGTACAGAAAATGGATAGGTATGGCATATACTCATATATGATGCTTAAACTAAGCAGATGGTGTAACAAAGTAGAAGTAATGCAAGAGGTCAGATGCAAAATATGTGCGACCAATACAACCTTGCCAAGTTAGAGCATGCACCTTGATGGGTGAATAAGATAGGCCATCCTCCACCATGCCAAGTTTGTTAGCCAGTGGATTGTTCCGCAATATTCCTCCCGTGCGCCCATTCTCATATTCATTTTGATAATGTTCAATACCTGACATGCATGAAAACATAAAAACAAGTGAGATTATCTTTGTAATGCAGAAGCGATTCTAATCCAATACTTCCTTCCTGTAAACCCCTTTGTGCTATCTCTGCAATTCTTCTAAGAGGTGCCATGCATGCTGTAATTTGGTGTGTGCATTACAATAATGTGGCCTACTACTCAAAATATGAGAGCTCCAGAAGTGATGATACTTCGCAGATGACAACTTCAACATATAGTAAAGAAGAAGTCGACCTGACCTGACAGATTCAAAATATACTAAGGGAGAATAACTCAACCTGATCAGTCGACCGCAAGAGAAGAGGGTCATCTTAAAGAAGAGCAGAAGAGCAAGCAGATTGAAGATATTACAAGTCTTTCTATACAATGTCGGTTGGCCACCCATGATGAACCAGAGCGCACAGAGAAATACTATTCCTTCCGGTCTCTCCATATGTGGCTCACATGCATTTCAAAACTAAAGTAGGAACATTTAGCTGACCAATTAAACATCTTAGTTTTACTAATATCAACATAATATTAGATTTGAATTTGTACAACTAAGCTTGTTTAGCTCGATGGGTGGAGCAGTGCTATTACGAAACGAACCACGTAGGCTGATCGTGGTCATCATAAAATGGGGAAACCGTAGACATGATGAGTATAGTGTTGACCATGGTAGTGCGATGGCAGATCTGAAGCTGCAAACCGCGCAAAGGGTAGTTAGCAACCGATGTTTGGTTTGAAATAAAAACTAAGATTTGGTATGGACAAGAAAGTACAGTCAACAAGTGACAAAGAAATGCAATTCTGCTGTCTCTCATATGTCGCGACATGCATTTGGAAACTCAAGTGGGACCTTTGGCCAACCAACTAAATGTGTCTGTTAACTAATATCAGTATCATATCACAATCATATTTGAACAACTAAGCTTTGGAATTTTGAGTGTTGTGTTGTTTAGCTTGAAGGGTGGAGTAATGCTAGTACGACAGAAAGCACCTACGCAAATCATAGTAGAGTAGATAAAAGGGGAAAACCCTACATCAAGAGTAAAATCAGGAAAGTGGAACTAGCTGGACCAGTGGGTGGCGCACATGCTTTTCGAAACGAATATAGGAACATTTGGTGACCAATTAAACGTTCTCTGTTTTAGTAATATGAGCATCATATCAGATTCGTATTTCAACACATAAGCTTTGGAATTATGAGTGGCATGTTGTTTCGCTTGATGGGTTGAGGTCTTGAGGAGTAGTGCTAGCACGACACGAAGCAGTGAAGCACCTACGATGATGGTAGTGAATATAAAGGGGGGAAACCATAAGCTTTACGAGTATAGTGACCATGACATGGCAGATCTGAAGGTGCAAACCGGACAAAGCTACTTCGCAACCAATGTTTGCATTCAACTAGCCACTACGATTTGGTACGGACAAGAAATGTACAGTAAACAATTTAAGATCTGATATGTCTCCAACGTATCTATAATTTTTGATTGCTCCATGCTATATTATCTACTATTTTGGACATTATTGGGCTTTATTTTCCACTTTTATATTATTTCTGTGACTAACCTATTAACCGGAGGCCCAACCCAGAATTGCTGTTTTTTGCCTGTTTTAGGGTTTCGAAGAAAAGGATTATCAAATGTAGTCCAAACAGAATGAAACCTTCGGGAACGTGATTTTCTCAACGAACAAGACCCAGGAGACTTGGACCCTACGTCAAGACACAAAAGAGGAGGCCACGAGGTAGGGGGGCGTGCCTACCCCCCAGGCGCACCCTCCACCCTCGTGGCCCCCCTATCGCTCCACCGACGTACTCCTTCCTCCTATATATACCTACGTACCCCCAAACGATCAGATACGGAGCCAAAAACCTAATTCCACCGCCGCAACTTTATGTATCCACGAGATCCCATCTTGGGGCCTGTTCCGGAGCTCCACCGGAGGGGGCATCGATCACGGAGGGCTTCTACAGCAACACCATAGCCCCTTCGATGAAGTGTGAGTAGTTTACCTCAGACCTACGGGTCCATAGTTATTAGCTAGATGGCTTCTTCTCTCTTTTTGGATCTCAATACAATGTTCTCCCCCTCTCTTGTGGAGAACTATTCAATGTAATCTTCTTTTTGCGGTGTGTTTGTTGAGACCGATGAATTGTGGGTTTATGATCAAGTCTATCTATGAACAATATTTGAATCTCCTCTGAATTCTTTTATGTATGATTGGTTATCTTTGCAAGTCTCTTCGAATTATCAGTTTGGTTTGGCCTACTAGATTGATCTTTCTTACAATGGGAGAAGTGCTTAGCTTTGGGTTCAATCTTGCGGTGTCCTTTCCCAGTGACAGTAGGGGCAGCAAGGCACGTATTGTATTGTTGCCAACGAGGATAACTAGATGGGGTTTTCATCATATTGCATGAGTTTATCCCTATACATCATGTCATCTTGCTTAAGGTGTTACTCTATTTTTAACTTAATACTCTAGATGCATGCTGGATAGCGGTCGATGAGTGGGGTAATAGTAGTAGATGCAGGCAAGAGTGGGTCTACTTGTCTCGGATGTGATGCCTATATACATGATCATACCTAGATATTCTCATAACTATGCTCAATTCTGTCAATTGCTCAACAGTAATTTGTTCACCCACCGTAGAATACTTATGCTCTCGAGAGAAGCCACTAGTGAAACCTATGGCCCCCGGGTCTATCTTTATCATATTAATCTCCTACTACTTAGTTATTTCCTTTGCTTTTTTTACTTTGCCTTTATTTTACTTAGCATATTTATCACAAAAATACCAAAAACATTATCTTATCATATCTATCAGATCTCACTCTCGTAAGTGGCCGTGTAGGGATTGACAACCCCTATTCGCGTTGGTTGCGAGGATTTATTTGTTTTGTGCAGGTACGAGGGACTCGCGCATATCCTCCTACTGGATTGATACCTTGGTTCTCAAAAACTGATGGAAATACTTACACTACTTTGCTGCATCATCCCTTCCTCTTCGGGGAAAACCAACACAGTGCTCAAGAGGTAGCAAGATCTATTTTCCGGGTGAGATCAATAACTTAAGCACATATGGAAGAGTACCACCTCTCTTGCGACGCCGTGTAGGCCCCTGCTGATACATTGAGGGTGCTGCGAGTGCGATGGCTGTCGGCGGCGGGGAAGAAGACTTTAGATGGCAGACGACCGGGTCGGGGGATAAATCTTGTTGCCGTGTACGAGGCTGTCGTAGGAGCGGCAACGACATGGAGGACGACGGCGCCGATGAAGCGAGACGACGCGATGAAAGGATCCTGGTCCTGCGCTGTGGATGAGAGACGCCCATTGCTTGTAGTGGATGATGGGGTATGGGTAGCGGCTCCGGCAAGGTGGAGGATCGGGTGGCGGACGGAGGAGGCTGGCCGCAGTGGGGAGGTTGTCGTGGCGCCGATGGTGTATGAATGGGGAAATGGAGGGGGAGGGGGGATCTCAAACTTTGGGACGCGCTTGTCTGAAATGTGGGAAAGTTACGAACTTATCCCCCGTTTAAAATTTCGGACATCACGACGGTTGGGGATAGGACGATAATCTCACATCTCCCAAATATTTGCCGGTAACGATTTCAGGCGAGGAGAGGGTGTTTTGCCGCCCACGGTTGGCGCCCACGGTGTATGAACGGGGACTGACAGGTAGGGCGGTTGTGTCACGTCTAAGGGAAGTTACACATCTGCCCCTATTTAAAATATTAGCATACATCGATTTCGGATGAGGAGAGTTTATTTTGCCGCCTACCATGGATGAATGGGGAAACAGAGGGAGAGACACATGTCTTTCGGACGAGCTTGAATCAAATGTGTTTTGCCGCCCACGTTTGGCACCCATCGTGTCTGAATGGGCTCAGAGGCCATCGTGTCACGTCTGATTGAAGTTACTAGTCTACCCCTATCGACAACAGTGTAAATCCGGTCGATAAGGATGTCAAGTGTCAGGGGTAGACAGTAATTTCCATCTCGCAAACACTTGGTTCGGGCAGCCCACAAATGATAGTGGGTGTTTAGCCACTTCGTTGAAAACTTGGGAGAATTGACATTCACGTGTGCCCTGGGCCCTCGCAACTCAATCCAAATCCAATTTTTATTCGATTAGGAATATCCACAGATAATTCTACATTTTGTTATTTATTTCTTCAAAACCACAACAAAGATTTATTCCACCTTTATATATGAATATGATTTAGAAATGCCGTGATCTTCGAATTCAGTAGGTTGGATACACTTTGAGTCAAACAGTTATTTCATCCAATACAATATGCTCTTACGAAAAACAGTTCACCTTATGTCAATCATACAAGTACTGAGGATTACCTCGCCTAAAAAATTCGGATCATTACAACACATGGACAACATAGGGGGTCTTACAACATAATCCATTCAGAGACATGACACAACATGCAAGTACATTAATCTAATGACAATTTCAACTGCTATCTAAAGAAGAACTAGGATTACCCTGGGCTTCAGATAGCATAAGCAGCAGGACCTCCTCCGTCTTCAAATGCAACATTCTTACTTCCTCCAATTCTTGGGTTGCTTGCATAATGCATGCAGCTAATTGCATAATTTCCAGTTTCAAGATCGATATTACATCATTCATGGCAGCCACACCATCTCTTTCTGCCTCTAGT
Source organism: Triticum urartu (assembly GCF_056163025.1). Classification (NCBI taxonomy): domain Eukaryota; kingdom Viridiplantae; phylum Streptophyta; class Magnoliopsida; order Poales; family Poaceae; genus Triticum; species Triticum urartu. The sequence continues at coordinate 538,918,859 of NC_141879.1, forward strand.
AGAGCCTCAAGAACTATAATATCTGTGCTCAGACTGCTCTCCGACGGTGTTGCCTCTAAACTGCTACCATCTGGTAACATGGATGGCGCACTGCTTCCACAAATAGATTCTGGGGTTGTACATTGTGTCCTAGTGTGAACGACATCCTGAAAGGTTTCCGCTGGACATAAGTAAGAGATAGTTATCACATGATCCAGGCAGTAAGCTTACATGGTAAACGACATACGAATTATTGCCGAGCATGGCAAGCTATATTTAAATGGTTTGAAGCAGCATCAGCCAAAAAGAAATTAAAATGGTAAGATGAAACTAGGGATGTAAGTGACAAATAAATGACATCCGCCAGTCCCATCTAGTTAGTTTTTGCTAGCTCACTGATTCATTTTCCTCAAAAAACAAAAACTCTTTTGAACTATCATACCACTAGTGGACTTTAATCGGGATTAAACGGGACCCAGTTGACATCCCTAGTTGAAAGGGAGTGTACCACCTCTATATTTAAGTTGCCAAGGCATCTAAGCAGTTGAAATAATCTGAGAAAGCACTTAACAGTGTGGCCTCATATAAACCACGAAGACAGTCTTGTGATGAAGTTCAGAGGAAAAGTTAAGGACTCAAATGAACTAGGCATGCATTTCTTTATGATAGTACATCAGGCACTACTGACATATTGGCCAACTCAGGTATAGCGTAACAAGTAACAAACAAGCATTCGAATCAAGCAATACAACAAAGCAGACAAGTGTACTATTTGTTATTCTGTAGGATTACAGGTTGAGGGCACAAGCCAAGAAAGCATCCCACACGCATTACATTTCACATGTACTAAAACACACTGGCTTACCATATGTTGCTGTGAAGCCTCGCTGCTGTTGCAATGTTCTTTGAAGATATCGTCAGCATCCCGTGGTTGCAAATTAACTTGTTGTGGTTTATTCTGCACCCTCTATTTAGGTAAAATTATTTTTAATCACATGCACTGGTTTGAATTGATCATGAACGGTTCATCTAAACTAATGAAAGAAGGGTGTGTGCATACACAACAATATATCTGCTTCCCTCTATTTTTATGCTTGTTCGAGGTGCCAGCCCCAAAAGAACAAATATTTTGCTTGATGGGGTCGGCAGCTCCATAATTAATAGAAGCATCAAATTAGTCATGCAACTTGGGAAGATCAAGAACACACAAAGAAGTAATGAACAGAGGCTCGGAGCAGTGATGTAATAGGTAGCATCAGAAAATGCAGGGTAAAACGAACAAAAACCAGTGGAACCACATGCTAGTTTGCTGATGTGTAATTAAGCATAGAGAACATGAAGCAGGCTGATGGAACCAACAGGTGGCATCAGAACGACACCATTATCATAAATATAGCATGCAAGAAGTAAAATAGTAGGCAGTGATATCTAGGAAGTACAGTAATACTTAGGACAAAACTAAAGCATATTAACTATATGTGCACTGGTATGTAATTTAGCACATGTAACATGTTCACTGCCAGAAGTATGGCCCTACAGGTGCAAGCAGAATAATGCGTCTCATGAAAAACTGAATGATGCCCTGAATAAATTCAAAGGTGCGGTGCTTATGCTAAGAAAGTGAACGTAGGCGCCAGCCGTTGGATAATAGTACCTGATTCTCGGTGATGTATGGGTATCATTGGCATACTTGATAGCTAAGGATCGTCGATGGTGCTCGTGTTGCGGTTGAGTTTGGGCCGGCTGTCGCCATCGCTGAAGCGGCTCCGGTGCTATGGTTGCGGCGCCTGTCGACATACAAGAAAGCTCATATGTGGTAAGTGAACAGTTGCACGATAAAGAAAAAATCGAAGGAGTACAAATCGAAATAACCTGGTGAGGTTGCGGTGTTGGTAAAGCAGGGCCGGTGGAGTTGAATATGGCGTCCGTGGAGCGGGTCTGGTGCAGTGGACGAAGGCTTCGGCGGGCGCGTTGTACAGTGCTTTCAGTGAGGAGGATCTGATGCGGCGGATGAGGGCTTGTATGAAGGGCCAACGAAGGGACGGACGAGGGAGTCAGTGAAGGGCCTACACTGTGGTGGACGAGGGCGCTGATTAAGCAGATCCGGTGTGGTGGACCATGATGGCGGTCAAGGAGATCTGGAGCGGTGGACAAGCTAGTCGCTGAAGCGACTCAGGTGAAGTGGTGAGTTGGCAGTTGGGGTTTCCAAGGTGCGGAAGGTAGATCCGTCGGGGTGTGAGGTCCACCGCTGTGGCGGAGGACTAGATTCGGCGGCTTGCCGTGGTTGGGGGGTCGGGGAGGGGCTCTGGGAAAAAATGTTGGGGCAAAGAGGGGAAAACAATGGAGTTACCAAAGCAACCCTTTTCCATTCATGTGTCAGGGGTAAAACAGGAATATCGCAGGGATAAACTTTCGGGCGTGAGATAGTTCGATGTGAGCGGGAAGTTTGAAAGCTTTTGGCGCCTGAAATTATATTCTGCTCTTGTGCGGCCGAGTATGATATCATGGCCGAGAATTTGTTTGTTTTGCATGCAAAAAAAGTTCAAGTTTTGAAAATCAATGTCTCCAACTCGAAACTTAGATTGTCCATTCAATTCGAATATGGATCATTGAGCTACTACAAGCAAATACCATCATACGGTCCAATTCAAATGAAATTCCAAATGTGTTTATCCTAAATATGATGAGAAAAGCAAAAATGTGTATGTGTATGAATAAAGTGGATGATTATAAAGTTTGAACATGCCCGGTTTAAAGCAAAAATGTGTATATCTCTAGGTTTGATATATGAATTTGAAATCACAAAATCCCGGTTTAAAAAATGTACCTCCGTTTAAATGAATTACAAAAGCTAATGATGGAGTCGAATTCCAAAATTCCAATCTTAGGTTTGTAATTCTGGTACATCAAGGTATATCATGCATGTTCAAAAGTATAGTTATCTCATAGTCCAAACTATGAAACAAATTGATCAACCATGAGTGCACACACTATCGACCATGTATATCTCAATTACTCTAAAGTCCCTCAAATATAGACAAGTCACTCTTTATCTAAAGCCAACCCCCCCTCGTGCCCCCCCACACAGAGAAGTCGTTCTCTCTCCCAAACACCAACACACGAGCACATTAACACCCCTCTCTCTTCTAAAGTCTGGACCCCAATATAGGTCTTTATCACTTTGTCTCTTGGGAATGCACACATCTCTTCCCCCACTTTCTAGCTAGGTCTCCTGGCATCTCTCTTTCCCAAGCACACACACTATGTAGAGTGTATCTTTCCCATACACACAAAACGTCGCCCCCAAACGTATATCTGCCTAGTTATGTGGTTCTCGCACACTCACCTCACACACCACCCCCACTACAAACAAGCACACTTTGTCTCCTTGTGCACCACTCTCCTCTTTCAATCTCTCCCACATGCGGACCCGCCCTAGCTCCTCCCTGTATACATATATGTCGTGACTCTTTCCATAGCTCCCTAATGTATCATCGTTCTCGATCTCGCACATTATTCTCTACACCATCTATTCTAGATCTCTCATGAAGTCTCTATCACACACACGATGACTCGCTTCCCTTGCGTCTCCGTACATAGGCCAATTTCAAATAACATCAACATTGTCTCCCTATCTATACGTCATTTATGGACACAAATGCCCCCTCTCTCACCCCCTCTCTTCCTCTCTCTCTCCATCGCTAGCTCTCTCACTACTAGGAAAACCCTGTTATTGGCGCACCTGTTTTGGCCATTAATGGCGCACTACAGGTGCGCCACTATCATCACGCCATTAGTAACTAATACCAGATAGTAGTGGCGCACCAGGCAGTGCGCCATTAGTAAGTCACACGGTGCGCCATTAGTATGCCTCCCAGGGGGCCATATTTACCTTGTGCTCTGGGTTACTAATGGCGCACTAACAGATAATGCGCCACTAGTATTTTTTATAGCAGTGCGCCACTAATGTGCTGTATGGTGCGCCACTAGTATGAATATTAGGAATTATTTTTTTCTTTTCTGATATTTGCACAGGTTACAATATATATTACTGGACATAATATATACAACACCACACAGCAACAACAGATTTATCGAATACAATAGAAGATTAGTCTCCGAATACAATTCATCATATTAGTCTCTGAATTCAAAAGACCGAACAAAGTTAGAACATTACAAGTCTCGAGACCGCGAGTAGCGATTTTGTATTCACATTACAAGTCGATATCGATCATCTAAACTACCATCACATAGAAGAGAGCTGCGGTCATCACGATGAGCATCATCGCGATGAAACTGGTCTTCATCCGGTTCCTCCTCCGCTCCCTCCTCTCTCCCGCTAGATAGCGCGCGTATCTAGCTTCTGCCTCCGCCCTAGTGGTGTACCCTTTGTAACTGTTACCGCTGAAATGGTGAACCTGTCTCCGACACTCCTCCCAGTCGTCGTAGACTCCGGGAACCTTACCCTTGTACACGACATACGACGACATCTCTATGCACTAGCCAAACAAAACGTTAGTAGCAATTCACAGACAATACATAAGCAATATATAAGTATGCAACAAAAGGATCAGAAGAGAAAAGCAAGACATTAATAGAACAATTCATGGTCCTACTAATAAATAGCATCGATTACATATAAGTTGAACAACTATCCAAACCAAAGAGACATACAAGTTCATTAAAGTTTAATTACAACACGAGCTAATCAATATTTCAGAACTACACATAGCATCACTACTTTCGACTCCACTCAGGGACCGGAGCGTGGGTGAAGCCGCCGTCTATCGTGATGGTCATGAAATCGCGGGCGTTGTCAGCCTGCATTTGTAGCGTTGTGTCTATCTCACTATTGGACGGTTGATATCTGAGGTAGAACTGCCCCGAGGTATGAAGGACATCTTGATGGATGATTTCTGCAAACTCCGACTGGATGCGAAAGAATTCTTGTCTGATGTCCGCGTCCTGGATTGCCGACAAGCTTGCGGCCCAATCTCTGAGATTATTTGGTAGCAGAAGGTGATTATGGTCCCGTATGATCACCCGCATGTGATGGAGGGCGTAGTAGGCATCCTTCTGACCTCCAGGCGGCTGCTTGACGCAGGGGAACGTCGTTTTGTGGGCGAACACGTGCTTGTCGTACCTACGAATTGGCCTGCTGAAGGTGCCCCAGATCTGGCGTAGCTGGGGAGAACATCATCAAGAACTTTCTTGATATTTGTGTAGTCTTTCTTCGACTGACGGTCCGAGTCGAAATACGTGGCCATGGAATATTTTAGTCTTAAGAGGATGAGTGTGCAATGTGTGTCACTGCACAAAACACGGAATGTTAGAAAAAAAAGAACGATCAAAATCTAAGAAATCATATGTTACGGGGCGGTGAGGGGATGACTTACTCAGGAAAGTAAGGCACGAGGAAGTTATCCTTATCTGGGTTTGCCAGAATGACGCCTTCGAGGTATGAACTCGCGACTTGCTGGTCCCCAGCGTTGCCCAAGATCTTGGCACGCATGTAGAAGGGGTCGGCTATCACGATGTCTGGGGTCTTGTCTCTAATGATCCGCATCTCCATACTCAGCGAAAATAGCTGAACGAAGGTGTAGTGCAGTGGATGAAGGTTAAACATAGCGAAGATGTCATCAAACTGCAGGACGATCATACCCCGGATGATGCTATCCACAAAGCCCTTGCCCTCTGGCACCTTGGCCACGAAAACTGGGTATGCAACATCATTCTCTCGGAGACGCCGCTTCTCCAAAGAAAGAACACTGTCATGCAGACTTCGCATAGCACCGGTTGCAGCATTGAGCAGATTAGTCGGTAGCATTGGCCTACTCGCCACATGAACCCTCCTCGAGATATCCTTAGGTGAAGGTGGCCCGTCCTGAGCACGGATCGTACTTGGTGCCGGCTGGCTCGCACCCTTGTTACTCTTTCTTTTCCGTCCCTTCTTCTTCTGCTGTAATGGGATCGAGTTCTGCTCACACACATCCTTCTTGAGTGTGTTGGGGCTTCGCACCTCGGCTATCTGAGGCTCGGTGAAGGCGGCAGCTGGAGGCGTCTCCTGAGAACTGAATGCCAGATGACACCTGTTGCTACTGGGTTTCTCCGCGGTACCAGCTAGATCGTCTTTTGCAGGGTTGGGTTCTTGAGAAGGAGGCCCCAAGAATTCGTCACCATACCCATGTTCGTTGAAGTACTTATCGACGTTGGTAAATGTACCATCGTTGTCGTCGGCGGCGTCGTCCGGATCCTATGCCATATGCATGTCTGGATCCTTTGCCATATCCATGTCCGGCATGTCTGGTAGCGTTGCGGGGGTCTTGCCATGGCTTGGCGCCGCACGACTGGCGGTGTTGTCTGTGGGGTGGTGTCCCCCGCCCCAAACGAATCTGGCTCTTCGGCCAAAGCATGGGCCAGCTTATGCAGGCACTGAGGGTCATCACATCATCTTCGTCAGCCCCATGGGGTCGATACGGAGGTAACATGTCGTCGAAGCCCGGAAGCACACGAAGCTGAACCCTATAAATGGTGGATGGCATCTGATTACCGTGGAACACGCGGCTGCCCGGTTGAATGATTCTGCCCTTGGCGACGTCAACCAACTCGTCGTTCACGAAGTGCAAGAGAGTGCACGGAACGTCGGCGGCGCCCTGCGAAAACATGTAGGGCGTCAGGGATGCCCAATCAAAGGCAAGGAGATCAAGTCATCGGCCGAGAGGCTTAATTAGTTACCGTGATGGCGTCGAGCTCGGCTAATGTCGAGGCACCACCAACGGCGGGCGTGCAAGTGACGGAGGGGCCGCTTGCTGCTGAGGTGCCGGCCGGCGTATTCTTCCCACATCCGGGTGTATTAAGCTGCAATGTCGGCGCCGCCGCGGGAGACACCAATGAAGCCACCGGCGCGTTGTGCGAGTTGCTGCCCGTGAAGCCGGGAATCGGGGGCGGCCCCTGTTGGCCGCCCGCAATCCACGCTCGCAGCCCAGAAACCAAGGTAGGCATAATGGCGGTGATCGTCGCTCCCAGTTGGTCTCGCACTTGCTCTTCGACGATCTTCAAAATCCGCGCCACTTGTGCCTTGAGTTGTTGAACCTCGCGCTCCTGGCTTTCCGAGCTGGTCTTTCTCTCCTTTCGCCCAGCGGTATAGTACTCCGACCATTTCGTGGAAAAGCCTTTGCCGGCCACACGACCAACTGACGTCGGCTTACTGAGCTTATCCTTGTTTTTCATTACGTTCAATGCCCTATTTAAAGGGGCGTCGAAAGGGGAGCTCTGAGACGACCCCGCGCTACTGCTTTCAGTGTCCTGCGGAAGGAACATGAACCATTTGGAAATTTTGCTTCATTAATTAGAATGCAACCATATGGAGCTAATTACGTGGGGGTGTATTCCTTACCAAAATACGCTCAAGCGCCTTGGTCTTCGGATCCATGGTAAGCTCCTTGGTTACCGGGTCAATCTTGTACCGGGCCCTGACATAGTTCCTGGTCTGCTTGTCACGGTATTTCTCGAAGAGGGGCGGTAGGACTTGCTCGGCACGCTCCGCATCCTCCTTGTCCCATATAGGTTCCGACACTCTGTAACCGCCGGGACCGAGTTTGTGGACCCCTAAGTTCATGGCCCCATCATATACTCGCATCCCTGGCCTGTCTATCCCTCTACTCACCCACACCTCCTGTTATTTTCCGGCGACGGCAGCTGAACCAATCAACCCTCATACTCTCCACCACGTGGGCAGCCACTGTCGTATCTTCCCCAGCTCCATGTCGTTCCCTTTGTAGGCCTCGCCGTCGTCCACCGCCCTGGTGCTCTCGGCGCGGCGTGGTCAACATGGTCAACGAATGACATCCATCGGAAGTGGAGTGTACGTGGAGAGGCTGACAGCTGGGTCCACGGCCGCACACAAGGAAATGCCTCCTTATTACGTGCAAAATAATGATTCCTCCACCTGACACCTCTTTATTTCGCGAAAAAATGTTCCCTCCGTTGACAGGTCGGACCCACCAACTATATCTTCGCACGCAAGGAAGTGCATCCTTATTGTGCACAACAAAATGAATACCCCCCTGTCAGCTGGGACCCACCACAGTGGGAGGCAGACTTGTGGGCCTATTAAGTTGACGGGGATGGAGGGCTTTGTGAACTTAGTCAATATATGAACGATTCTAGCTCCAGCGACTGTACGATGTCCATCCAACGGCCGTAGTGCTTCTTCAACCTCTGGTCTTCTTGCTCCAGCCGCCCAAACCAGCGCCGGTCGTGCCGCGTGCTCCTGCCTCCATGGCCGGCTGTGATGCCGCGGAGGCCTCACCGCCCCCTACTACTCCCACCATTGGCCAGGACATTCCTCTACTCACCCACACGCCTTGTTATTCTGTGACGAAGGCAGCCGAACCAGTGAACCCTCGTACTCCTCTCCGCGTGGGCATCCAGTGCCGCCTCTTCCCTGGCTCCGCATCATCCCCATCCTAGGCATCGCCGTCGTTTACCGCCTTGGGGCTCTCGGCGCGGCGTGGTCAATGTGGTCAACGACTGACTTCCATCAGAAGAGTACTATACGTGGAGAGGCTGACAGCTGGGTCCACGACAGCCGCAAGGAAGTGCCTCCTTATTACGCGCAAAATAATTATTCCTGCACCTGACAGCGGGGACCCACCGGACAGGACACCGTATTTCACGAAAAAACATTTCCCCCTGACTGCTGGGACCCACCATCTACATCTTCGCACGCAAGGAAGTGCGTTCGGGCAAAAAAAATGATTCACCCCCTGACTGCTGGGACCCACCAGCTATATCTTCGTACGCAAGGAAGTGCCTGATAGTCGGGACCCACCTGGTTGAAGCATATGTAGCGTTGTCATTCTGGTCGCGAACGTGTACGTACATACTGGTCGATGTAGAGCGCGCACGTGTCGTAGTAGAGACGCGCATGTAGCATGTACACGTACGTACAACAAACAGTGTGCAAGAAAGAAAACATGGCCACGTTCGTACATACGGGTGTGGTCTCGAACGCCTACTCGCGCATACATACGGCCAGTGCTCGTGTACATGGCTGGGTCGGAACGGAGAAACTGCGTCATCGTCGCCTGCAAAAAAAAACAGCGTCGTCGTCGTGTTCATGGGGAGGCAACAGAATGCGTCGTGTTCATCGGGAGGCAACGGAACGCGTGGGAGCCAACCGGCTTGGACGGAACATCCGATGGAAACGAGGCCCGGCGTACCGCAGAACGGAGGAAACGACCTTGTGTTCGACCAGTCACGGTCGAAACGGGTTCTTGTTCATGGGGGGGGGGTCTGGCGTACCGCAAAATGGAGGAAACAGACCTCCTACGATCTAAATGGGGGTCCTGTTCATCGGGAGGGGTGTGGTGTACCGCAAAACGGAGAAAACAGACTTGTGTTGGAGCGCTACGGTCGAAATGGGGGTCCAGTTCACCGGGAGGGGTGTGGCATACCGCAAAACGGGACACCACGGGATACTGTTCATCTCCACCGCCGACCCCCTCCAGCCTCCACGCGCTACTATTCATCCACCATCGACCTCCTCCAGCCTCCACTTGCGACTGTTCATCCACGGGCTCCTGTTCATCTAGCCTCCACCGCGTGCTACTCCACCGACTACCGTTCAACCAGCCCTCTCCACGGGCTCCTATTCAACCACCCCTCCACGCGCTACTGTTCATCCAGCCCTCCACCGTCTACTGTTCATCCAACCCTCCACGGGGTGGTCCTGTTCATCCAGCCCTCCAAGGGGTCTTGTTCATCCAGCCCCAACCAGCTTGATCGATCGGGGTCCTGTTCATCCAGAGGCAACACCACGGGGTCCTGTTCATCCACCCCCCCAGCAACGCTCACTGTTCATCCAGAGGCAGCATCGATCGGCTTCAGTTAGCAGCAGTAGCGAAGGAATTGCTTGATCGGGTTCAGTTAACAGACATCGATCAATCGCTCGGGTTCAGTAACGCGTAGCCTACAATGCAATCGCTCGGGTTCAGTAGGCGAAAGCCTCGCTCATGTTCAGTTAGAGCCCAACGCCTCGCACCCATGCGTGTGCGTGTACGAGAGAAACGCACAAACCTCTGTGCATCGCTCGGCCCCGACCACCCACCGTAACCGGGAACACCCCGATATTTTCCTCACCCTCGCTTCTACCATGATTTTTTTCGTCATGGACGGCCCAAAGAATGTCATGCAGGTGCGTCTCCGGCCCGCCCAGGACGAAAAGCCCATTTTCTGTCATGATTTTTTGTCATAGAAATAGGAGCCCACCACATCTATGATGATGCCAGGTTTTGTCACAATTATCGTCATAGAAGTGTCATAAGTATGACATAATTTTTTTCCGTTCGGCCCAAAATGTCACGGGTGTGTCTTTTTTTGTAGTGCTTGCTATCAAACTACTCGCCACTTACAATTTCAGCACTTGCAGATACTACCTTACTGAAAACTTCCTGTCATTTCCTTCTGCTCCTCTTTGGGTTCGACACTCTTACTTATCGAAAAGAGCTACAATTGATCCCCTATACTTGTGGGTCATCAAGGCTATTTTCTAGCGCCGTTGCCGAGGAGTGAAGTGCCTTTGGTAAGTGGAATTCGGTAAGGAAACATTTATATAGTGTGCTGAAATTTATTGTCACTTGTTACTATGGAAAACAATCCTTTGAGGGGTATGTTCGGGGTATCTTCACCTCGTTCGGAACCACAATTAATTGGCTCTCAACCTACAACACCTACTGAAAATACTGAATATGAAATTCCTTCGGGTATGATTGAACAACTGCTATCTAATCCTTATGTAGGAGATGGAACGGAACATCCTGATATGCACTTGATACATGTGGAACAAATTTGTGGATTGTTTAATCTTGCAAGTTTACCCAGGGATGAAGTTATGAAAAAGGTTTTCCCTTTATCTTTGAAGGGAAAAGCATCGGCATGGTATAGGCTATGCGATGATGTTGGATCATGGAACTGGAATCGTTTGAAATTGGAGTTTCACCAAAAAAATTATCCTATGAATCTAGTTCATCGTAATCGGAACTATATGTATAATTTTTGGCCTTGTGAAGGCAAAAGTATCGCTCTGGCTTGGGGGAGGCTTAAGTCAATGTTATATTCATGCCCCAATCATGAGCTTTCAAGAGAAATTATTATTCAGAATTTTTATGCTCGGCTTTCTCGTAATGATGAAACCATGATGGATACTTCTTGTGTTGGTTATTTTATGAAGAAGACTATTGAATTCCGGTGGGATCTTTTGGAAAGAATTAAACACAACTCTGAAGATTGGGAAATCGACGAAGGTAAAGAGTCAGGTATAAAGCTTAAGTATGATTCTGTTAAATCTTTTATGGATACCGATGCTTTTCAAAAGTTTAGCACTAAATATGGACTTGACTCCGAGATAGTAGCCTCCTTTTGTGAATCTTTTGCTACTCATTTTGAACTCCCTAAAGAGAAGCAGAATAGATATCAACCACCTATTAAATAAGAAATTAAAGAACTGGTATCAGTTAAAGAATAAACTATACTTTATAATGTTGATCCAGTTATTCCAACTGCTTATTTTGAGGAACCTCCTTTTCCTGTTAGGATAAAGGAACATGCTAAAGTTTCAACTGTGGTTAACAAAAGCTCTGTTAGAACACCTAAACCAGATGAACAAATTAGAGTTGAACCTCATATTTCTATAGTTAAAGATATCTTGGAAGAAGATGTGGATGGGCATGTTATCTACTTCTGTGAAGAAGCTGCTAGAATTGCTAAACCTAATGGAAAAGATAAACATAGACCTGTTGTTGGCATGCCTATCATTTCAGTTAAAATAGGAGATCACTGTTATTATGGTTTATGTGATATGGGTGCTAGTGTGAGTGCTATTCCTCACAATTTATATCAAGAGATTAGGGAGGAAATAGCACCTGTTGATGTAGAAGACATAGATGTTACTATTAAACTTGAAAATAGAGACACTATATCACCAGTTGGGATTGTTAGAGATGTTGAAGTCTTGTGTGGGAAAATAAAACAACCTACCGATTTTCTTGTTCTTGGTACTCCACCCGATGACTTCTGTCCCATTATCTTTGGTAGACCTTTCATGAACATAGTTAATGCTAGGATAGATTGCCAGAAACAAACCGTGGAAGTTAGCTTTGGTGATGAGTCTCATGAGTTTAATTTTTCCAAGTTTAGTAAAAATTATCATGAAAAAGAATTGCCTAGTAAGGATGAATTCATTAGTCTTGCTTCTATTGCTGTGCCACCTACTGATCCTTTAGAGCAATACTTGCTAGGCCATGAGAATGATTTACATATGCATGAAAGAAAAGAAATAGATAATATTTTCTTTGAACAACGTCCTCTGCTTAAACACAGTTTGCTTATTGAAACTCTTGGAGGTCCTCCTCCACCTAAAGGTGATCCTGTGTTTGAATTGAAACAATTTCCAGACACTTTGAAATATGCTTATCTAGATGAAAAGAACATATATCCTGTTATTATCAGTGCTAACCTTTCAGAACATGAAGAAGAAATATTATTGAAAGTTCTAAGGAAGCACCGAGCTGCTATTGGATATACTCTTGATGATTTAAAGGGTATTAGTCCCACTCTATGTCAGCACAAAATTAATATGGAACCTGATGCTAAACCAGTTGTTGATCACCAACGTCGGTTAAATCCGAAGATGAAAGAGGTGATATGAACTGAAATATTAAAACTTCTGGAAGCAGGTATAATCTATCCTATAGCTGATAGTAGATGGGTAAGTCATGTTCATTCTGTCCCTAAGAAAGGAGGTATAACTGTTGTTCCTAATTATAAGAATGAACTTATTCCATAAAGAATTGTTACAGGCTATAGAATGGTAATTGATTTCAGAAAATTAAATAAAGCAACTAGAAAAGATCATTACCCCTTGCCTTTTATTGATCAAATGCTTGACAGATTATCTAAGAACACACACACTTTTGCTTCCTTGATGGGTATTCTGGCTTTTAGCAAATACTTGTTTCTCAACCTGATCAAGAAAAGACCACTTTTACTTGTCCTTTTAAACCTATGCTTATAGATGTATGCCTTTTGGTTTATGTAATGCACCTGCTACCTTTCAAAGATGTATGATGGCTATATTCTCTAACTTTTGTGAAAAGATTGTTGAGGTTTTCATGGATGACTTTTCTCTTTATGGGAAGTCTTTTGACGATTGTTTAAGCAATCTTGATCAAGTTTTGCAGAGATGTGAACAAACAAATCTTGTCTTGAATTGGGAGAAGTGCCACTTTATGGTAAATGACGGCATTGTCTCGGGTCATAAAATTTCTGAAAATGTATTGAAGTGGATGAAGCTAATGTTGATGCTATTGAGAAAATGCCATGTCCCAAGGACATCAAAGGTATTCATAGTTTCTTAAGTCATGTTGGTTTCTATAGGAGATTTATCAAAGACTTTTCTAAAATTTCTAGTACACTCACTAATCTTTTGCAAAAGGATATTCCTTTTGTATTTGATGATGATTGTCTTGAGGACTTTGAAACTGTAGCGACCCGACCTCAGGTGGTCAAGTCTCTATGCTTCAGTGTCATCCCTGGATCGGTAATGCTGACACACACAGTACTCGAGGATTTATAGCAGAGTAGCAATCACACACTTATTACATCGAATGTCTCCAAAGAGAACTTATTACAAAAAATATGGCTTAAGTCTATCTAATACGATAACAACGGAAGGCTTGGAAGATAAAGTGAGTCCATCAACTCCAACGGCATAGCTGAGCTGCACGGCAACGACCTAACGAACCTTACTCCTCATCTGAAAAGTCTGCAACATAATACGTTGCAGCTCGAAAACGGGTCAACACATGGAATATGCCAGTAATGATATATCTATATGCATATTTGGCTGGTGGAAAGCTCTATGGTTATAGTTTTGTGAAAAGCCAATTTTTTTCCTACAACAGAGGAATAGATTCTAATTTAACTATCATGGTGGTTGAACAATATTGAGAAGGTACCCCCAACTCAATCCCAAATTAAAGTAGTTAACAACCCAACAATATTAGTTAAGAGTGATGAGATACATGTGATAACCCAAGTACTAGATACTCAAAATTGTCCATAACCGGGGACACGGCTAACCATGATTAGATTGTACACTCTGTAGAGGTTTGCGCACTTTTCCCCACAAGACTCGATCGCCTCCGTTGGATTTCTCGCAATGCATGGTGTTTGAGAAACGGATGACTGAGACACAGTCTTTTAGAAACATTAACTCTCTATTCTGGGTAGACCATACCAAACCTACAAAACCCACTACCTACTGATCTACCTCTTCAAGAGCTTCACGTAACTTACTCAACAATGCTAGAGCCCTGTGACGCCCCAAGACCGGAGCTTCAGATGCCTTCCAGAGTTTCCGGGTTTCGTTGTGTGATTTGTTTGGTTCTTTGCATCATGTCATTTCTTTTCTTAACTCAACTAAATAAATGGCATGGATCTTTGATCCATTTAAATCGAGGGAATTCACGTGGTGATTTCTCTATATAACATATCCTCCAAATATTTTAGGGAGCTATATTAAATATTCCTTTATTTTGGAATTCACCTCAACACACTTGCAAAATAATTCCCATGCCTTTGTCCCATGCATCATCTCCTTCTCCTTTCCTTCTAGTTCTTTCTTCTGCAAGTGCCACTTTCCCCTTCTCAATTAATGTTCATTGTTTTCCTATAAATTCTCGACCATGCCTTCAACCTCTCTATCAAATTTCATCTCGTTTGAAATTGTTTTGGTTAGGGTTAAAATGGTTCAAGTTTGAATTTAATTCAAACTTGAATTATTTTTACTTCCTTTAAAAATCTCCAAACCAATTTTGTTAAATAGGGCATGAATTCATGGTCATGAGGATATTTTTATATTTCTCATACACCTCTCATTTTCCCCTGTGCTTTTCTCTTTATTTTCTCCTTGTAGAAAATTAGAGAAAAGATAGCTGTAACTTTAGGCCAGCCGCAGCCCACTTGGGCCTCCCTCCAAACCGGCCCACCTAGGCCATCCTCTCCCACAAGATGAGCTGCCAGGCCTCTCACCACCCCCTCTCTTCTGGGCCGGCCTCTAAGGCCCAGCCGCCCCACTTAACCTAACCCTAGGCCCGAGCGAGGCTACATCTCGTTCGATCCCTCTCCCTTCCCTCGTTCCCTCGCGCCGCCACACAGGGTCGAGTAGCCCCGATCCCATCCTCATCCTCCCTTCGACTCTCCTCTGGCCGATCCCATCTTTCCCTCGATCTCTCTTCTCGATCGCAGCAGCCCACTGCCGTCGCCTCCCTCTGCTCTACCCCGCGCCGCGCCTCCTACTATGGCCTTCCTTCCTTGCCTCAATGGACGCGAGGGCCGAGCTCGCCGCGTTGCCGGGGACACCAGGCACCACAGCCTGCTGGGCCTCCCCTGCATCATTCTCGCCGGAGCGCTCCACCACCATGCGCCGCACGCCCATCCTCCCGCTCGCGCCTGCGTCCCTCCATGATCGACAAGGACCACCTCTGGCCTCCACGTCCTCTGTTTCGCCTCCTCACAACCCTGCCGCCCCAGCGACCTCGCCACCGGCGACTGCACCGCATGCATCAGAGGCCATGGACGTCGCCGCCCCTTGGGAGGCCGCTGCCGTCGCTACGGAGCCTCCCCAACGCCTAGCTCTTCCTTGCTGCCGCCCCATGGAGTTCCATCGGCCCAGATCTGGCCGGGAACCAGACGAGCCCCGTGCCTGTTGACGTCGCTGTTTTCACTCTGTCAAACGAACGCAACACCTTCACCGGAGACCGCCAGGACCGTCAAG
Source organism: Triticum urartu (assembly GCF_056163025.1). Taxonomy (NCBI): domain Eukaryota; kingdom Viridiplantae; phylum Streptophyta; class Magnoliopsida; order Poales; family Poaceae; genus Triticum; species Triticum urartu. The sequence continues at coordinate 538,934,679 of NC_141879.1, forward strand.
GATTCGCCATGTACAACGCCATCGGAGCCCCTCCAAGTTTGATGTTGGAACGTGTACGACCATGCGGATTCGCCAAGTACCACGACGTCGACGACCGTCAAGTTCAACTACTTTGACTACGAACGGTGACGATCCCGAACATCTACGGACGTGTACGACTATCGTTGCCGTAGAACCGCGGGTCACAAGCGCAGTGAACAACTACCGTCGCCGAAGACCTATGAACCTAAAACTTCAAGTTCGACTACCGTCAAAAGGACGAGACCGACAAGTCCGAAGATCCCAAGTACCTCCACGATGACCCGAACATCTACAGAAAAACGTGTACCTCTATCGTCGCCATGTACCCCTACTTCCACTACGAATGTCCCGAGAACGTCTACTTCCCCTACACCGCATCGAACTTGGTCCATTCCGACAACACACGCTTTGAAGGTATAACCCCGAGATGACGCCCGTGAACGAATGTTGCGTGTTGTATGAAATGCTCGCATTTGCACCGTGCCCGACGTGTTTCTTGCATGCTACCCGTTGCCATACCGTCGTCTCGTGGGACACCCGGTAACCGGGATCACCCCACCATCTTTTGCACGCTCCCGCCACACTTTCTTTTGCACCGATGTTCTCAATGAGTTGTCGGAACCGGAACGTTGCAGTGGCACCGTTTCGTTATCGTCGCCGTGGCACCCCTTTCTTTCTACTACGGTGAAAATGCTTCATAATGCTCTTGTCAACTTTTAATAAAAAATTGCATAAACTTGTTCATGTCATCTGCATCACGATAACAACTTCAAGAATGTTTAAATTGTTGTTTGCATTAATTTACTAATGCATATGGGGATTTACCAGATTCGTTATTTGTTATATCCGTCCCCATTTAAATTGTTTAGATGATGTAGTTTTGTTATGCCTCACCTCTTGCCATGTTTAACAACATTTAATATTGTTGAGTACCTAACCCGAGAGAGAACTAAATAATTGATGTGGTGTTCCGTCAATATGCAACTCGTTGCATATTGAGCTCCACTTAATTTGTAGGATTGTTTGTGCTCTTTGCCATGCCATGCCTCTTTAATCCGGACATGCATCATACTTGGTTGTGCATCATGCCATGTTTATGTGGTGGTTGTTTACTATGTTGTTTGCTTCTTTCCGGTGTTGCTTCTTCGGGTTAGTTCCGATAACGTCGCGTTTGTGAGGACCCGTTCGTCTACGTCCGTTTGTCTTCTTCATGGACTCGTTCTTCTTCCTTGCGGGATTTCAGGCAAGATGATCATACCCTCGAAATCACTTCTATCTTTGCTTGCTAGTTTCTCGCTCTTTTGCTATGCCTATGCTGTGATACCTACCACTTGCTTATCATGCCTCCCATATTGTTGAGCCAAGCCTCTAACCCACCTTGTCCTAGCAAACCGTTGTTTGGCTATGTTACCGCTTTGCTCAGCCCCTCTTATAGCGTTGTTAGTTGCAGGTGAAGATTGGAGCTTGTTCCGTGTTGGAACATGGATATATTTTGTTGGCATATCACAATATCTCTTTTTTAATTAATGCATCTATATACTTGGTAAAGGGTGGACAGCTCGGCCTTATGCCTGGTGTTTTGTTCCACTCTTGCCGCCCTAGTTTCCGTCATATCGGTGTTATGTTCCCGGATTTTGTGTTCCTTACGCGGTTGGGTTATAATGGGAACCCCTTGATAGTTCGCTTTGAATAAAACTCCTCCAGCAAGGCCCAACCTTGGTTTTACCATTCGCCACCTAGCCTTTTTCCCTTGGGAGTCGCGCATCCCGAGGGTCATCTTTATTTTAAACCCCCGGGCCAGTGCTTGTCTAAGTGTTGGTCCAACCCAGAGCACCGTGCGGGGCCGTCCCTTGGCAACGTGGGTTACGTTGGCTCCCGTACGCTTAGCTTATCCGGTGTGCCCTGAGAACGAGATATGTGCAGCTCCTATCGGGATGTCGGCGCATCGGGTGGTCTTGCTGGACTTGTTTTACCATTGTCGAGGATGTCTTGTAGAACTGGGATACCGAGTGTGATCGGAATGTCTCGGGAGGAGGTCTATTCCTTCGTTGACCGTGAGAGCTTGTCATGGGCTAAGTTGGGACTCCCCTGCAGGGATTTGATCTTTCGAAAGCCGTGCCCGCGGTTATGGGCAGATGGGAATTTGTTAATATCCGGTTATAGAAAACCTGAAGTTGACCTTAATTAAAATGCATCAACCGCGTGTGTAACCGTGATGGTCTCTTTCCGGCGGAGTCCGGGAAGTGAACACGGTGTTGCAGTTATGTTTGACGTAGGTTGCTCTAGGATCACTTCTTGATCATAGCTTCTCGATCGTGCTTTGCCTTCTCTTCTCGCTCTCATTTGCGTATGTTAGCCACCATATATGCTAGTCGCTTGCTGCAGCTCCACCTCATACCTTTACCTTACCCATAAGCTTAAATAGTCTTGATCGCGAGGGTGCGAGATTGCTGAGTCCCCGTGGCTCACAGATTACTTCAAAACCCAGCTTGCAGGTGCCGATGAGTCCGTGCAGATGACGCAACCAAGCTCAAGGAGGAGCTCGATGAAGATCTTGTCATTTGTGTTGTTTCGTTCTAGTTGATCAGTAGTGGAGCCCAGTTGGGGTCGATCGGGGATCTGTGTAGCATTTGGGGTAGTGTTCTTTTATTTTGGCTCCGTAGTCGGGCCCTGATTGTATTTGGATGATGTAATGCTTTATTCATGTATTTGTGTGAAGTGGCTATTGTAAGCCAACTATGTATCTTTTCCCTTATGTATTACATGGGTTGTGTGAAGATTACCTCACTTGCGACATTGCTTTCAATGCGGTTATGCCTCTAAGTCGTGCTTCGACACGTGGGAGATATAGCCGCATCGAGGGCGTTACAAGTTGGTATCAGAGCCTTCTCCGACCTTAGGAGCCCCCATTGATTGATTGTTTTTTTAGCAGCCGAGTTGTGTCTAGAAAAATGTTTTGAGTCATTTAGGAATTATATATCGGAGAGTGTAGGAATTCTTTTTACTTCCCAGTCTCCTCATCGCTCTGGTAATGCATCCTGACGTGGAGTTTTGACTCTTCTCTTCTCAAATTTCACTAAAAAATTTTTAGGATCATGCGGGTATCTTGGAATCATTCCGATGGTTTTATGACGAGAACATTGTCTTGGTGCCTCCTGTCAGGGGTTTTGTGGAAGTGTCCCGGGGAGTTGAGCTCTGAGGTGTTGTCGTCATAATTTTATCGTTGCAGTTCTGGAATACCTGAGTCTAGTACGCCGACATCGAAAATTTCTTTTATGCAGTTCGCTGGTGAGATAACCTCGACGCCACCCAGTACTGGGGCGGGAGTTCGGGAGTATCGCCATAACTTGTATAACGGATACTTTTCAAAGGTTGAGGTAGATGATTTCCGAAGTTTTTCTCGGTTATGTGTTGAAGGATGGATACAGCTGGATGTAGGATTTGCTAGAATTGGGTGAGATATTATGCTTCCCCTGTATCCCCAACACTTGATTGCATAACCGGAAAATTTCGGGAGTTGCATAGGTGGGAATTCAAGTAGCTCTTAGGATATCTTTCCGACGGATATATGATATGAAATTGGGGTTCGACGTCTAGTGGTCCGCCTATTCACGGTTGGTTTTACAGTGGTCTTGTTGTGTCTTAAAGAGTCCTTGGCTATGCCGACTCGGGGACGCTTCGTATGTCATGTGCACTGCCTTGTACATGATGGTGCTGTACGATCGAGCCCGTGTAGGCCCCACCACGAAAACTCCGGACCAAATCTCTATCATATGTTTGTTCCGACTTATTCTGCAAGCCAATCCTTTGTTTTGTTTTGAGCTGTGGTATTCGAGTTGCTTCGAAGTCAAATGTTGATTCCATACCTTTTCTAAATGGTGTTCTCATCCTCCGATGTGAATACTAATCTTTCTTGATAATCGAGTTTGTCATGTAAATCCTTTTTCAACCGGTGTGTCTCTCTTCAAGTGGATCCGATCATTTCAACATCAGCAAGATCAATTATCATTTCTTCTCAATGGTGTTCGTTTCGTTCTCAACAGTGTTTTCCCACCCTCCCACCCTTGTTTTCTTCAAGGATTCAGAATTCTTGATCAAGTATCCATCTTATTGATGAGAAGTATCTCCATTCTTTTCCTTCAATGTTCTTACTCGGTGATTCTCATGAAGATACTAACGGAGCTTCTAGTTCATCATTCTTCTTTCTTTTATCTTCTCCGGTGGTTTCAAGTCAAGCTTTGTTGATCTTACCCTTTTCCTCATTTCAATACCTTCTCATGCCGGTGCTCCTCATATTCATTCATTTCTCGCTATTCAATTGTTCCGGAGTGCTCAAGATATCTCGAAGATTCGTGTTTCCACTCTGCATTCGTTCAAGCTCTTTCGAGATTGGTATCTCATTCAAGTCATGTAATTCAACCGGTGCAACCTCTCTTTTTAATCATTTCAACGGTGTTTCTCTTGAGTGGGCCCTAACCCACAGGTCTTTTCCAGGATCTTACCTGACTCTTCTATTTTCTCGGAGGTATTCTCAAATTCTTTTCGAAGTTTGACGTAAGAATGATTTACCATCAGTCAAATGTATTTCTCCAAGATCTTTCAAAATTCTTTTCATCGTTCGCTCAACCTTAACATTCGTCATTTCGGAGTGTCTAAATAATTCATGGTAGTGTTTCTCGTCATCATTCTCAACATTTAAAGACCAAGGAATAATTTTCTCTTCAATCATATCCGTTCTCATGAAGATTCGTGATTCTAGCTTGTTGCCTTCCTCTCATAATTGCTTTCGATTGTGAGAATTCTTTTCACCCAGCCGGAGTAATTCAGGAGTCTTTCTAGTTTGTTTCTCCGGAGCCCATCATTTCAGAAGATTTATTAATTCTCAGCTTTCAGTTATCATTCTCCAATCCTACCGGTGCATCATTCAATATTCTCTAATCAGATCATGATCTTTTGTTCTCGTGGATCTAATTTCCATCAAGTATTTTCATTCGTTCTCTAATTCCTTTCTGGTGATTCGTTATCTTTTATTTGTTCATTTGCAATTCCTATGGTGGTTCGTTCAAGATTCTTCTTCCTTCGTGGATCATATCAATCTATTGGTTGTTTCAATTCTACCGGTGGTTCGTTGAAGACCTTTCCAAGTTTGACGCTATATCTCTTTTAATCTTTTTTACGAGAATAAGTAATTTGTCGAATCCGTTGATTGTCATCAATTTAATTGGTGAAGGATAAGCATAATGTAATTCTTATTCTTGCTTCATCGAGTTTATTCAATTCCTGTTTTCTGGAGTGGCTCATTATACTTATTCTTGGTTTCAAGTGCTCATCTTTCTTTCCCGGAGTTCCAAGCTCTCGCAATTATGTAATCACGGAGATCTGTCTAAATCTTTACAAGGTTCCACCTTGTGTTTTCAACTACCCTTTCTTTCCTTTGATCATTCTTTTGTTTAACGGAGTTCTTCATGGAGGTTCTACATGATGGTTCATCAAAGATTTAATTCCTTCTAGAAGTGTTCATCAAGATTCTTTTTAGAGGAATTCAAGCATTCTTCATTTTGCTATCTGGAGTTCAATTCTTTCTTCTGTATCATTGGAGGTGGTATTATGTCATTCTTTGTAATTTGAGTTCATGTTTCCTGATTCACATGTTATTAAGAATGAGGTATTTTAAATCCATTAATCTCTTCTTTGGAGTTATCTTGGGTTATATTTCACCTAAAGCCTTCCCTAAGGATTGTTGCTATCTATGGTGCTTATAAATGATCCAATTTCTTCATTTATCCCTTTCCGGTGCGATATAGTTTCTCGTCTCCTTGTTGATATCAATCCAATTCTTTTTTCGTGAGTGGCGGGTTGTCACCTTATGATTTCAGATGTACTCCACAAGACCATATCAAGCTTATTCTTTTCGTTGTTGCTTTTTCAACAACTCCATTCTAGCATTTGTGGTAAGCGTGCTTCCTCAAGATCTTGTTTTCCCTTCGTTCATTCCATTCCATTCTTACTTTTGTTACGGAGGCTTTGTGATGTTGCTCTCTTCAACCCATCTTTTCGTTTTGTCAGGATCGTGTTCTTTTCATGCCTATCCTTTTAAGCGGAGTGTTGTACCCTTTTTGCACAAGTTCTTTTCGCCTTATCAAGCCTTGCAGCGCTATTCAACCAGAGTGCTTCCCAAAGTTGTTCTTCCTTGTCCCTCTTTACTAACGGAGGTTTTTAACTTTGTTCATCTCCGTGGTATTTTTTCTCTCTCGAAATGGCTTAACCTTTTTCAAGGTTCTTTGGTTTCACTCGTTTGTCCAAGAAGCAACTTAGTTTTACCTCTTCTCTTTCTCTTCCGTTTTCCCTCCGGTGCCATTCTAGATCTAGGGACGAGATCCTCTCGTAGTGGTGGAGTGTTGTGACACCCCAAGACCGGAGCTTCAGATGCCTTCCAGAGTTTCCGGGTTTCGTTGTGTGATTTGTTTGGTTCTTTGCATCATGTTATTTCTTTTCTTAACTCAACTAAATAAATGGCATGGATCTTTGATCCATTTAAATTGAGGGAATTCACGTGGTGATTTCTCTATATAACATATCCTCCAAATATTTTAGGGAGCTATATTAAATATTCCTTTATTTTGGAATTCACCTCAACACACTTGCAAAATAATTCCCATGCCTTTGTCCCATGCATCATCTCCTTCTCCTTTCCTTCTAGTTCTTTCTTCTGCAAGTGCCACTTTCCCCTTCTCACTTAATGTTCATTATTTTCCTATAAATTCTCGACCATGCCTTCAACCTCTCTATCAAATTTCATCTCGTTAAAAATTGTTTTGGTTAGGGTTAAAATGGTTCAAGTTTGAATTTAATTCAAACTTGAATTATTTTTACTTCCTTTAAAAATCTCCAAACCAATTTTGTTAAATAGGGCATGAATTCATGGTCATGAGGATATTTTTATATTTCTCATACACCTCTCATTTTCCTCTGTGCTTTTCTCTTTATTTTCTCCTTGTAGAAAATTAGTGAAAAGATAGCTGTAACTTTAGGCCAGCCGCAGCCCACTTGGGCCTCCCTCCAAACCGGCCCACCTAGGCCATCCTCTCCCACAAGATGAGCTGCCAGGCCTCTCACCACCCCCTCTCTTCTGGGCCGGCCTCTAAGGCCCAGCCGCCCCACTTAACCTAACCCTAGGCCCGAGCGAGGCTACATCTCGTTCGATCCCTCTCCCTTCCCTCGTTCCCTCGCGCCGCCACACAGGGTCGAGTAGCCCCGATCCCATCCTCATCCTCCCTTCGACTCTCCTCTAGTCGATCCCATCTTTCCCTCGATCTCTCTTCTCGATCGCAGCAGCCCACTACCGTCGCCTCCCTCTGCTCTACCCCGCACCGCGCCTCCTGCCATGGCCTTCCTTCCTTGCCTCAATGGACGCGAGGGCCGAGCTCGCCGCCCTGCCGCGTCGCCGGGGACGCCGGGCACCACAGCCTGCTAGGCCTCCCCTGCATCATTCTCGCCGGAGCACTCCACCACCATGCGCCGCACGCCCAACCTCCCGCCCGCGCCTGCGTCCCTCCATCTTCGACGAGGACCACCTCTAGCCTCCACGTCCTCTGTTTCGCCTCCTCACAACCCTGCCGCCCTAGCGACCTCGCCGCCGGCGACTGAACCGCATGCATCAGAGGCCATGGACATCGCCGCCCCTTGGGAGGCCGCTGCCGTCGCTACGGAGCCTCCCCAACGCCTAGCTCTTCCTTGCTGCCGCCCCATGGAGTTCCATCGGCCCAGATCTGGTCGGGAACCAGACGAGCCCCGTGCCTGTTGATGTCGCTGTTTTCACTCTGTCAAACGAACGCAACACCTTCACCGGAGACCGCCAGGACCGTCAAGGATTCGCCATGTACAACGCCATCGGAGCCCCTCCAAGTTTGATGTTGGAACGTGTACGACCATGCGGATTCGCCAAGTACCACGACGTCGACGACCGTCAAGTTCAACTACTTTGACTACGAACGGTGACGATCCCGAACATCTACGGACGTGTATGACTATCGTTGCCGTAGAACCGCGGGTCACAAGCGCAGTGAACAACTACCGTCGCCGAAGACCTATGAACCTAAAACTTCAAGTTCGACTACCGTCAAAAGGACGAGACCGACAAGTCCGAAGATCCCAAGTACCTCCACGATGACCCGAACATCTACAGAAAAATGTGTACCTCTACCGTCGCCATGTACCCCTACTTCCACTACGAACGTCCCGAGAACGTCTACTTCCCCTATACCACATCGAACTTGGTCCGTTCCGACAACACACGCTTCGAAGGTATAACCCCGAGACGACGCCCGTGAACGAATGTTGCGTGTTGTATGAAATGCTCGCGTTTGCACCGTGCCCGACGTGTTTCTTGCATGCTACCCGTTGCCATACCGTCGTCTCGTGGGACACCCGGTAACTGGGATCACCCCACCATCTTTTGCATGCTCCCGCCACACTTTCTTTTGCACCGACGTTCTCAATGAGTTGTCGGAACCAGAACGTTGCAGTGGCACCGTTTCGTTATCGTCGCCGTGGCACCCCTTTCTTTCTACTACGGTGAAAATTCTTCATAATGCTCTTGTCAACTTTTAATAAAAAATTGCATAAACTTGTTCATGTCATCTGCATCACGATAACAACTTCAAGAATGTTTAAATTGTTGTTTGCATTAATTTACTAATGCATATGGGGATTTACCAGATTCGTTATTTGTTATATCCGGCCCCATTTAAATTGTTTAGATGATGTAGTTTTGTTATGCCTCACCTCTTGCCATGTTTAACAACATTTAATATTGTTGAGTACCTAACCCGAGAGAGAACTAAATAATTGATGTGGTGTTCCGTCAATATGCAACTCGTTGCATATTGAGCTCCACTTAATTTGTAGGATTGTTTGTGCTCTTTGCCATGCCATGCCTCTTTAATCCGGACATGCATCATACTTGGTTGTGCATCATGCCATGTTTATGTGGTGGTTGTTTACTATGTTGTTTGCTTCTTTCCGGTGTTGCTTCTTCGGGTTAGTTCCGATAACGTCGCGTTTGTGAGGACCCGTTCGTCTACATCCATTTATCTTCTTCATGGACTCATTCTTCTTCCTTGTGGGATTTCAGGCAAGATGATCGTACCCTCGAAATCACTTCTATCTTTGCTTGCTAGTTGCTCGCTCGTTTGCTATGCCTATGCTGCGATACCTACCACTTGCTTATCATGCCTCCCATATTGTTGAGCCAAGCCTCTAACCCACCTTGTCCTAGCAAACCGTTGTTTGGCTATGTTACCGCTTTGCTCAGCCCCTCTTATAGTGTTGTTAGTTGCAGGTGAAGATAGGAGCTTGTTCTGTGTTGGAACATGGATATATTTTGTTGGGATATCATAATATCTCTTTTTTAATTAATGCATCTATATACTTGGTAAAGGGTGGAAGGCACGGCCTTATGCCTGGTGTTTTGTTCCACTCTTGCCGCCCTAGTTTCCGTCATATCGGTGTTATGTTCCCGGATTTTGCGTTCCTTACGCGGTTGGGTTATAATGGGAACCCCTTGACAGTTCGCTTTGAATAAAACTCCTCCAGCAAGGCCCAACCTTGGTTTTACCATTCGCCACCTAGCCTTTTTCCCTTGGGAGTCGCGCATCCGGAGGGTCATCTTTATTTTAAACCCCCGGGCTAGTGCTTGTCTAAGTGTTGGTCCAACCCAGAGCACCGTGCGGGGCCGTCCCTTGGCAACGTGGGTTACGTTGGCTCCCGTACGCTTAGCTTATCCGGTGTGCCCTGAGAACGAGATATGTGCAGCTCCTATCGGGATGTCGGCGCATCGGGTGGTCTTGCTGGACTTGTTTTTACCATTGTCGAGGATGTCTTGTAGAACTGGGATACCGAGTCTGATCGGAATGTCTCGGGAGGAGGCCTATTCCTTCGTTGACCGTGAGAGCTTGTCATGGGCTAAGTTGGGACTCCCCTGCAGGGATTTGATCTTTCGAAAGCCGTGCCCGCGGTTATGGGCAGATGGGAATTTGTTAATATCCGGTTGTAGAAAACCTGAAGTTGACCTTAATTAAAATGCATCAACCGCGTGTGTAACAGTGATGGTCTCTTTCCGGCGGAGTCCAGGAAGTGAACACGGTGTTGGAGTTATGTTTGACGTAGGTTGCTCTAGGATCACTTCTTGATCATAGCTTCTCGATCGTGCTTTGCCTTCTCTTCTCGCTCTCATTTGCGTATGTTAGCCACCATATATGCTAGTCGCTTGCTGCAGCTCCACCTCATACCTTTACCTTACCCATAAGCTTAAATAGTCTTGATCGCGAGGGTGCGAGATTGCTGAGTCCCCGTGGCTCACAGATTACTTCAAAACCCAGCTTGCAGGTGCCGATGAGTCCGTGCAGATGACGCAACCAAGCTCAAGGAGGAGCTCGATGAAGATCTTGTCCTTTGTGTTGTTTCATTCTAGTTGATCAGTAGTGGAGCCCAGTTGGGGTCGATCGGGGATCTGTGTAGCATTTGGGGTAGTGTTCTTTTATTTTGGCTCCGTAGTCGGGCCCTGATTGTATTTGGATGATGTAATGCTTTATTCATGTATTTGTGTGAAGTGGCGATTGTAAGCCAACTATGTATCTTTTCCCTTATGTATTACATGGCTTGTGTGAAGATTACCTCACTTGCGACATTGCTTTCAATGCGGTTATGCCTCTAAGTCATGCTTCGACACGTGGGAGATATAGCCGCATCGAGGGCGTTACAAGCCCATAATAGCTTGTGGCTGCACACGGAAGTTTCTAGCATGAATCATATCAGTTCCCTCTGAGTCTGGGTGGCGGTCCATAGGAAGATCACACGGGTACCCCGGGATTTCCAAACAAAAACAGACAACATTGGGTTCCCCAGGTGCCTCAATCCACACAGATGTTTATTTAAGTTACCACCTTAAGTTGAACCATTAATTAACAATCTCACATCTATCATGGATTTCACTCAAACCCAAACCACGTCTACGAGCATAGTATAACATATTAATATAAGCAACACATAGAAGTAACTCCCAAGGTTTGATAGTAACAGGGCAATAGGTTCTACCTTAATAACTACTTCGCAACCCACAAGTTAATGACATCCTAATCATGCAATGTTTGAGGATTTGAACTAATGCATAAAAACTGGGTATGGAAAGAGAATGATCAATGTGTTACTTGCCTTGCTGATGATCCGCGAATCCTTGGGACTCGTAGTAACACGCTTTGCACTCCGGGTGTTCTATCGCAAACAAACAATAACATACATAAGCAATACGCAAAGATGCACAAGCAAAACTCAAATAAGGGAGTTTGACCAGAAAGTTCAACTTAAGAACTCCAGTTTGCAAAAAGAATCAAATCAAACGGAGCAACGAAACTCAAACGGCGAAAGAAACAAGATCCGTTTACTAATCTGGACTAAGGTCAAATTTTACAGTAGCAAAAACTTGTGCAAGTTGGTTAAACAGAAAGAGGGTCTCGATACGAAGATCTAGGCGCTTGAATCGCCTGATTCCGACTGACGAGCGAAAAGATAAACAGAAACTAAGATCGGATCAGAAATCGCGATCGAAACTAATCGCAGATAAATCCGACAAAAAGAAAACTAACGAACAGATTAACGAACGAGCGTTCGTTAACTGTAACTAACGGGCGAAAACCGTTCGTTAAAACGAACGTACGGACGAATGACGCTATTTAGAAGAACCGAGAAAAACCGGCGAACCGATCTAAAAAACGAACTAGGGTTTCTAAAAAAACTGAACGGTTTTAAAAAAACCGACGGCTCGGATCCGGCGCGGTACCTCCGGCGAGGCGGAGTTGGGCGGCGGGGAGGCGGGGCTCGGCGGTGGCGCAGGCGGCGGCATGCGGCACGGGGCGGCTGCGGGGCGGCGCGGTGGCGGTGGTTGTGGTGGTGGGGGTCGGGGCTGCGCGTATATAAGGAGGGGGCGGCTTGGAGGAGGGGGCAAGGCGCGGTGGAGGAGGAGTCCGGCTCGGACTCCTGTCTGAATCGGCGGCGGCGGCGCACGCACGCGAGGAGGGCGGCGGCGGCGATTGGGCCGGCGGCTCGGCTGGGCTTCGGCCCAGTCGGCTGGAGATTTTTTTAAAACAATTTTGCCGACAGAAATAAAATCCTAGAAAATAAAATAAAAATCTAAAAATGCCAAAACAAATTTTCACCGTCTAAATAAAATATTTAGAACGAGATGAACATTTTCTTGGCCCTAAAATGCAATTTTGAAAACGTGCAATTTTCTAATGCAAATAAAATCCAAATAAACTCAAATAAAGTAAAAAAAATGATTTTAATATTTTTCCTCCAATATTTCAATTATTTTGGAGAAGTCACATTATCTCCTCTCTTATATTTTTAATACAAAATACTTTTCGAAGAGAAAATAATTAAAATCGAAGATCCTCATTTCATTATTTGATAAAAATCAAATATGAAAACCAGGAAATCCCCAACTCTCTCCGAGGGTCCTTGAGTTGCTTAGGATTTCGAGGATTGCGGAACGAAAATGCCATAAAGTATGATATGCATGAATGACCTATGTATAACATTCCAAATTGAAAATTTGGGATGTTAGAGAAACACTCAAGAAAGCCTTAATTACCGCACCTATAGTTCAATCACCTGATTGGAACTTGCCTTTTGAAATTATGTGTGATGCTTGTGATTATGCTATTGGTGCTGTTCTAGGACAAGGAGTTGATAAGAAATTGAATGTTATTGATTATGCTAGTAAAACTCTAGACAGTGCTCAAAGAAATTATGCTACTACTGAAAAAGAATTCTTAGCAGTTGTGTTTGCTTGTGATAAGTTTAGACCTTATATTGTTGATTCCAAAGTAACTGCTCACACATACCATGCTGCTATTTAATATCTTATGGAAAAGACAGATGCGAAACCTAGACTTATTCATTGGGTTCTCTTGTTACAAGAATTTGATTTACATATCATTGATAGAAAAGGAGCTGATAACCCCGTAGTTGATAATTTTTCTAGGATTGAAAGTGTGCTTGATGACCCACTACCTATTGATGATAGTTTTCCCGATGAGTAGTTAGCTGCAATAAATGTTGCTAATGGTACTCCTTGGTATGCAGACTATGCTAATTACATTGTTGCTAAATATTTGCCAGCTAGCTTTACTTATCAACAAAAGAAAAAAATTCTTCTATGATTTAAGAGATTACTTTTGGGATGACCCACATCTTTATAAAGAAGAAGTAGATGGTATTATTGTACATTGTGTACCTGAGCATGAACATGGAAAAATCCTATGGAAATGTCACTCTGAGTCTTATGGAGGGTATCATGCTAGAGATAGAACTGCTCACAAGGTATTGCAGTCTGGATTTTATTGGCCTACTCTCTTCAGGGATGCCCGTAAGTTTGTCTCTTCTTGTGATGAATGCCAAAGAATAGGTAATATTGGTAAGCGTCAAGAAATGCCTATGAATTATTCACTTGCTGTTGAAGCTTTGATGTTTGGGGATTTGATTACATGGGACCTTTTCCTTCCTCTAATGGGTATACACATATTTTGGTTGTTGTTGATTATGTTACTAAATGGGTAGAAGCTATCCCAACCAGTAGTGTTGACCACAACACGTCTATTAAAATGCTTAAGGAAGTTATTTTCCCACGGTTTGGAGTCCCTAGATATTTAATGACTGATGGTGGTTCACACTTTATTCATGGTGCTTTCCGTAAAAATGCTTGCTAAGTATGATGTTAACCATAGAATTGTATCACCCTATCATCCTTAGTCTAGTGGTTAAGTTGAACTTAGTAATAGACAAATAAAATTAATTTTGCAAAAGACTGTTAATAGGTACAGGAAGAATTGGTCTAAGAAATTAGATGATGCACTTTGGGCTTATAGAACAGCTTATAAAAATCCTATGGGTATGTCTCCTTACAAAATGGTTTATGGAAAAGCTTGTCATTTTCCTCTTGAGATAGAACACAAAGCATATTGGGCATTTAAACAACTCAATTATGATTTAAAACTTGCTGGTGAAAAGAGATTATTTGATATAAGCTCATTAGATGAATGGAGAACCCAAGCATATGAAAATACAAAGTTATTCAAAGAAAAAGTTAAAAGATGGCATGACAAAAGAATTCAAAATCGTGAGTTTAAAGTCGGAGATTATGTTCTTTTGTACAACTCTCGTTTTAGATTCTTTGCAGGAAAACTCCTCTCCAAATGGGAAGACCCTTATGTCATTGAGGAGGTCTACCGTTTCGGTGCCATCAAAATAAATAATTCCCAAGGTACTAACCCGAAGGTTGTCAATGGACAACGAATAAAGCATTACATCTCAGGTACGCTTATTAATGTTGAAAGTAATATTATCCAAACTTTGACACCAGAAGAATACATAAAAGAGTCCTTCAGGAACACTCCAAAATAGTCAAAATAAGGAGGTACGCTATACGGTAAGTAAACTAACTCCAAAAAATCTGCAAAAATATTTTTTTATCAGTTTTGGAATATTTTAAAATTTTGCAAATAAAGAAACTCCCAGGAAGCGTCCCCTCGTGGGCACAATACACCAAGGCGTGCCTGCGCGCCCTGGTGGGTTGTGCCCACCTGGGACACCTCCCGTACTCCGTTTTTCTTCCATGTGCTTGTTCTCCAAGATAAAAAAATCTATATATACTTCCCGAACCTGTTAACCACCGTATCGTGGAGAGAATCCTCTATTCTCTTTTCTTGCTGTTTCTGGTCAGATTTGTCAAGCTAGGCATCATGTCTTCCTACTCCTCCAACCACATGGAAGAGGATGCTTGGCTGATGAAGATCGAGACGAAGAGGGAGGATCCCACAGACGCTAACAAGGGAGACAAGGACAAGGAAGCTACCATAGATCCATCCCTGGTGGCAACACAAGAACTGTTGGCCGAGGAGGAGGAGGAAGATATTCTTAAACCCTATCTTACTCACCTTACTCCTATTGAGATTGAAGCTTTTCGTGTCTTTGAAGCAGTTCATATACAAAATAAGAATCTCATTCGCGAAAATATTTTGCATCAAGAGCATATTGCCTATCTCCGGAGCATCATCCGTCGGCTGCAGGACCTCTTGACCCTTAAGGATAAGATCTCTTCTTCACCACCAAAGGAGAACTAAGTATCGGGTATGGGCCAAGCATGGGGGAGGTGCCCCGATATCGTATCATCCCACTATATTTTTACTTTTACTTATTTTAGTTCAACCTTTTGCTTAGATGAATAAAGTTTAGTTCAATCTTTTCTTCTTCTTCTAGAAGTTTGCTTAGTGATCTATCATTATAATCATGTGCAAGTTATATAATGAAGCTAGTTTGAGTTTTTTACTTTCTTTACTTTCATGTTGCAAATAAAGAAAATAAATAAGAAATAAATAAAAAGGGAAAGGAAATAAATAGAAGAGAGGAAATAAATCAATATGATCATATACTAATCCTATGGTAGGTGATTGCACCACATAAGTAAAAGTATAAGTAAGAAACTTTTATTAGAGATTGACAAACATAGCATTAGTCAATGATGCAACTCATGAAAGAATTAATAAGGGAAGGGAAGATTCACATATAAATATACTATCCTAGAAATCTTTTGTGATTGTGAGCCCTCATCAAAATATTATATGCCAAAATTGTTGATATTGGACAAGGAAGACAACTTAATGGTTTATGTTTGTTTATATTCACATCAAAGTCATATTATCATAGATCCTTCAACATGTGGTGCTTCCCCCTGTCTTTGCTAGCCAAAAATTCCGTACTAAGTAGAGATACTACTTGTGCATCCAAAAACCCATAAACCCAAATATTTTTCTAGTGTCCACCATACCTACCTATGGATTGAACAAGATCCCTCAAGTAAGTTGTCATCGGTGCAAAAAGGCAATAAAAATTTCTTATAAATATGTACGATTATTTAGTATAAGAGAAAATTGAGTGTTGTACGAACTTGGATGACAAAGAATAAAAGTGATAGACTGCATAATAATGGTTGTCATCTTAAGGGGCAATACAACGTGATGTTATCTTGCACTAAGGGATTGATCATGCAAACAAATAAAGCGCATGGCAACCTCTGCTTCCCTCTGCGAAGGGCCTATCTTTTATTTATATGTATTTACTTTTATGCAAAGAGTCAAAATTTTCCTTCTATTTCTTTTTATTTATTCTTTTTTCAAGCATCATGTGGTGAGGAAAGATCTAGGCACATATGACCAGTTGAATATAGATAGCATGAGTTATTATTGTTGATATCACCCTTAGCTGAGTAAGTTGGGAGGCGAAACTATAAGCCCCTATCTTTCTATGTGTCCGGCTGAAACGTTTTGTTCATGAGTACAAGGTGAGCGTTAGCAATCATAGAAGACTATATGATGGTTGAGTATGTGGACTTGCCTAAAGGCACCGATACATGACCCTTCCTGAAAAGATGATGAATTATAGTTGCAAAGTTGACTCAAGACATAGTTTGTTGGTTACTAATAGAGTTTTTGCTTTATACTTCGATTGTGTGATGAACGATTACTTATTCATAGGAAGTATATGATGAAAATTCTATGATAAAAGTCCTATGTTTATATTTATTGCAGTTATAATAATCAACATGATGCTTCTATGTCCGTATTTTGTTTTTATCAACACCTCTCTCTCAAAGCATGTGGACATGTTTTTCAATTTCAGTTTTCGCTTGAGGACAAGCTAGGTCTAAGCTTGGGGGAGCTGATACGTCCATTTTGCATCATGTTTTCTTACTGTTATTTACAATGATTTTATCCATAATAATGGTTTTTGGAGTTATTCTAATGCCTTTTCTCTCATAATTTGCAAGGTACACACCAAGAGGGAGAATTCTGGCAGCTGGAAATCTGGACCTGAAAAAGCTACGTCAGGCCACCTATTCTGCACAACTCCAAATGGGCTGGAACTTCACGGAGATTTTTTATGGAATATATAAGAAATATTGGGGCCAATAAGTACCAGAGGGGGGCCACCAGGTGGGCACAACCCACTTGGGCGCGCCAGGCCAACCCTGGCGCACCCTCGTGTATTGCGCCCTCCTCGGCCCACCTCGGGTGCCCATCTTCTGGTATATAAGTGTTTTTGACCTAGAGAAAATCACAATAATACTTTCGGGGCGGAGCGCCGCCGCCTTGAGGCGGAACTTGGGCAGGAGCACTTTTGCCCTCCGGCGAAGCGATTCTGCTGGGGGTACTTCCCTCCCGGAGGGAGAAATCATCGTCATCATCATCACCAACAACTCTCCCATCTTGGGGAGGGCAATCTCCATAAACATCTTCACCAGCACCATCTCATCTCAAACCCTAGTTCATCTCTTGTATTGAATCTTGTTACCGGAACTATAGATTGGTGCTAGGGGGTGACTAGTAGTGTTGATTACATCTTGTAGTTGATTACTATATGGTTTATTTGGTGGAAGACTATATGTTCAGATCCATTATGCATATTAATACCCCTCTGATCATGATCATGTTTGTTGATTGTGAGTAGTTACCTTTGTTCTTGAGGTCATGGGATAAATCATGTTGCAAGTAATCATGTGAATTTGATATGTGCTCGATATTTTGAGAGTATGTGTGGCATGATTCCCTTAGTGGTGTCATGTGAACGTCGACTACATGACACTTCACCATATTTGGGCCTAAGGGAGTGCATTGTGGAGTAGTAAATAGATGGTGGATTGCGAGAGTGACAGAAACTTGAACCCCAGTTTATGCACTATTCCGTAAGGGACCGATTGGATCATAGAATTTAATGATATGGTTAGGATTTATCCTTAATACTTTTATCGTAGTTGCGGATGCTTGCGGGAGGGTTAATCATAAGTAGGAGGTTTGTTCAAGTAAGAACAGCACCTAAGCACCGGTCCACCCACATATCAAATTATCAAAGTAGCGAACACAAATCAAACCAATATGATGAAAGTGACTAGATGAAATTCCTGTGTACCCTCAAGAACGCTTTGCTTATCATAAGAGACCATTTTGGCATGTCCTTTGCCTCAAAAGGATTGGGATACCTTGCTGCATACTTGTTACTATTATCGTTACTTGCTCGTTACAAACTATCTTGCTATCAAACTACTCGCCACTTATCAAACTACTCGCCACTTATCAAACTATCTCGCTATCAAACTATCTTGCTATCAAACTACTTGTAGATACTACCTTAGTAAAAACTACTTGTCATTTCCTTCTCCTCCTCGTTGGGTTCAACAGTCTTACTTATCAAAAAGAGCTACAATTGATCCCCTATACTTGTGGGTCATCAATAGTGCCCAGTGCTAGTTGCTCTTTTTTGCTTGTTTTTTACTTCGCATAAAATCAATACCAAACGGAGTCCAAACACAGCGAAATTTTTGGAGATTTTTTCTAGACCAGAAGACATAAGATGGGCCAAAGAAGTACCACGGGGGGTGCCCCGAGGGCGGCACAACCCACCTGGGAGCGCCTAGAGGCCCAAGCGTGCCCTGGTAGGTTGTGCCCACCTCGGTGGCCTCCTGCACTGCCTCTTTGCTCTATAAGTACCCCAAAAATCTAGAGACCCTAGGGGAGTCGACGAAACACAATTCCAGCTGCCGAAAGTTCCAGAACCACGAGATCCAATCTAGACACCATCAAAGAGGGGTTCATCATCCTCATTGGTGCCTCTCAGATGATGCGTGAGTAGTTCATTGTGGAGCTACGGGTTTGTAGGCAGTAGCTAGATGGCTTGTTCTCTCTTTTTGATTCTCAATACAATGGTCTCTTGGAGATCTATTTTATGTAACTCTTTTTGTGGTGTGTTTGTCTGGATCCAACGAACTTTGAGTTTATGATCAGATATATTTTATCCATGAAAGTTATTTGAGTTTTGATCTCTTATATGCATGGTTACTTATAGCCTCGTATTTCTTCTTTGAATCTTTGGTTCAGTTAGGCTGACTAGATCGTTTTCCTCCCATGGGAAGAGGTGCTTTGTGATGGGTTCGATCTTGCGGTGTTCTTACCCAATGACAGAAGGGGCAGCAAGACACATATTGATCGTTGCTATTTAGGATAACAAGATGGGGTCTATTCCTACATGAATATATATTGTCTACATCATGTCATCGTTCTTATTGCATTACTCCATTTCTCCATGAACGTAATACACTAGATGCATGCTAGATAGTGGTCGATGTGTGGAGTAATAGTAGTAGATGCACGCAGGAGTCGGTCTACTAATCTTGGATGTGATGCCTATATAATGAGCATTGCGTGGATATTTTCATAATTATTTGAAGTTCTATCAATTGCCCCAGAGTAATTTGTTTACCTGCCCTATGCTATTTTCTCGAGAGAAGCCACTAGTGAAATCTACGGCCCCCGGGTCTATTCTTTATCATATCTGCTTTGAGATCTATTTTTATTCGCTTTTATTTTTAGATCTATTATTCTAAAAACCCAAAAATACCTTGCTGCACTTTTTCTTTATTTATTTTATCTTGTTTTATGGAGAGATCTATTTACACAAAATCATACAAATCACTCTATCTTTTACCCAAGAGGGATTGACAACTCCTCTTATGCGTCGCATTGCAAGTATTTGTTCTTTGTGTGCAGGTACCGTTTACATAGTAGTGCTTGGTTCTCCTACTATTTTGATAACCTTGGTTTTATCACTGAGGGAAATACCTACCGTAGTTGTGTTGCATCATTCGTTCCTCTTCGGGGAAAAACTCACGCGGACATGAGCCATCAGCGCATCACACCTGGGCTCGCCGGGATCGTTGCACAAGGGAGGTGGTGTAGGCCCGCCATGCGCCACACCCCCGGCGTGAGACGACAGTGGGCGGAGCGAGTGGGAGGGCACCGGGGCATCTCCGACGGCGTTGATGAGCTCGGTGTGATGCGGCCAAGCCAAGTGTTGTAGCCGGCGTCGGCTGGGTGGTAGCGGAGCAGCTCACGCTCCACGAGCAGCGCGGCCTGCGCGTTTGGCAGCCCATGACGGGCGAGGAAGGAAGAGGCCGTGGTGGCGCGGCCATCCGGCTGCCCGGAGTGGTGCTTGGATGAGTCCTGCTGCTTGTGGGCGCCAGGGTCGATGGTGGCGCCAGCCGCGGCCCATGGGTTTCGTCTGGGTCACGTGACCCGCTCGGCGCTCGACACACTCGCGATGAGTGAGGGAGTCCTGGATTAAGGGGTCCTCGCGCCGCCGACCTATTTCTTATGGCCGGACTAATGGGCTAGTATGGAGCTGAACTTGGGCATGGACCCGTGACCAGACACGAGATCTCTGGAGTTGTGGTGTGCCCTCCAAGTCAAGATCTAGCGTGATCTTTCCTTTGTTGTAACCGATCACATGTAACCCTAACCCTGTTGGTGTCTATATAAACCAGAGGGTTTTAGTCTTTAGGGCTTGAGCAACATCCAGCACCCCTGCAACCTAAGGTTTAGCCCGCCTGATCTCGAGGTAGATCGACTCTGTAACCATACCATAAAAATCAAATAAAATCAAGCAGGACGTAGGGCTTTACCTCTTAGAGAGGGCCCGAACCTGGGTAAACACCATGCTCATCATCCCTTGTTCCCCATTGATCCTAGATCCACTTCTCGGGACTCCCTACCCGAGATCCATCGGTTTTGACACCGACATTGGTGCTTTCATTGAGAGTTCCACCATTGGTCACCGAAGGATCGATGGCTCGCCTGATCATCGGAGATGGCGTCAACTCCGGGGACCTCTTTGTCCCCAGCCAGCTCTTCGCGTTCGGCACCATCGTGCTGCAGGCCAACCCAACTGGTCATCTAGACCAAATCAATAGTTTTGCCC
Organism: Triticum urartu; assembly: GCF_056163025.1. Classification (NCBI taxonomy): domain Eukaryota; kingdom Viridiplantae; phylum Streptophyta; class Magnoliopsida; order Poales; family Poaceae; genus Triticum; species Triticum urartu. The sequence continues at coordinate 538,955,562 of NC_141879.1, forward strand.
CTAAGCACCAGATTAGATTCGGAAACATGGAGTACGTCATGGACGCTCGAGACGATCTGGTCCTTGCCGGATTCGCAGCCTTGCCCGGTACCCCTATGGGCCTCGCTATGCCTGCTCCGGAGCTTTCCCCCGATCCGATCTGCGGATTGGCCTCAAACCCCCTGCCAGCCTCGAGATCGAATAGCTCCACCCTGCTCAGAGGCCGGGAATCCCCTTCAGCCGTGCTAACGGCGCCCGCCGAAGACCCAGCCTCAGGTGACGCTATCCTGGACTAGGGGGTACTCACCACGTCGTCTCCCGACCAGTGTGTCGGGCCGAGGACCCCCATGATGATTCATTAATGGGCCACTTCGGGCAGCCCATGCCGAATACAAGGAGGATTCCACAAGACTTGGCACACAAGACAATGACTCCTCTAAACCCTAGGCCTATGGTGCATATATAAACCAAGGCCAGACTAGTCAATAGACAATCTCATATTCATTACTACAATCTCATGGTAGATACCTGTACTATGTACTACCCTTATATCAATACAATCAAAAGCAGGACGTAGGGTATTATCTCTTCAAGAGAGCCCGAACCTGGGTAAAATCATGTGTCCATGTTACCATCGCTCCAAAATGCCTAGTTTCAGACCCCTACTATGAGATACGCCGGATATAGAACCGACATTGGTACTTTCATTGAGAGCCATCAGGTAGTCTCCATGGTGCGATGGGAATTCGGTTCATCTCCGACGTGATCTACGCGTCAGAACGAAGCTTTATTGTCGATGTCGGCATCTTCGTCGCCGACTCAACTAGGCACCTTGGCTCGACCGATGAGTGTGCTCTATCTCAGATCATTATGTTCGGACGAGGGCTTTCATCATCAACTCTGATGTCTATCAAGATCATGGAGGAATCATCGATGGAGCTCGGGGGCTCAACGTCAACATTGCCCTCGGGCGATCGTGCTGTTTTTCTGGATAGCAAACCTGTATCCGCTTCCACCGCCTCCTCGAGCATCGCTTTGATGATTGCTTTGGTGGTATTGTGCGGAATTGAGTTTACAACAACCCTGTAAAATTTTGTCGCGTTTCGATGGAGGAATCTCCGACGATCTATGATATACTAGAGGCCTGTTGAGTCTGGACAGGAATCTGGATGATTTTAGGGTGTGGTCTCCAGAGCCTAGCTCGGAGGTTACTTGGAAGATCCAACCGTTCATCTTCTGCGAAATTTGCATATCTTCCACATCTCAAAATTTCAGCTCGATCCGACCATTCAAACTCCGGCAACCTTCCGATTAGTGCATTACTTTTTGGATCTATTTTCTACGCGAATACGAATCCGACCTGAGTTCATCTTTCTTCATGAACGAGATATTGGACAACCTTTTTGGAAGAATCTCTTTCTAGGGTATTGTGCATTGTTCTTAAACATGTGCCCATAAAATTTTAAGCCTTCTCTGAGGTATTCTTCATCATCACTCTGGTGTCAAACCAGTCCGGTAACATTGCTCCATGTCTGCCAACCTGCGCTAGACACATCATCGCTTTGTTGAGCCGAGCTCAACTTCTTCGGATCATCATCTCGGCGAGCCGAACAAAAGTTCGGCATCGTCGCACGGTCACTTCATCAAGCCGACATTGACTGCGTCACAAGTCACGACCTGCGTTGGCATGGCCGCACTGTTGCTTCTTCAAGCCGATGTCCATCATGCTGAACTGATTCAACACCTCGGCTGACATGGCACCTGCAACGTCTCCTTACCGACCTGCTCCGTCACCTCGACTGGACCTGGGGCTTCGCCATCTCTTCATCGACCTACTCCGGAGACTTCAACATCACCAGCCGACCAGCTTCGGACGTTAGTTGGACCGGGGGCTTTACCTTGGCGAGCCAACCTTTGTCAGCATCGCCAGGCCGTCGCTTCATTGCCCATCAGGAAATAGGTGTGCAAACTGAGTCCCAATTTTGGGAGTAACCTTTCTTCAGATTGCTATAACTGATAAACTAGGTGCTATTAATCCTAGTAATCTTTTCTTGCATGGGTTTATTTTTTGCGAGGAATTATTACTCTGGTTTGTTCCATCATCTATACACAGGTCTTCCAAATGACGGCCGCATTAACGATGGCTACATGACGGTTCGGTCACTTTCCCATCCATAGTGCGGCGAACGCCTCATCGGGGACTCGGACCGCCCTGTGAATACAGGCTTTGTCACGCCGACGCCCCGCACCGACATTGGCTTCGACGCCAGGCCACATCCCTTTAAAAAATTTATTTTGCGTAAATTAATTATGTGAGGATTTTTATATATATATATATATATATTTATATTATTATTTTTATGACTGCACTATTTTACATGTGTAGGTAATCGACTTCGACTGCGTCACGCGGTCACTTCGGCAAGCCGACATCATCGTCCCAATCGGCGTAAATCGGCTGGCCGAATTGCCATACCGACATGTTCGGTTGCCTCGGGGACTTCGACATCGTTGAGAGAGCTCTACCTCATCGAGCGTTCGGCACATGGGACATATTTCTTTTATTACTCACTTTGCATAAATTATTCATTATGCTATGAAATTTTTTAATTTATAATTATTACTATTATCTCCAGCTTGCACTATTTTCTGTGCACAGGTAAATGATCCGGGTCAGGCAGTGCTATCACCTTGTCATCACTTCATTAACCCATGCCGGGAACTTCGGTGTCACACTGCCGGCCTGCATTGGCCGTGCTATGTCGCCACTTCGGAGTGCCGAGCTCTCCGCTCTGCTACCTCGGGACCGGCTTGGGGGTTGGGACCTTGAGCCACTATAAGCTCGGCCCAAGTCACACCGAGCACATTAAGCAGCTAAGTCACTTCCATACTCAGTTCTTTTAAATTCTTGTTCGGTTCGACGAAGCATTATATTTGTGTTTAAAACTTAGTTTGTCAACAAAAGTTGTTTGTTAAAAACACTTCCTTGCCCATGTTAACTAGGGGCTCTTAAATTTATATGATCCATTTTATAGTAAATGTGTTTTCTTCTTGGTCGTAGCAAAGTCTTTTTCTACCACTCCTTTTTCAACTCGAGTGTATGGTCAATATCCGGATAGCCTTGCTTCTCTCTAAAGTCGCTCAAGTTTAGTTCGCCAAAATGGCCTCGGAGAAGCACTCCGCCTTCGGGATAAGGAGGTTGAAGCCGTCGGCTGACCCGCTTGAAGACTTGATATCGGATGTGTCATATTAATGCACGATAGAAGCACAAAAAATTTAAGACCAATTTTCGGATTGACACCAAATTATTTGATTTAGTTCGGGCATAAAGTTATTACCGAAGTTTTTGGTTTTCCAAGCATATGACACTTTTAAACTATTTGTGTGTTTCCAGCATAAGTCTCGTAGTGCCATGCCGGACACCTTTAGAGATTCGGCAAAAACATTCTCGGGTATTGCTATGTATGCATCGGTTTCGAATTGTGTCTTCGGTCAATAGTTGGGTTGCCCGGCTCCTGTGCTTGCCTCCTACGTTTCGCTTTGTTTGGGTAGGTGTGCAAAGGGAGAACAACTACGACTGTGCTTCCAACTCGAACGGTTAAGCACCTCAGTGGAGAAAGCCGAAAACTGACTGTCACAATGGGCGTAAAATGGTCAGTGATCCGATGACGGTGTCAAACTATAGATCGATACCGATTACTCCATGTTAAACGATGGACCTTTCATAACATTGACCGAAGTGTTAATGGCTAGACTTCGGTCGGTGCTGAGCACTAACCTGGGGTCGTAGCTAGTTTCCCCAGTTTAAAGCTCCTGTGACTAAGTGAAAGTTATAAAGCCCGCATATCTGATTGCCTTGTTTCCGCAAACACAACCACCTTCGGTTACCAAGACATCGGCTGAGGGTTGTTTTGTTACTGCGGAAACACCCTGTGTAGTATCTACAAAGGGGTAGAAGCCGACGATGGGCCACTTTCAACTGATAAACGGTCGCAACAAAGTCAAAAGAAACATATATGATCAGTGTTTGTATTCAATATAGAAGCGCTGCCTTCCGTAATTATTGTTATAAAGCCATATATAAGCATGAATTTCACTTAAGATTTTGGCCAAGCTGGGTTTCCTAGGTCCTGTGCTTACCCCTACGTTCCCGTTTGTTCGGCTAGGCGGTAAAGGGATCACGTAGAATCATTGCACATAATTTGTGATTTTACTCCGGATATCGATCCTTAGTTCGGCCACCCGTGCCCACATTAAGGCTCGGGGGCTACTGGGCTTTGGGCTTATCATTTACTAGTATTAAAGGTGCACATTTATCCCCTGATCTGGTGTTGCCACCTGACCAGTGTGTCGGGGGCTACTTCATTGCCTATTCAATATAGAAAATTCAAAGTGCTCAGTGTTCGGCTTGACCGAACTATGGGCAAACACGTCTTCGAACAACAATAGGTACCAACTGGGACTTATCCGGCATCAAGCTAATATATTACGGCTACTTCTCAAAACCCTCTCTCAAGGGCCCGTTCTCCGATCACTATCTCCTCTAACGTGCATCTCGGATTTTTAGGACAACACAAACCTTGAGGGCTACTGGCTATATATCTCATCAGTAAATAAATTGCATCAATCGGAAATAAAATCCGTGAACAATCAGCCCAAGCCCGAGGTGGAGCATCACCTCGGAAGCAGTCCGGCATAAAACTCGGGTGCAAGTGGCTGGCTCTATAGTGGGCATTTTCGGCATTAAAAGCTCGGTTAAACTCCTTTGACTTTCTCAAGCCAAGGTGATCTATGACACCTCGGATATAGTCCGGCATTGGAGCCCGGATATAGTCCGACGTTGGAGCTCGGATACCGTTCGGCGTTGGGGCTCGAATACAGTCCGGTGTTGGTGCTCGGCTGCAAAAGATACCTCGAATGCAGTCTGATGTTGGAGTTCGGATGCGAGAGGACGCCGCCGCACGGGAAACACTTCAAACCCGCGGTGTGGCGTAAAAAATAACAAGGCATTAATAAAGGTCGAGAACTTAAAGGGGCTTCTCGGATACCCGACGTGTAAACTTTTCGGATTTACTTCGGCGATCCTCAAGATCAAAGATTTGTTGAACCAGTTTTCAAGACCGACGACCAAAGATGAAGAACAGTTCGGAAGAATCAAGGAGCGTCCCCAACTTGAAGACTAGTTCAGGGGGCTACTAATGGTGTCCTAGACTAGGGGGTACTCACCATGTCGTCTCCCCACCAGTGGGTCGGGCCGAGGACCCCCATGAGGATTCACTAATGGGCCACTTCGGGCAACCCATGTCGAATACAAGGAGGATTCCACAAGACTTGGCGCACAAGATAAGGACTCCTCTAAACCCTAGGCCTACGGTGCATATATAAACCGAGGCCAGGCTAGTCAATAGACAATCTCATATTCATTGCTACAATCTCGTGGTAGATACATGTACTATGTACTACCCTCATATCAATACAATCAAAAGCAGGACATAGGGTAAAATCCTGTGTCCATGTTACCATCGCTCCAAGACGCCTAGCTTAGGACCCCTACTATGAGATACACCGGATATAGAACCGACATCTGGCATCAATGTAGATGCGATGTTTGGACGCCAAGAGTCACTCTCGGCCGAACCCTTTCCTCATGTCATGGATCGGGCCTGGAACCCCAGCGACGGGTCGACATTTGGAAATCAGGAATAATCCCCGACCGAACTACCCCTTGATGTCTACTACACAACCTTCTTCTTGTAGATGTTGTTGGGCCTCCAAGTGCAGAAGTTTGTAGGACAGTAGCAAATTTCCCTCAAGTGGATGACCTAAGGTTTATCAATCCGTAGGAGGCGTAGGATGAAGATGGTCTCTCTCAAGCAACCCTGCAACCAAATAACGAAGAGTCTCTTGTGTCCTGAACACACCCAATACAATGGTAAATTGTATAGGTGCACTAGTTCGGCGAAGAGATGGTGATACAAGTGGTATATGGATGGTAGGTAAAGGTATTTGTAATCTGAAATTATAAAAACAGCAAGGTAACTAATGATAAAAGTGAGCGTAAACGGTATTGCAATGCTAGGAAATAAGGCCTAGGGTTCATACTTTCACTAGTGTAAGTTCCCTCAACAATACTAACATAATTGGATCATAAAACTATCCCCCAACATGCAACAAAGAGTCACTCCAAAGTCACTAATAGTGGAGAACGAACGAAGAGATTATGGTAGGGTACGAAACCACCTCAAAGTTATTCTTTCCAATCAATCCATTGGGCTATTCCTATAATTGTCACAAATAGCCCTAGAGTTCGTACTAGAATAACACCTTAAGACACAAATCAACCAAAACCCTAATGTCACCTAGATACTCCAATGTCACCTCAAGTATCCGTGGGTATGATTATACGATATGCATCACACAACCTCAGACTCATCTATTCAACCAACACAAAGGACCTCAAAGAGTGCCCCAAAGTTTCTACCGGAGAATCACGACGAAAACGTGTGCCAATCCCTATACATAGGTTCATGGGCGGAACCCGCAAGTTGGTCACCAAAACATACATCAGGTGGCACATGGTATCCCATTGTCACCATAGATATCCACGACAAGACATACATCAAGTGTTCTCAAATCTTTAAAGACTCAATCCGATAAGATAACTCCAAAGGGGAAACTCAATTCATTACAAGAGACAAGAGGGGGAGGAGAAACATAGGATCCAACTATAATAGCAAAGCTCGCGATACATCAAGATCGTGCCAAATCAAGAACACGAGAGAGAGAGATCAAACACATAGCTATTGGTATATACCCTCAGCCCCGAGGGAGAACTACTCCCTCCTAGTCATGGAGAGCACCGGGATGATGAAGATGGCCACCGGAGAGGGATTCCCCCTCCGGTAGGGTGCCGGAACGGGTCTAGATTGGCTTCCGGTGGCTACGGAGGCTTCTGGTGGCGGAACTCCCGATCTATTATATGTTTTGGAAGTTTTAGGGTATATGGAGTTATATAGGCAGAAGAAGCACGTCAGGGGAGCCACGAGGGCCCCACGAGGTAGGGGGCGCGCCCCGTACCCTAGTGAGCTCCTCCTTCCTTCCTTCCTTCCTTCCTTGACGTGGGTTCAAAGTCCATCGGGTGGCTTTCGTTCCAGGAATAACTTCTCTAGTTGATTTCGTTCCGTTTCGACTCCGTCTGATATTCCTTTTCTTCAAAACACTGAAATAGGCATAAAACAACAAATCTGGGCTGGGCCTCCGGTTAATAGGTTAGTCCCAAAAATAATATAAAAGTGGATAATAAAGCCCAATATTGCCCAAAACAGTAGATAATATAGCATGGAGCAATCAAAAATTATAGATACGTTGGAGACGTATCAAGCATCCCCAAGCTTAATTCCTGCTCGTCCTCGAGTAGGTAAATGATAAAAAGATAATTTTTGATGTGGAATGCTAGTTGGCATAATTTCAATGTAATTCTTCTTAATTGTGGCATGAATATTCAGATCCATAATATTCAAGACAAAAGTTTAATATTGACATAAAAACAATAATACTTGAAGCATACTAACTAAGCAATTATGTCTTCTCAAAATAACATGGCCAAAGAAAGCTATCCCTACAAAATCATATAGTCTGGCTATGCTCCACCTTCACCACACAAAGTATTTAAATCATGCACAACCCCGATGACAAGCCAAGCAATTGTTCCATACTTTTTATGTTCTCAAACTTTTTCAATCTTCATGCAATACATGAGCGTGAGCCATAGAGCTATAAGTATATGAAAGCTCAACAAAAGAAACTATTGGGTGTGCATCCAACTCGCTAGCTCACGAAGACCTAGGGCATTTTGAGGAAGCCCATCATTGGAATATACAAGCCAAGTTCTATAATGAAAGATTCCCACTAGTATATGAAAGTGACAAAACAAGAGACTGTCTACTATGAAGATCATGGTGCTACTTTGAAGCACAAGTGTGGTAAAAGGATAGTAGAATTGTCCCTTCTCTTTTTTTATTTGGCCTTTCTCTTTTTTTATTTGGGACAATGCTCTATTGATGATGATCATCACACTTTTATTTATTTACAACTCAATGAAACAACTCGACACTAGAACAAAGTATGACTCTATATGAATGCCTCCGGCGGTGTACCGGGATGTGCAATGATGCATGAGTGACATGTATGAAAGAATTATGAACGGTGGCTTTGCCACAAATACGATGTCAACTACATGATCATGCAAAGCAATATGATAATGATGAATGTGTCATGATGAACTAGATGGTGGAAAGTTGCATGGCAATATATCTCGGAATGGCTATGGAGATGCCATAATAGGTAGGTATGGTGGCTCTTTTGAGGAAGGTATATGGTGGGTTTATGGTACCGGCGAAAGTTGCGTGGTACTAGAGAGGCTAGCAATGGTGGAAGGGTGAGAGTGCATATAATCCATGGACTCAACATTAGTCATAAAGAACTCACATACTTATTGCAAAAATCTATTAGTTATCGAAACAAAGTACTACGCGCATGCTCCAAGGGGGATAAATTGGTAGGAAAAGACCATCGCTCGTCCCCGACCGCCACTCATAAGGAGGACAGTCAATAAATAAATCATGCTCCGACTTCATCACATAACGGTTCACCATGCGTGCATGCTACGGGAATCACAAACTTCAACACAAGTATCTCTCAAATTCACAACTACTCAACTAGCATGACTCTAATATCACCATCTCCATATCTCAAAACAATTATCAAGTATCAAACTTCTCATAGTATTCAACACACTCATAAGAGAATTTTACTATTCTTTAATACCTAGCATATTAGGATTTTAAGCAAATTACCATGCTATTTAAGACACTCGAAATAATCTAAGTGAAGCATGAGAGTTCATTTATTTCTTAAAAATAAAACCACCACCTAGCTCTAAAAATATATAAGTGAAGCACTAGAGAAAATGACAAACTACTCCGAAAGATATAAGTGAAGATCAATGAGTAGTTGAAATAGTATGCAACCATGTGAAGACTCTCTAACATTTAATAATTTCAGATGTTGGTAATTTATTCAAACAGCAAGCAAATCAAAATAAAATGACATCTAAGAATAGCAAACATCATATGAAGAAGCAAAAACTTAGGATCAACCGAAACAAACCGATAGTTGTTGAAGAAGAAAGGTGGGATGCCAACCGGGGCATCCCCAAGCTTAGATGCTTGAGACTTCTTGAAATATTATCTTGGGGTGCCTTGGGCATTCCCAAGCTTGATCTTTTGTGTCTGCTTAATTCCTCTCATATCATTGTCTCCCTAAATCTCAAAAGCTTCATCCACACAAAACTCAACAAGGACTCGTGAGATAAGTTAATATAAATCACTGCAAAAACCTTATCATCCTCTACTGTAGAAAATCACTAAAATTATTATTCAAAATTTAATACTAAATGCCTCTGCATATTTAATAGTCCTATCCTCAAATAGAATCATTAAAGAAGCAACCATATGCAAACAATGCAAACATAACAGCAATCTGCCTAAACAGGACAGTCTGTAGAGAAAGCAGCAACATCCATACTTCCCTAGCTCCAAAAATTATTAAAGAAAATTCCCACTGTAGTAAATTTATCAGATCTTAATATGCAAAAGGTTTCAACATTTTATCACATTCTGAGTTTTCTAGGGAATTATTGCAACAGGGGTAAACTTTCTGTTTTCAAACAGCAACATGAAGACTTGTAACATAGGCATAGTAAAGGCTATCAATGCCACTTTTATTGGAATAAAAGATGCAAAACATTGTTCTAAATAACAGCAAGCAAATACTAACAAAATAAATTGACGCTCCAAGCAAAACACATATCATATGGTGAATGAAAATATAGCTCCAAGTAAAGTTACTGATGAACGAAGACGAAAGAGGGGATGCCTTCCGGGGCATCCCCAAGATTAGGCTCCTGGTTGTCCTTGAATATTACCTTGGGGTGCCTTGGGAATCCCCAATCTTAGGCTCTTTCCACTCCTTATTCCATAGTCCATCGAATCCTTACCCAAAACTTGAAAACTTCACAACACAAAACTTAACAGAAAACTCGTAAGCTCCGTTAGTATAAAATAAATCACCACTTCAAGGTACTGTAATGAACTCATTCTTTATTTATATTGGTGCTAAACCTACTGTATTCCAACTTCTCTATGGTTTATAAACTATTTTACTAGCCATAGATTCATCAAAATAAGTAAACAACACATGAAAAACAGAATCTGTCAAAAACAGAACAGTCTATAGTAATCTGGATCAAACGTATACTTTTGGAACTCATAAAATTCTCAAATAAATTGCTGGACCTGAGGAATTTTTCTATTAATCATCTGCAAAAAGAATTAACTAAATAGAACTCTCCAAAAAAATGGCAGAAATTCTCGTGAGCACTAAAGTTTCTGTTTTTTAGAGCATGATCAACAAGACTTTCCCAAAGTCTTCCTGTCGGTGTCAAAACCGGCGGATCTCGGGTAGGGGGTCCCGAACTGTGTGTCTAAGGCGGATGGTAACAGGAGGCAGGGAGACGATATTTTACCCAGGTTTGGGCCCTCTTGATGGAGGTAAAACCCTACGTCCTGCTTGATTAATATTGATGATATGGGTAGTACAAGAGTAGATCTACCACGAGATCAGAGAGGCTAAACCCTAGAAGCTAGCCTATGGTATGATTGTTGTTGGGTATGTTCTATCGACTAGCCTAGCCTCGGTTTATATAATGCACCAGAGGCCTAGGATAACAAGAGTCCTAGCCGAATACGCCGGTGGGGAGGAGTCCTTGTCTTGATCGCCAAGTCTTGTGAAATCTTCCTTGTATGCGACAGCTGTCCGAACTGGCCCATGAGTATACGGCCATGGTGGTCCTCGGCCCAATCTAACAGATCGGGAGATGACGTGGTGAGTACCCCCTAGTCCATGACACCATCAGTAGCCCCCTGAACCGGTCTTCAAGTTAGGGACGCTCCTCGATTCTTCCGAACCATTCTTCATCTTCGGTTGTCGGTCTTGAAAACTGGTTCAACAAATGTTCTCATCTTCAATCTTGAGGATTGCCGAAATGCATTCGACGAGTTCACACGTCGGGTATCCGAGGAGCCCCTTTAAGTTTCCAGCCATTATCAATGCCTTGTTATTTTTATGCCACACCTCGGGTTTGAAGTTGCTCCCGGGAGGCAGTGTCCTCTTGCGTCCGAGTTCTAACGCCAGACTGCATTCGAGGTATCTTTTGCAGCCGAGCACCAACGCCGGACTGCTTCCCAGCTCTAACGCCGGAATGTATCCGAGCTCCAACGCCGGACTATGTATCCGAGCTCCAACGCTGGACTGTATCCGAGCTCCAACGCCGGACTGTATCCGAGGTGTCATAAATCACCTTGGTTCAAAGAAGTTTGAAGGAGTTTAGCCGAGCTTAATGCCGGAAATGCCCTCTATGGAGCCAGCCACTAGCGCCCGAGCTTTATGCCGGACAGCTTCCGAGGTGGTGCACCACCCCGAATGTGGGCCGATTTTTGTCAATATTTTTGATTGGTGCAATTTATTCTCTGCCGAGATATATAGCCAGTAGCCCTCAAGGCGGGTATCGGTCTAAAACCCGAGATGCACATGAAGGATGACATACGACCGCTGATCCCAGTAGCCGCTGAGACTTAGGTTGATTTGCAAAATAGGTCTGAGGATCAAGTCCTAGCTCGGCAGAATACTTCGGGACACAAAAAGCGGCGTGCTCAGTCCTCGAGACTCAGGTTGGGTGCGGCCGACCAACCTGAGGATCAAAATCTCCACGGAAACTATATTGCACATAAAATTTTCTGCATTGGACAGGCAATGCAGTAGCCCCCGAGACACTGGTCGGGTGACAACACCAGGTCAGCGGATCGATGTGCCCCTTTAATATTTGTAAATAATAAGCCCGAAGCCCAGTAGCCCCCGAGCCTTAATGCGGCCACGGGTGGCCGAATTAAGGATTGATATCCATAGTAAAATCACAAATTATGTGTAATGACTCTATGTATCCAAGTGCTTTACGGCATTAATGCTCGGATCCGCATTGTACACAACTTTGTTGACCGACCATCGGCTTCCACCTCCTCGGCCAATAGCCGAGGAGTGTTTGTCCTACTTTATAAAGCCTTTATGACAGCAAGGATTTACGACAAACAAGGCAATCTGGCCATACGGTTTTATAAACAAAGGTACGCAGAGAGATATGTTATATTACTGTTTAACAGAAGAAATGTCTTCCAAAGAAAATAGTCCCGCTATCGGTTCCTTTCTTTGGGTTGTCATGCTAAGCATGATCATGAAACCTCAGCTCCAATGTAAGAGCAAAATATCGAGGATTTAGTTTGGGAGGCCAGTTAATAGCCCCCGGTAGTGTTCGGCGATAGTCGAGGTCAAGCCGTAAACACTTCGGCCATTGTTATGAATGGCCCGTCATTTAACACTGTCATCGGATCGCTGACCAGTTTACGCTTATTGTGACAGTGAGTTTTCGGCTTTCTCCACTGAGGTGCTTAACCATGTGAGCTGGAAGAACAATCGCAGTGGTTCTCCCTTTGCACACCTAGCCGAACAAAGCGGAACGTAGGAGGCAAGCGCAGGAGCCGGGCAACCCAACTATTGACCGAAGACACAATTCGAAACCGATCCATATATAGCAATATCCAAGGATGTTTTTGCCGAATCTCTAAAGGTGTCCGGCGTTGCACTGCGAGACTTGTGCTGAAAACACACAAATAGTTTAAAAGTGCCACAAGCTTGGAAAACCAAAAAATTTCAGTAAAAACTTGACGTCCAAACAAGATCAATTATTCGGTGCCAATCCGAAAATTGGCCTTAGCAAAAGAAGTGCTTCTGTCGTGCTTTAACATGATACATCCAATCTCAAGACTTTAAGCGGGTCAGCCTACGGCTTCAACCTCCTATCCCGAGGGCGGAATACTTCTCATTAGGCCATTTTAGTAAACTAAACTCAAGCGGCTTTGAGAGAGAAATTAGGCTCCCCGGCTAGTGACCACACGCTCGTGTCGAAAAAAGGAGTGATAGATAATAATAATAATAAACTTTGCAACAACTAAGAAGAAGAATACTTATCATAAAACAACTCATATAAATTTAAGAGCCCCCACGTGACTTGGGTAAAAGAATGATTGCATGTACCGAAGTACTTATCTCATATCTATGTTCAACCGAATTTTAAACGCGTCTTAACCGACCGTCGGCTTCTCCCTCTTCGGTCAAGGACCGAAAAGTGTTATGTACTCCATCTGTCAAGAATATCGACGGTGTTTCCAATAACCAGGCAATCAGGCCATAAGGCTGTAACAGACAAAGCGCGCTCAGGGAACTTATGCTATATTACTGCGAAGTGTAAGAAGCATCTTCGGAGAAAATAGTACCCCCACCGATACCTTTCTTCGGTGCTCATTGTTATTATGAGACTTGTGCAATAGATTTTTTGTACTCATGAGTTCCGTTGTGTGCCGACCATCATTGAAAACTATAAGAGCGCTAGCTTTCGGCTTCACCCAGTCTGAGGTCCGGCTCGGATGACCCGATCGTGACAATCGCATAGGTGCTCCCTTTACTCCCTAGCCGAACAATCGGGAACATAGGGGTAAACACAGGAGCGAGGCAACCCAGCTTGCAAATCGCTTAAGTCAATATGGTGCATATTGTGGCGTAATACACGAACAAGGAACGAAGCCGTACAAGTATAATCATATGCAAGAGGAAAAGCTTCATGAAGAAAGCCCCCAAGTGAATTGGGTATTTGAATTTATGCGTCACAAACAAAGTTTGGACAAGGAAATTTTTTACAAGCAACTTTTTTCCAAAAAAGTATAAGGCTTGGTCGAACCGAACACAAGTTAGAAATTAAATCTTTGAGCATGAAAGTGACTTAGCTGGTTAATGTGTTCGGTATTGATGACACGGTTCGAGCTTCATGTGGGACAAGGTTCCATCCCCCAAGCCGGTCCCGAGGTGGCGGAGCGAAGAGCTCGACACGTCGAAGTGGTGACATAGCACAGTCAATGCAAACCGGCAGAGTGACGCCGAAGTCCTCGGATCATTTTCCTATGCACAAAAAATAGTGCAAACCGGAGATAATAGTAATAATGATAATTAAGAAAAAATGTTGCATAGTAAATAATTTATGCAAAGTGAGTAATAAAAGAAATATGGCCTGGCGCCTAAGTCAATGTCGATCCAGGGCGTCGGCGTGATGCGGTAAAGGCATGGCAAAGCCTGAATTCACATGTCGGTCTGAGCTCCGGATGCGGCGTTCGCCGGACTATGTACGGAAACTGACCGAACCACCATGCGACTGCCGTTAATGCGGCCACCATTTGATGGACCTGTGTACATATGATGGACAAACCAGAGTAATAATTCCTTGAGAAAAATGAACCCAAACAAGCAAAAAAATACTGGGATTAATAGCACCTGGTTTATTTGTTGTAGCAATCCGAAGGAAAGTGATTCCCAAAATTGGGACTCGATTCGCACACCCATTGCCTGATGGGCGATAAAACGACTACATGGCAATGCTGGCAAAGGTTGGCTCGCCGAGGCAAAGCCCTCGGTCCAGCTAATGTGACGGAGCTGGTCGGCTAGTGACACCGAAGTGTCCAGAGTAGGTTGATGAAGAGATGGCGAAGCCCCCGGTCCAGCCGATATGTCGAAGTAGGTCGACGTGATGGACACCAGCTTGAAGAAGCAATAGTGCAGCCCTGCCGATGTAGGTCGTGACGTGGTCGATGCCGGCTTGATGAGGCGACCGTGCGACGATGCCGGTATGCCCGCTCCGTGTAATCCGTGGGGCGGCGATGTTGGTGATGATTTATCCTTCGCGATGTCGGACTCTTGTTCGGCTTGCCGAGATGATAATCCGAAGAAGCTGAGCGAGACTCAACAAAGTGACGACGTGTCTAGCGCAGGTCGGCAGCCGTGGAGCAATATTGCCGGACTGGTTTGACACCAGCATGATGTTGATGATCATGTTCAAAAGATCTTAAAGTTAGTGTGATATGTTCGGGAACAAAACACAATACCCCATACAAAACTTCCTTCAAAAAGGATGTCCGAAATCCCGTTCATAAAAAAGACGAACTCGGGTCGGATTCGTTTTCGCGCAGAAAACAGATCCGAAAAGTGATGCACTAATCGGAAGGTTGCCGAAGTTTGGACGGTCAGATCGAGCTCAAATTTTGAGAGGTGGTAGATATAGGAATTCCGCATCTGATCAACGGTTGGATCTTCCAAAGGACGCCCGAGCTAGAAGCTGGACACCACACCCTAAACTCATCCAGATTCCCGTCCAGATTTGAGAGGGCTCCGGTATATCGTGGATTGCCAGAGATTCCTCCGTCGAAACTCGACGAAATTTTCCAGGGTTTTTGTAGACTCAATTCCGCACAATTCCACTGAAGCAATTGTTAAAAAGACACTTGATGAGGCGGTGGCGGCGGACACAAGTTTGCTGTCCAGAAAAACAGCACGGTCGCCCGAGGGCAATGTTGACGTTGAGCCCCCAGGCTCCCTCGATGATTCCTCCATGATCTTGATAGAGATCGGAGTTGATGTTTATAAAGGCCCTCATCCGAACATGACGATCGGAGGTAGGGCGCAGTCCTTGGTCAAACCAAGGTGACCAGTCGAGCTGGTGACGAAGATGCCGAAGTCGCAGTTGATCTGCAGGCGAGCCATCAACCTTTTGTCGAACACACATCAGAACTCTCAATGAAAGCACCAATGTCGGTGTCAAAACCGGCGGATCTCGGGTAGGGGGTCCCGAACTGTGCGTCTAAGGCGGATGGTAACAGGAGGCAGGGGACACGATGTTTTACCCAGGTTCGGACCCTCTTGATGGAGGTAAAACCCTACGTCCTGCTTGATTAATATTGATGATATGGGTAGTACAAGAGTAGATCTACCACGAGATCAGAGAGGCTAAACCCTAGAAGCTAGCCTATGGTATGATTGTTGTTGGGTATGTTCTATCGATTATCCTGGCCTTGGTTTATATAATGCACCAGAGGCCTAGGATAACAAGAGTCCTAGCCAAATATGCCGGTGGGGAGGAGTCCTTGTCTTGATCGCCAAGTCTTGTGGAATCTTCCTTGTATGCGGCAGCTGTCCGAACTGGCCCATGAGTATACGGCCATGGGGGTCCTCGGCCCAATCTAACAGATCGAGAGATGACGTGGTGAGTACCCCCTAGTCCAAGACACCGTCAACGACTGTACAAGGGTTTACTGGGTCGTCTGCCGTCGCCGGAGAATAACAGCAGGTGTGGGTGAGTAGAGGGATGGCTAGGCCAACGATGAGAGTACGGTCGGGCGGTGAGGCATGTGCGGCAGCACAGCCGGCCATGAGGAGGAGGGAGCAGGCAGTCCCGCCGGCGCTTGTTTGAGCGGCTGGAGCAGGAAGAGCAGAGATTGAAGAAGCACGGCGGCCGTTGGATGGACATCCAACAGTTAGTGCTTGTGCGTCAACCTTTTTTTAGGAAAGCCTCAAATCTGTGGAAAACAGCATACAGCCCATCTGCCATTATTTCTAATAATTTACAGCCCATTTGCTAATTCTTAAGGTTTTTTTGGAGCCCATATTCTTTTTGTTAGCATTACAGCCCATATTGTGGCAACGGTTAAAAAATTATATGAAATTTTGCATATTTCGGTGCGGTCCGAACTGTTTTTAATCCCGAAATTTCGACTAGCCTGGCCTTGGTTTATATAATGCACCAGAGGCCTAGGATAACCAGAGTCCTAGCTGAATACGCTGGTGGGGAGGAGTCCTTGTCTTGATCACCAAGTCTTGTGGAATCTTCCATGTATGCGGCAGCTGTCCGAACTGGCCCATGAGTATACGGCCATGGGGGTCCTCGGCCCAATCTAACAGATCGGGAGATGACGTGGTGAGTACCCCCTAGTCCAGGACACCATCTCTTCCCAAAGGTTCTACTTGGCACAAACACTAATTAAACACATAAAACCACGTCTAAACAGAGGCTAGATGGATTATTTATTATTAAACAGGAACAAAAAGCAAGGAGCTAAAATAAAATTGGGTTGGCTCCCAATAAGCACTATCGTTTAACGCCCCTAGCTAGGCATGATGATTTCAATGGTGCTCACATAAAAGATAAGAATTGAAACATAAAGAGAGCATCATTAAGAATATGACTTGCACATTTAAGTCTAACATACTTCCTATGCATAGGGATTTTGTGAGCAAACAACTTATGAGAACAATAATCAACTAGCATAGGAAGGCAAAACAAGCATAACTTCAAGATTTTAAGCACATAGAGAGGAATTTTGATATTATTGCAATTTCTACAAGTATATATTCCTCCCTCATAATAATTTTTAGTAGCATCATGAATGAATTCAACAATATAACCATCACCTAAAGCATTCTCTTCATTATCTACAAGCATAGAATTTTTACTACTCTCCACACAAGCAAAATTCTTCTCATGAATAATAGTGGGAGCAAACTCAACGAAATAACTATCATGTGATTGAAAACTGAAATCAAGATGACAAGTTTCATTGTTATCATTATTCTTTAAAGCATAAGTGTCATCACAATAATCATCATAGATAGGAGGCATGCTTTCATCATAATAAATTTGCTCATCAAAGCTTGGGGGACAAAAAATATCATCTTCATTGAACATAGCTTCCCCAAGCTTGTGGCTTTGCATATCATTATCATCATGGATATTCAAGGAATTCATACTAACAACATTGCAATCATGCTCATCATTCAAATATTTAGTGCCAAACATTTTATAGATTTCTTCTTCTAGCACTTCAGCATAATTATCCTTTCCATCATACTCACGAAAGATACTAAAAAGATGCAGCGTATGAGGCAAACTTAACTCCATTTTTTTTCAATTTTCTTTTTTATATTAAACTAGTGATAAAACAAGAAACTAAAAGACTCGATTGCAAGATCTAAAGATATACCTTCAAGCGCTAACCTCCCCGGCAACGGTGCCAGAGAAGAGCTTGATGTCTACTACACAACCTTCTTCTTGTAGACGTTGTTGGGCCTCTAAGTGCAGAGGTTTGTAGGACAGTAGCAAATTTCCCTCAAGTGGATGACCTAAGGTTTATCAATCCGTAGGAGGCGTAGGATGAAGATGGTCTCTCTCGAGCAACCCTGCAACCAAATAACAAAGAGTCTCTTGTGTCCCCAACACACCCAATACAATGGTAAGTTGTATAGGTGCACTAGTTCGGCGAAGAGATGGTGATACAAGTGGTATATGGATGGTAGATAAAGGTATTTGTAATCTGAAAATATAAAAACAGCAAGGTAACAAGTGATAAAAGTGAGCGTAAACGGTATTGCAATGTGTTGAAACAAGGCCTAGGGTTCATACTTTCGCTAGTGCAAGTTCCCTCAACAATACTAACATAGGCATAGTAAAGGCTATCAATGCCACTTTTATTGGAATAAAAGATGAAAAACATTGTTCGAAATAACAGAAAGAAAATCCTAACAAAATAAATTGACGCTCCAAGCAAAACACATATCATGTGGTGAATAAAAATATAACACCAAGTAAACACGAAAGAGGGGATGCCTTCCGGGGCATCCCCAAGCTTAGGCTCTTGGTTGTCCTTGAATATTACCTAGGGGTGCCTTGGGCATCCCCAAGCTTAGGCTCTTGCCACTCCTTATTCCATAGTCCATCGAATCCTTACCCAAAACTTGAAAACTTCACAACACTGGACTGACGCTGTTTTCAGCAGAATTGCCATGGTGTTGTTCTATGTGCAGAAAACAAATATTCTCGGAATGACCTGAAACTCCATGGAAAATCTTGGAAAAAATAATAAAAAATCCTAGCCATAGATGAAGACTAGGGGGCCCACACCCTTCTCACGAGGGTGGGGGCGCGCCCCCCCTAGGGCGCATCCCCTACCTCGTGGGCCCCCTGGATGCCCTCCGACGCCAACTCCAACTCTATATATTTGCTTTTGGAGAGAAAAAATCAGAGAGAAGAAATCATTGCGTTTTACAATACGGAGCCGCCTCCAAGCCCTAAAACCTCTCGGGAGGGCTGATCTGGAGTCCGTTCGAGGCTCCGGAGAGGGGGATTCGTGGCCGCTTTGTTCCGGTTCTCTATTAAAAGGAGGCCTTAATATCCCTTAGTTTCCAATAGGACCCCGCTGCCACGGGAGGGTAGGACAAACGATGTCATGCAAGTTCTTTTCAAGAAGCACGTATGACTATATACGGAATACATGCCTACATTACATTGATGAATTGGAGCTAGTTCTGTGTCACCCTATGTTATGACTGTTACATGATGAACCGCATCCGGCATAATTATCCATCACTGATCCAGTGCCTACGAGTTTTCCATATACTGGTTCTCACTTATTTACCTTCCCGCTGCTACTGTTATAATCACTACAAAATACTAGAAACATTACTTTTGCTGTCTTTACTTTTGTTGCCGCTACCACCACTATCATATTACTTTGCTACTAAACACTTTGCTACAGATACTAAGTTTCCAGGTGTGGTTGAATTGACAACTCAGCTGCTAATACTTGAGAATATTCTTTGGCTTCCCTTGTGTCGAATCAATAAATTTGGGTTGAATACTCTACCCTCGAAAGCTGTTGCGATTCCCTATACTTGTGGGTTATCAAGACTAATTTCTGGCGCCGTTGCCGGGGAGCATAGCTCTATTCTTTGAGTCACTTGGGATTTATATCTGCTGGACACTATGTAGAACTTGAGAGATCCAAAAACCAAGATCTATCCCTCAACTACGAGGGGAGGTAAGGAACTGCCATCTAGCTCTGCACTTGATTCACCTTCTGTTATGAGTAAGTTTGCGACACCTACACCTTCTTCTGCTATTCGTTCTGATATGTCGCATGTTATTAATGATGCCACTTCTGCTATGCATGATACTTATGATGAAACTGCTTCTATGCCTAATACTACTGTGACCCTTAGTGAATTTCTTGATAAACAAATTGCTAGGGCTAGAGAAAAAGAAATTATTGAATCTGAATACGATGATGATAGTGATGATGAAAATATGCCTGTTATTCCTGAAGGTTATCTTTTTGATATGGAATCTTCTGCCGCTATTTTAGCTTGCAAGGATAGATATGAGCTTAAGAGGTTATTAATTAAATGGAACAAAGAATCACTTAGAGATAAAATGAAACCTGACCGTGCTTTTGCTACTTCACCTATTTGTGTTCCTGATAAGGATTATGAATTCTCTGTTGATCTTGATATAATTACTTTGGTTGAATCTGATCCGTTTTATGGCTATGAATCTGAAATTGTTGTGGCACATCTTACTAAGTTAAATGATATAGCTGCCCTGTTCACTAATGATGAGAGATCGCGTTACTTTTATATACTCAAAATATATCCGTTCTCATTAAAGGGCGATGCTAAGATATGGTTTAATTCTCTTGATCCTGGTTGTGTGCGTAGTCCCCAAGATATGATTTATTACTTCTCTGCTAAATATTTCCCTGCTCATAAGAAACAAGCTGCTTTGAGGAAAATATACAACTTCATGCAAATTAAAGAAGAGAGTCTCCCACAAGCTTGGGGGAGGCTTCTCAAGTTACTTAATGCTTTGCCTGATCACCCTCTTAAGAAACCTGAAATACTTGATATCTTTTATAATGGACTAACCGATGTTTCTAGAGATTACCTGGATAGTTGTGCTGGTTCTCTTTTCAGGGAAAGAACACCGGATGAAGCTAAAATTCTATTGAATAATATGTTGACAAATGAAAATAATTGGGCACCTCCTAAGACAGCTCCTGCTCCAATTACTGAGCCTATTCCTAAACCAACTCCGAAGAAGAGAGGTGTTTTCTTCCTCAGTCCTGAAGATATGCAAGAGGCAAAGAAATCTATGAAAGAAAAAGGTATTAAAGCTGAAGACGTTAAGAATTTACCTCCTATTGAAGAAATACATGGTCTTAATATACCGCTTGTTGAAGAAACATATGATCTCAATTCTTTATTTACTGAAGAACCTCCTGATCCCGATATCCCGACACAGGTAGTAAAGATAAATTCTCTCTATAGGTATGATAAAGCTGAAGTCCCTCCTACTAAAATTGCTAGCCAATGCTTGGATGAGTTTGATAATTTTATGTTTAAGAAAGATGACTTCAATGCTTATTTTGGTAGACAATTAAAAGAAAATGCTTATATGATTAGACGCTTGGGTGATTATATGGCTAATATTAAAGGTGAACTTAAACTTTTTAGCAAACATGCTTCTATGGTTACCACTCAAGTAGAACAAGTACTTAAGGCTCAAAAAGAAGTGCTTGATGAAATGAATAGTAAGAAAAATGATTATGCTGTTAGAGTGCCTACTAGAACTGGTAGAATGACTGAGGAACCTTTGTATCCTGAAGGCCACCCTAAGAGAATCGAGCAAGATTCTCAAAGAAATAATATTTATATTCCTAGTTCTTCTAAAAAGAAGAAAAAGAAAAATGATAGAACTGTGCAAACTTCTAGTGAACCTATTGCTGAACCAACTGATAATCCAAATGATATCTCTATGTCTGATGCTGAAACACAATCTGGTAATGAACATGAACCTAATGAAAATATTAATAATGATGTTCATAATGATGCTCAACCTAGTAATGACAATGACGTAGAAATTGAACCTGCTGTTGATCTTGATAACCCATAATCAAAGAATCAACGTTATGATAAAAGAGACTTTGTTGCTAGGAAACATGGTAAAGAAAGGGAACCTTGGTTTCAGAAACCCATGCCTTTTCCTCCGAAACCATCCAAGAAAAAGGATGATGAGGATTTTGAGCGCTTTGCTGAAATGATTAGGCCTATCTTTTTGCGTATGAGATTAACTGATGTGCTCAAAATAAATCCTTATGCTAAATATATGAAGGATATCATTACTAATAAAAGAAAGATACTGGAAGCTGAGATTTCCACCATGCTTGCTAATTATACTTTTAAGGGTGGAATACCAAAGAAACTTGGAGATCCCGGAGTACCTACTATTCCTTGCTCCATTAAAAGAAATTATATTAAAACCGCTTTATGTGATCTTGGAGCCGGTGTTAGTGTTATGCCTCTCTCTTTATATCATAGACTTGACTTGAATAAGTTGACACCTACTGAAGTATCTTTGTAAATGGCTGATAAATCAACTGCTATACCGGTCGATATTTGTGAGGATGTGCCTGTTGTGGTTGCAAACATTACTATTTAACGGACTTTGTTATTCTTGATATACCCGAGGATGATAGTATGTCTATTATTCTTGGAAGACCTTTTCTTAATACTGCAGGGGCTGTTATTGATTGCAACAAAGGCAATGTCACTTTTCATGTTAATGGTAATGAGCATACGATACACTTTCCGAGGAAACAGCCTCAAGTTCATAGTATCAACTCTATTGGGAAAATTCCATCGATTATATTTGGAGGTTTTGAATTTCCTATTCCTACGGTCAAGAAGAAATATGATATTCTTATTATAGGGGATGTGCATATCCCCGTTGAGGTAACTTAGTGTTATTTGAAATTTCTCCGGTTTCATGATTATCGGAACGAGTTTGTTAACAAGACTTGATCAACCTTGTTAGTGGATTCTTTTTGATGAGCATGAGATGGATGAAACTAGAAGCACAAACTTCTGTACCCTCTCTATACTTTCTATTATTTATATTAAATAAAGTAAAAATAGTATTTTTCTGTTTGTTTCCTGATTTACCCGTGCAATATAAAAATATCCCGAAAATAAAAGTCCTCAGAATGACATGCCAATTTAATATGATTTTTTCGGGAATATTTGAGGATTTACTGTGCAAAAATTACCGCGGGAGGAGCTGCCACCTGAAAACGAGGGTGGTGGGCGCGCCCCCCCTCTAGGGCGCGCCCCCTGCCTCGTGGGCCCACGGTGGCCCTCCTCCATTTATCCCACTACCCATCCTCTTCCTCTGTCTCACACAAAGCCGAAAAACCAACTCAAGCACGAGTTCCAGCCACTTTTGCTGTGATTTTCGATCTCCTTGCTCAAAGCACCTCTCGCAAAACTGCTTGGGGAGATTGTTCCTTGGTATGTGACTCCTCCATTGGTCCAATTAGTTTTTGTTCTAGTGCTTTATTCTTTGCAAATTTGTGTTGCATAGGTGACCATGTTCTTGAGCTTCCATGTCAAATTTATAAGGTTCTAAGTAGTTCTAGTGCTTGATATAGGCTCTAGGCACTTGTAGGAGTAGTTGCTATTAGTTTTATTTAAGTTGGTTCACTTTTGTTTGAAGTTACTAAAAATTTCAGAATCTTTCAGAGAAAAACAATATGCTTAGGAAGATGTTCCAAGGTGGTTCCTCTAAGAAGCAAGGACCCAGGATTGCTATGCGCGATGCTGACGAGGATCCACCAAGAGACGCTCCAGTACGGCCTTGCGAATGGCCGTCGGAAAATTTTATGGACCGTGCGGGAATTAAAGAAGAATTCAAAGCATATTTGTGCAATGCCGGTCTTGAGGATTTCAAGGCTAACAAATGGCCCAGTATCATGTTCTCACAAGTTCCTTTGTGAGGAGGTTTGAGTATTCATCTTCGCGTAATTCTCCTTCAGTCATGTTTGATCTCTATGAAAAATCTTATACCATGGACTTAGAGGAAAATCTTATACCATGGACTTAGAGGATTTCACTTCTGCTTGCAAACTTCTATCATGGGGCAGTATTAGGGATCCCCCTAAATCTGAATTTAGAAACTTTCTTGCTAGTATAACTGTGGGGGAATCTAGAGATATAACGCAGACTACCATAGGGAGCATTCACTTTCCTGCTATACATTATTTTGCTCTCTTCATCGATAGATGCATAAATGCTATGGATGAAGCATGTCATATGTGTGTCCCTGATCTTGGCATTCTTAGGAGTGCTGTGTTAGGAGACCAATCTTATCATATGGGAGCCATTGTAGCTCGTAGGTTGCATCATAATAGACATAATGGAGATTTCTTTGGAGGAATTTATGCAACCCGCTTAGCTCATTTTCTTGAGATAGACATTCGTGAGGGTGATACGGAGTTGCCTCCTGCATATTTAGATTATAACTCTATGGCTTCGCACCAGTTTGTCGAGAGGCCTGAATCACCTCTCTTATATCGTTTAATTTTTGGTAAACGACGTGTTTTCCATATTACTCTCCCTGCTCCTGCCTTCTTTGATTCACAGACAAAAAGAAGATATGTTATTACCAGAGAGGAGGCAGAAGAGTATGAGAGGAGAGCGGAGGCAGCTCGACTCCACGCTGCAGCTCAGCAGGCGATAACCGCTGCACATCAGTATGATCCCAACTATTCCTCCTCATCACAGTACGACCCCAACAACTATTATTATGGATATCCGCTAGGCCAGCCGTGGCCATAGACCAACTTAGGCCAAAAGCCTAAACTTGGGGGAGTACATATTTCTCATCGACATTACATTTATGTTCACACACACTCATCACTAGATGTCGATGCTCATACTTTTTCACTGTAATATCCATTCTAGTTTATTTTCTTTTTCCTGCTTTCTTCTTGTGTGTTTGCTAAACCTTAAGAAAACCAAAACAAATTAGTAGTAGTTTATTTTTCTGCTGTAGTAGTAATAATTAAGAAGAAAACCCAAAAATATTTCCCGTTCTTCTTTTGCTTGTTGGGAGCTTTCCCGTGTAAATAGTTTTATTTCTTTTCTTTTCTTTGGGGGTCAGTAGGAGAAGACCATAATTAAATTTTTGAAGTGGCTCTTATATGCATTATTGTTGAATTAACCAAGAGCCCATATTGCTTTGTCTTCTCATGTTTATTGAATGCTTGCAGATTCCACCTTAGTCCAATGCACGTACACTCTTATTATTATTCACACCATTCGGACGTGCAAGTGAAAGGCAATTATGATGATATATGATGGACTGACTCAGATGAGAAAATCTGGTACGAACTCGACCTCTTTTGTTTTTCTAAATATGATGAGTCCCTCGTTCTTGATTCAGCTTATTATGAATAAACATGTTTGCAATGACAGTAAGAGATCATAGTTGCTTGTGCCATGCTTGATTAGCTATGAGTTATAATGATTTACCTTGTGTGCCAACATGCTATTGAGATGATTATGATGTGGTATGATGGGGTGGTATCCTCCTTTGAATGATTTAAGTGACTTGACACATGTTCACGCATGTAGTTGAAACAAATCAACATAGCCTTCATGATATTTATGTTCATGGTGGATTATATCCTACTCATGCTTGCATCCAATGTTTATTAATTTTAATGCATGTACATGGCTGTTGTCGCTCTCTAGTTGGTCGCTTCCCAGTCTTTTGCTAACCTTCACCTGTACTAAGCGGGAATACTGCTTGTGCATCCAATCCCTTAAACCCCAAACTTATTCCAGATGAGTCCAGCATACCTTCCTATATGCGGTATCTACCTGCCGTTCCAAGTAAATTTGTATGTGCCAAACTCTAAACCTTCAAATAAACATTCTGTTTTGTATGCTCGAATAGCTCATGTATCAACCAAGGCTGTCCTTATCTTCCGTCTTAGGCGGGTTATTCTCAAGAGGAGTGGACTCCGCTCCTCACTCACGAGAAAATGGCTGGTCACCAGGATGCCCAGTCCCATGATTTATGCAAACTAAATCAAAATTAATTGCAAACAAAACTCCCCCTGGGACCTGATGTATGTTGGAGGCACTCGTTGTTTCGAGCAAGCCATGGATTGATGCTTGTTGGTGGAGGGGGAGTATAAACTTTACCATTCTGTTTGGGAACCTCCTATAATGTGTTTAGCATGGAAGATATCGCTATCTCTTAGTTGTTACATTGACAATGAAAGTATACCGCTCAAAATACAATTTATCTCTATTTCAAAACCGAGCTCTGGCACCTCTACAAATCCCTGCTTCCCTCTGCGAAGGACCTATCCATTTACTTTTATGTTGAGTCATCACCCTCTTATTAAAAAGCACTAGCTGGAGAGCACAACCATCATTTGCATTCATCACTGTTAATTTATATTGGGTACGACTATGATTGGATCTCTTTTACCATGAATTACAATGTCTAGCCAGTCCTTGATCTTTAAAGGTGCTCTGCATTTATGTTTTGCGGTCTCAGAAAGGGCTAGCGAGATACCATCTTGTTATATCATATTATGATTGTTTTGAGAAAGTCTTGTCATCTGAGATTTATTATTATGGCTTGCTAGTTGATCATGTTATTGACAAGAGTAATTATGAGACGTGAGAATTATTGCAAATGTGGTTAGTTATGATCTATGCTAAAAACTTGAATGCTGGCTTGACATAGTTACAACAACAAGAGCAAACAGAGTTTGTAAATGTTTTTGTTTCTTTCTTTCAGTTTGTCAACTGAATTGCTTGAGGACAAGCAAGGGTTTAAGCTTGGGGGAGTTGATACGTCTCCGTCGTATCTACTTTTCCAAACAATTTTGCCCTAGTTTTGGACTCTAACTTGTATGATTTGAATGGAACTAACCCGGACTGACGCTGTTTTCAGCAGAATTGCCATGGTGTTGTTTTATGTGCAGAAAACAAATATTCTCGGAATGACCTGAAACTCCACGGAACATCTTAGAAAAAATAATAAAAAATCCTCAGCAAAGATGAAGACCAGGGGGCCCACACCCTTCTCACGAGGGTGGGGGGCGCGCCCCCCTAGGGCGCGCCTCCTACCTCGTGGCTCCCCTGGATGCCCTCCGACGCCAACTCCAACTCTATATATTTGCTTTCGGAGAGAAAAAAATCAGAGAGAAGAAATCATCACGTTTTATGATACGGAGCCGCCGCCAAGCCCTAAAACCTCTTGGGAGGGCTGATCTGGAGTCCGTTCGGGGCTCCGGAGAGGGGGATTCATCGCCGTCGTCATCATCAACCATCCTCCATCACCAATTTCATGATGCTCACCGCCATGTGTGAGTAATTCCATCATAGGCTTGCTGGATGGTGATGGGTTGGATGAGATTTATCATGTAATCGAGTTAGTTTTGTTAGGGTTTGATCCCTAGTATCCACTATGTTCTGAGATTGATGTTGCTATGACTTTTCTATGCTTAATGCTTGTCACTAGGGCCTGAGTGCCATGATTTCAGATCTGAACCTATTATGTTTTCATGAATATATGTGAGTTCTTGATCCTATCTTGCAAGTCTATAGGCACCTACTATGTGTTATGATCCGGCATCCCCGAAGTGACAATAATCCGGACCACTCCCGGTGATGACCATAGTTTGAGGAGTTCATGTATTCACTATGTGCTAATGCTTTGTTCCGGTTCTCTATTAAAAGGAGGCCTTAATATCCCTTAGTTTCCAATAGGACCCCGCTGCCATGGGAGGGTAGGACAAAAGATGTCATGCAAGTTCTTTTCCATAAGCACGTATGACTATATACGGAATACATGCCTACATTACATTGATGAATTGGAGCTAGTTCTGTGTCACCCTATGTTATGACTGTTACATGATGAACCACATCCGGCATAATTATCCATCACAGATCCGGTGCCTACGAGTTTTCCATATACTGGTTCTCGCTTATTTACTTTCCCGCTGCTACTGTTACAATCACTACAAAATACTAAAAACATTACTTTTGCTGTCTTTACTTTTGTTGCCGCTACCACCACTATCATATTACTTTGCTACTAAACACTTTGCTGCAGATACTAAGTTTCCAGGTGTGGTTGAATTGACAACTCAGCTGCTAATACTTGAGAATATTCTTTGGCTCCCCTTGTGTCGAATCAATAAATCTAGCTCTGCACTTGATTCACCTTCTGTTATGAGTAAGTTCACGAGGTTATGGAACTCGCAAGTTGATCACCAAAACATACATCAAGTGGATCACGTGATATCCCATTGTCACCACAGATAAGCACATGCAAGACATACGTCTAGTGTTCTCAAATCCTTAAAGACTTAATCCGATAAGATAACTTCAAAGGGAAAACTCAATCCATTACAAGAGAGTAGAGAGGGAGAAACATCATAAGATCCAACTATAATAGCAAAGCTCGCGATACATCAAGATCGTGCCGAATCAAGAACACAAGAGAGAAAGATCAAACACATAGCTACTGGTACATACCCTCAGCCCCGAGGGAGAACTACTCCCGCCTCATCATGGAGAGCGCCGGGATGATGAAGATGGCCACCGGAGAGGGATTCCCCCCCTCCGGCAGGGTGCCAGAACGGGTCTAGATTGGTTTTCGATGGCTACGGAGGCTTCTAGCAGCGGAACTCTAGATCTAGGTTATGTTCTGGAGGTTTCAGTATATACAAGAGGTTTTGGCGTCGAGAACAAGTAAGGGGGGGTCTCCGGGCTGTCCAGGAGGTAGGGAGGCGTGCCCAAGGGGGTGGGCGCGCCCCCACCCTCGTGGGTAGCCCGGGACTCTTCTGGCCCAACTCTTTTACTCCATGGCCTTCTTCTGGTCCGAAAATAAGTTCCGTGAAGTTTCAGGTCAATTGGACTCCATTTGATTTTCCTTTTCTGCGATACTCAAAAACAAGGAAAAAACAGAAACTTGCACTAGGCTCTAGGTTAATAGGTTAGTCCCAAAAATCATATAAAATAGCATATAAATGCATATAAAAGATCCAAGGTTGATAATATAATAGCATGGAACAATCAAAAATTACAGATACGCTGGAGACGTATCAATGGATTGAAGATTTTCTGCTACACATTCATATGGCACGCGGAGAAGACCTCCAGGACAACAAGTACCTACCGCTAAAGCTCAAAGGTCCGGCCAGACGCTGGTTCAATAGCCTTCCCAAAGACTCCATAGGATGTTGGGAGGAGCTCGAGGAGGCGTTGCGAGCTAACTTTCAGGGCACTTATGTCCGGCCCTTGGACGCTGATGACCCGAGCCACGTAATCCAACAGCCCGGTAATTTTGGAACCGGTTTTTGACAAAGAAAAACCAGATCGTTGACTGTCCGGACGCCGAAGCTATAGCCTCCTTTAAGCATAGTATTCGGGATGAATGGGTAGCACGTTAGCTCGGCCAGGACAAGCTGAGAAAGATGTTAGTGCTTACCTACCTGATGACCCGCTTTTGTGCCGGAGAGGATAGTTGGCTGGCTCGTAGAAGCAGGAACCCTGAAACCCGAATGGGAAGCCACGATGGAACAAGAACAAATGGCGCCACAACGACGACGAAGCTAACGAGATGGCGGTAAATGCCGAATTTCGTAACCCATAGTCCGGGCCATGGAAAAAGCCCTCTAAAGGCAACCAAGAGGGCCCATCCAAGTTGGATGCAATCCTAGATAGGCCTTGCCAGATCCACGACACCTCTGAGAAGCCCGCCAAACACACCAACCATTACTGTTGGGTGATAAAACAAGCGGGCAAGCTCACAACTGAAGACCCTAGCAAAAGCCCTCAAAGCAAGGACGATTAGGAGCCCTGCAGGCCGAACAGTGGAGGCCAAAAACCCTTTCCTGCGGAGGTCAAGACGGTGAACACGATCTACGCCACCCATATACCAAGAAAGGAGAGGAAGCGCATGCTATGAAATGTTTACGCCGTCGAGCCCGTAATGCCAAAGTTCTACCCATGGTCGGCTTGCCCAATCACCTTCGACCGTAGGGACCATCCGACTAGTATCCATCATGGAGGATCGGCGGCCCTGGTACTCGACCGCATTGTCGATGGGTACCACCTCACAAGAGTTATCATGGACGGAGGCAACAACCTCAATTTGATTTATGTAGACACTATGAGGAAGATGGGGTTCAACCCGTCAAGGATCAAACCCAGTAACACCACTTTAGGGGGGTTATTCCGGGCATAGAAGCCCGCTGCTCAGGCACGGTGACTCTGGAAGTAGTATTCGGCTCACCATATAACTTCCACATTGAAGACTTGATCTTTGACATCGCCCCTTTCCGCAGCGGCTACTATGCCCTCTGAGGGAGTCCTGGATTAGGGGGTGTTCGGATAGCCGAACTATACCTTCAGCCGGACTCCTGGACTGTGAAGATACAAGATTGAAGACTCCGTCCCGTGTCCGGAAGGGACTTTCCTTGGCGTGGAAGGCAAGCTTGGCGATACGGATATGAAGATCTCCTACCATTGTAACCGACACTATGTAACCCTAACCCTATCTGGTGTCTATATAAACCGGAGGGTTTTAGTCCATAGGACAACATACACATCAACAATCATACCATAGGCTAGCTTCTAGGGTTTAGCCTCTCTGATCTCATGGTAGATCTACTCTTGTACTACCCATATCATCAATATTAATCAAGAAGGACGTAGGGTTTTACCTCCATCGAGAGGGCCCGAACCTGGGTAAAACTTCGTGTCCCTTGCCTCCTGTTACCATCTGGCCTAGACGCACAGTTCAGGACCCCTACCCGAGATCCGCCGGTTTTGACACCGATATTGGTGCTTTCATTGAGAGTTCCTCTGTGCCATCGCCGTCAGGCCCGATGGCTCCTACGATCATCAATGGCGATGCAGTCCAGGGTGAGACCTTCCTCCCCGGATAGATCTTCATCTTTGGCGGCTTCGCACTGCGGGCCAATTCACTTGGCCATCTAGAGCAGATTGAAAGCTACGCCCCTGGCTGTTAGGTCAGATTCGGAAATTTAAACTACACGACTGACATCCGCGGGGACTTGATCTTCGACGGACTCGAACCACCGCCGAGCGCGCCGCACTGTCACGAAGAGCATGATCTAGCTCTGCCGCCAAACAGTGCCTTGGAGGCCGCACCCGCGTCGGCTCCGACCCTTAGTTCAAAGCCAGCCGCGCCGATTGAGGATGGGTGGTTGGACGCCACCTCGGGGGCTGTGATCCCAACGGCGGTTGAGCCGAACACCAGCCCCGTACTCTGCGAGACTCGTGACTCCACGAAGCCGGATTCTTCTCCGGACTCCGAACCCTCCGCGCCCCTGCCGGTCGAATCCGATTGGGCGCCGATCATGGAGTTCACGGCCGCGGACGTCTTTCAGCACTCGCCTTTCGGCGACATCCTGAAGTCACTGAAGTCTCTCTCTTTATCAGGAGAGCCCTGGCCGGACTACGGTCAGCAAGGTTGGAGTACGGACGATGAAGAAATTCAAAGCCCACCCACCACCCACTTTGTAGCCACTGTCGACGATTTAACCGACATGCTCGACTTTGACTCCGAAGACATCAACGGTATGGACGCTGATGAAGAGGACAATGAAGAACCAGCGCCTGTTGGGCCCTGGAACACCACCTTGTCATATGACGTATACATAGTGGACGCACCAAAAGATGACAACGAGGAGCGGAAGGACGCACCAAAGGCCTGTTCCCTCGAAAAGCAGTCAAAACGGCGACGTAAGCGCCGCCCCAAATCCCGCCTCGACAGAAATAGCGATCACACAGACCCAGCGCTAGAGCAGGGCGAACCGCTGCCGGACAACGGCAATCCGGATATCCAAACCGAACAAACAAATCCTATCAAGGATAATGGTCCGGACGACATAACGCCGGACAGGCACCCGGAGCATCAGAATGCCCGCAAAAGGCTCATTGGCACCGCAAGGAGCCTTAAAAGTAGAAGCGAAGGCTCAAGGCTGCGCAAAATAAACTCCAATTCAGATGGAGTAAAATACTTAATATAGCAGCAATGTACGGCGACGATCGCCCCTTAAAGAGCTACCCAAAGCGGAAGCTGCTACCCGAATTCGATGAGGATGCCTCCAACCCGCCACAACCAAATATCAAAGAAACCACCTGGTCGGATGGACGACCCCTCTATCAACACAGAACGGCATACAATGCCGCTCACAATACAACACGTGACCCAGCGAGGGCTCGCACCCAAAGGACGGCGCAACAAGATCCATCTATGGACCACGCAAGCGCGCCCTAGCATACAATGCAACACAGCAAGCATCAGAACAACGCGGTACACCCAGTTACAGGGGTGCCGCACACCCCCTATGTTTCACTGATGAGGTGCTGGACCATGAATTTCCAGAGGGATTCAAGCCCGTAAACATAGAGGCATACTATGGGACAACAGACCCTGGGGTTTGGATTGAGGACTATATCCTTCATATCCATATGGCTTGAGGAGATGATCTCCACGCCATCAAATACTTACCCCTCAAGCTCAAAGGGCCAGCTCGTCACTGGCTTAAAGGCCTCCCCGAAAGCTCCATTGGAAGTTGGGAAGAGCTCGAAGATGCCTTTTGGGCAAATTTTCAAGGAACTTGTGTCCGACCTCCGGATGCGGACGACTTGAGTCATATAACTCAACAGCCCGGAGAGTCAGCCCGAAAGCTTTAGAACAGGTTTCTCACTAAAAAGAACCAGATTGTCAACTGTCCGGACGCCGAAGCCTTGGCAGCTTTCAAGCATAGCGTCCTTGACGAATGGCTCGCCAGACACCTCGGCCAAAATAAGCCGAGAACGATGGCCGCATTAACAAACCTCATGACCCGCTTTTGCGTGGGTGAGGATAGCTGGCTAGCCAGATGTAGAACCAGTGACCCCAGTACATCTAAAGTTAGAGATGGAAACGGGAAATCATGGCGCAACAGCAATAGCAAACGCCGGAATAAAGAAGACAGCATGAAGGGCACGACAGTAAATGCCGGATTCAAAAGCTCCCGGCCAGGTCAAAAGCCGCCCACTAAAGGCACCAGCGATGAACCGTCCAGCCTCAACAAAATTCTGAACCAGGTATGTCAGATACATAGTACCCCTAGCAAGCCCGCTAATCGTACCCACAGAGAATGTTGGGTCTTCAAGCAGTCCGGCAAGCTGAACGCCGTACACAAGGGGGAGGATACACCAAGTGAAGACGAGGACGAGCCTCCCAAGCAAGACACTGGGGAACAAAAGAAATTCCCACCATAAGTCAAAACAGTAAACGTACTACACATGATCAAGGAAAAAAACAATGCGGCACCCCTAGGAAAATATACCCAAGTGCCTGTCACCGCGAAGTCCTGCCAATGGTCGTCTCAACCGATCATTTTCGACCATCGCGATTACTCAGCAAGTATCTGACATGCAGGATGGGCTGCCTTGGTATTAGACCCAGTAATTGGCGGATATCACTTCACACGAGTTTTGATGGACGGCGGCAGCAGCCTAAACCTAATATACCAGGATACAATCCGCGGGATGGGGTTAGACCCAACACAAGTTCGCCATAGCAATACTACCTTCAAAGGAGTAACGCCAGGCCCAGAGGCTCATTGTACGGGCTCCCTCCTACTACAAGTTATATTCGGCTCCCCCCATAACTTCCGTAGCGAGCATTTAACCTTCCACATCGCTCCGTTTCAAAGTGGCTATCAAGCACTGCTCGGTCCACGCGGCATCATTTCAGTGCACTGAAATATCAAGCGATCTCTGTGCGCCGAAGAGAGTGAGGCTGCCTCGGCAGCCACACACTAAAGGCGCCCGGACTAGCTAAAGCGCCCCATAGGTCGTCAAGACCTCAGGCACAACTAATCGAGTCCGGCGCCGCTACTTATACCGAATAAATGGTCACACCCCTATTGACAAGGGGCTCAACACGCGCAGACATGTGGCCATTCCTCCTCATTTTAAATTATGCATAGTTTCTTTAATTATCTTCTTTGCACGACAACCTTTTTCACCTACATTCCTGTCTTTTACAGACGATCATCGTGCCACACCCGTCCAGGATACGGCACAACAGAGACACAGGCGCAGACATGCCGTAGGGACCCGCTCCAAGGATTCTTTTTAGATTAAGACCCTGCGTAAACCTTTTTTACTGTATCTTGTTGATACATATCCACCGTTGAGAAGGATGCTGACGTCTTGGCATGTGGCCACGCCAGACCAATGCACGTACCTGGACATAAGGGGCTTCTTACGAAGGCCATTATTTAGGCCCGGTTTATACCACAAAGACCGAATACCTTAGGGAGTGTTCGGCGTCGCGAGTTTGGCCCTATATGCATCAGCTCTGAATCATTGTCTTTGGTCAAATGTTGGGTTTGCCCGGCTCCTGTGTTTTGGTGCCTTACGTTCCGCTTTACCGGCTAAGGTAGCACCAGGAGAACTACTGCGATTGTGCCCTGGTTCATCCGGACGAGCACCTCAGTAGAGAAAGCCGAAAACTGACTGTCATGATCTAGTGCGAGACTGGTTAACCACTCGATGACCCATGGGAATGTTAAAATTCCTCCACCTTAACGAAGGGCCGCTTTCCGGCCAGGCATATACGCACCCCGGGATCGGGAGAGTGCGGAGCCACCAGGGGCTGTCTAGTAGCCCCACTGTCAAATTCCTATGGCTAAGTGAAAGTGTTAAAGCATTATAGTCCGGTTGCCTCGTTCGCTCCGCTATCACCTCCTTAATAGGACCAAGACATTGGGTTAAGTGTGAACGCGTGTTTCAGTGAACACCTCCGCATTATATGCGTGGGGGTTGAAGCCAACGACTGCAATCTTTCAGGTTATACACATGTATACATAAACGGCCGCCCAGGAGGCATCACATTACTTTCAGGCAAAAGTATAAAAGTAGCCTTATGAAAACTTATAAAAGCATTTCGCTTACAATGAGATTACATGTCACTCAAACATAATATTTTTTGAGCACTTGGTCTCTATCAAACGAGCACCCTCAAGAACTTCCTCAAAGTAGTGCTCAGCAGCCCTTCGACCTATGGCCGAATCCTGCGCTACAACAGTGGTAGCATCCATCTCCGCCCAGTATGCTTTAGCACGGCAAAGGCCATTCGTGCGCCTTCTATACACGCCGAACTCTTCATCGCATTAATGCGCGACACCACGTCAAGAAACTGCTACACCAAGCCAGAATAGCTGTTCGGTTTTAGCCTTTCCGGCCATAGCTGATCCACAACAAACCTCATGGCGAGTCCGGACAACCTATTTAGTTCGGCCCATTCGGCTAGTTGGTCAGACAACGAAAGTGGACACTCGGGAGAATGGAATTGTGTCCAAAACAGCTGGTCCACTTCACGGTCCGTTTGACCCTTGAAGTACTTGGCCGCATCAGCAGCGCTCGCCGCCAAATCCATATACGCATCCTCCGAACTCCACAGCCGATCCAGAGGGGCATACCGTGGATCTCTGAACTTCCTCTGCAGCATAAAGGATTTCCTGGCTACAATATCCCCGGCTTCCCGCAGCTCCTCCTTCTTTGCCCTCATAGCAGAGCGGAGGTCTTTTCCCGTTGCAGCAACCTTCTCAAGGTCCGATGCCTTCGCTTGGTTTTCCTTTTCAAGAGCCCGGCAACGGTCGACAGCGGCTTTTAATTCTACGGCCATATTGGCCATCTTATCCCGGCTCTCGCCATGCGCGGCCTTCTCGGCTCGCAACTCTTCGGCCGCCTTCAAATCAGCCGCATTACCCAATCTTGCTTGTTCCTTGGCTCGGGCAAGTTCCGCCCGCAAGGTTTCAATAGCGGCAGCTCCATCTACAGTAATAACATGTTAAATATACTGGCTTCATGCTGTTCTTACTATGCGGCGTTTACCAGATAATAACACCTACCCTGCGCCTCGTCAAGCCTTTTGTTAACAAGCTCGATGTCGGCGTCTGCCGCATCCAACTGCCGTTTTAAATGGGCAAACTCGCTAGTCCGGCTAGCCACCGGAGCTTCCATCACCTGCCCATACAAAGAGTATGGTTACTACCTGGGATTATGATCCTCTGATCGTCGTCGTTCCCAACGATAACCAGCGTCTCAGGGGCTACTATCTACGCAGGGCACACTTAGCATGTGTAGGACTATCATACATTATTTTACTTACCTCAAAACCTGTCAGTAGACTCATAAAAGCTTTATGCAATCCGCTTTTGGCGGACAAGATTCTCTCCATCACTGTATTCATCAGCACACGATGTTCATCTGAGATGGCCGCTTGCCCCACCAACTCCCTTAGAACATCCGACCGCACACTAGACGGTGCCGGACTTGTTTGTCTGCTCTCTTCGGGAGCCGGACACTGGGAACTTCGGGGGTCGATGGGATTATCTTCTGGCCTCGCCAGACTCGGAGAGGCCCTCCGCGACAACACTTCAGGGTCGCCCGCTTCCGGATTGGAGGAGTCCGGAGGAGGCATTTCGCTCTCCATCATCTCTGGAAGAAGATCCCCCGAAGACGAGCTCATTTGAGAGGGGCTAAGGCCCGAACTGCAAAGATACATGCAGTGGTTATCTTCTTAGAAGAAAAGACGACATATCTGTACTATTAAGGCATTTTGGGTCACTTACGACTCGTGGGAGAATTGATCCCCCCGAGGACTTTGTGCGGCAACCGCACCCCCCGGGGTAGGACCCTCTGTGGGAGACTTCTTCTCCCGTTTCGAAGCTTCGGCTTCCGAATCCCCAGACGCAATCCTTTTGCTCTTCTGGTCGTCTTCCTTCGTGAAGACGCTCGCTCCCTCGGCTGGAGCGGCCAGCGTTTGGGGCCCGCGACCGCTCGCATTTTCCTTCAAGGGCTCCGGGCAAGGTGCGGTCTGGAGCATCTTTTCCAATATCGGATTTTCCAAACCCTCAGGGAGGGGGGCCGAGCACCGAATCAACTTTGCCTTCATTAGCCAGTCCTGGTCAAAAAGCAAACTCTCAGAAATAACTTCGCATCAAAGGAGAGGTAGTACGCTCGGTCGGAAGATGCCTTACCTGCTCGGCGGCACGGTTGCTACTCAGGCCCACGTCCTCGCTAATTTCCGGACACTCCACTCGAGGTCCGAAGAACAACTTGTACATCTCCTCGTGCGTCAGGTCAAGGAAATTTTGAATGGCGCGCGGTCCCTCGGGATTGAACTCCCACAAGCGAAGAGGCCGGCGTTCGCAAGGCTAGACTTGATGAACCAGCATAACTTGTGTTACCGCGACCAAATTGAAATCTCCATTAAAGAGATATTGAATGCAGCTTTGCAGTATAGGCACGTCCTTGGCCGGACCCCAGCTCAATCCTCTGCTAATCCATGACATCAGCGGTGGTGGAGGGCCTGGGCGGAAGACAGGGCGGCCGCCCACTTGGCACTTCTAGGAGCCGTGATGTAGAACCACTCCTGTTGCCACAATTCAGACACCTCTGGAATGGAACCTTTGGGCCATGCAGCTCCCGTCATCTTGTGTATTGAGGCGCCTCCACACTCCGCATGTTGTCCCTCGATCATCCTCGGTTTTACTTCAAAGGTCTTGAGCCATAGG
The DNA here is from genome assembly GCF_056163025.1 of Triticum urartu. Taxonomy (NCBI): domain Eukaryota; kingdom Viridiplantae; phylum Streptophyta; class Magnoliopsida; order Poales; family Poaceae; genus Triticum; species Triticum urartu. Next base: position 538,992,836 of record NC_141879.1, read on the forward strand.
CCAAAGTGAGGGGTAACCCGGAGGAAGGCCTCGCACACAACAATAAATGTTGTGATATGAAGAAAGGAGTCCGGAGCTAGATCGTGGAAATATAGCCCGTAGTAAAACATCAAGCCCCTGACAAAAGGATCCAATGCAAGGCCTAGACCTCGGAGGAAGTGGGAGACGAACACGACGCTGTCATTGGGTTCGGGGGAGGGGACGGCCTGCCCCCGGGGAGGCAGCCGATGCAGAATCTCGGCGGTCAGATATCTGGCCTCCCTCAACTTTTTGACGTCTTCTTCCGTGATGGAAGAAGGCACCCATCGGCCTTGAAGGCTAGATCCGGACATGACTGAAGGTTTGGAGCACCTGACCTGAACTTTGGGCATTTGAGCTTGAGGTGGGGGAAGGATTCTATTGAGAACGGGGGGGGGGGGGGGGGGAAATAAAAGGCCTCATCCCTTTATAAAGAGGGTGGATATCGAGCGTCCTCTCCGTGTCTGTTTGGACTTGCCTATGATCTAAGAGTCCTAGAAGCGGTTGGGTTACCCACGCCCGTATTGATGAGAATCCTGGAATAAGGGGACACGATCTCTGCTTTGACAAGACGTGCCAAGGAAACTGCCTCGCATAACGCGCTGAGGTGGGATACTGAAACGACCCGGATAAAGGCTTGGCCGTGGTGTGTCACGCTACGGAATACGTCAGCAGATTAGATTTGTGTAAATATTATTCTCTCTATGGCAATATGTGGAAACTTATTTTGCAGAGCCGGACACTATCTTTGTGTTCAAAATCTTCTATGAAGTACTTGGAGGAGGAACTCGCCTTGCAATGCCGAAGACAAACTGCGCGCCGGACTCGTCGTCATGGAAGCCTGGTTCAGGGGCTACTGAGGGAGTCCTGGATTAGGGGGTGTTCAGATAGCCGAACTATACCTTCAGCCGGACTCCTGGACTATGAAGATACAAGATTGAAGACTCCGTCCCGTGTCTGGAAGGGACTTTCCTTGGCGTGGAAGGCAAGCTTGGCGATACGGATATGAAGATCTCCTACCATTGTAACCGACTCTATGTAACCCTAACCCTATCTGGTGTCTATATAAACCGGAGGGTTTTAGTCCGTAGGACAACATACACATCAATAATCATACCATATGCTAGCTTTTAGGGTTTAGCCTCTCTAATCTCGCGGTAGATCTACTCTTGTACTACCCATATCATCAATATTAATCAAGGAGGACGTAGGGTTTTACCTCCATCGAGAGGGCCCGAACCTGGGTAAAACTTCGTGTCCCTTGCCTCCTGTTACCATCCGGCCTAGACGCACAGTTCGGGACCCCCTACCCGAGATCCGCCGGTTTTGACACCGACACCCTCCTCGGACGAACGACGTTTGCTAAATTCAACGCGATCCCGCATTATGCATACCTCAAGCTGAAGATGCCTAGCCCCGCGGGCATCATAATGATCGACGGCAATATGGAGTGCTCACTCCAGACCGAGGGACATATTGCGGCCCTGGCGGCCAAAGACCAAGCCATCGCCAATGGGCCAATGTATCAGCCTGCCGTGAAGGCCAGAGATATAACTAAATGGGCTCGAGCCCGGTCCCCGTCATGGGAGCCCGCCTGCGCACGACGCAAATTGGGATACGCTCCCGATGACACTTCCACCATTATTGCGCTCTACATGCCTTGTCAGCACATCTTCGCGCTCAAGATACCATGGGCAGCCGCGGGGGCTTATATCGAACAAATAACACCATGTGTTCAGCTCAACCAAACTACGACATCACATGTCCTCAGACGACAATGGGTATGACTCCAAACGTGCCCAACATGAAGCTGTGATGGCAAGGATACCTCTCAAGATTCCTATTGAAGGACCCCCTCGCAAGCATGTGTGATTCTATACGGACGTCCAACTCACCCCCTTCACCTAGCAGAAGCAAAGACGTCGACGTGCAGCAGGACACTATTGAGGCTTTGACCCACACATCAAGGCCTTGTGTAAACCTTTCTCTTTAAAATTTTGGTTTCTTACTTATCATAAATGCCTCGGCAGTTTGAATTGTATGGATAGACGTCCAGAGCTTATGGAAAATAAAAAGAATCTTTTACGGTGTACGGGCATCTGCATTATCTAGACCTCTTTTTTTCTCTTTCACTTTTGCTCTTCGAACAACTGGGCATGCACACATTATGTAACAAATACAAATCGGTTAATTGACTAGGAGGTTGATCTCTCCATTAGCTCCACGTACCAAGTCCGGCGCTGCTTTCCGCTATGTGTTCGGCATCTCGGATATTGCACTATATGCGTCAGCTCCGAACTATGTCTTGGGTCAATAGTTGGGTTGCCCGACTCCTGTGCTTACTGTCTTACGTTACACATGCTCATATAAGAAGGTAAAGGGAGAACCCCTATGATTGTGCTTGTGGATAGCAGAGTTAAGCAACTCAGGGGAGAAAGCCGAAAACTGACTCTCATAGTAAGCGTGAATTGGTCGGCGATCTGATGACAAGTGTTAAACTTAAAAAATCATTGGCGATTTATCCGTGTCATACGCAGGGTTGCTCCTAGCACAAACCATGTGATTAGAATGGCATGCCTCAACCACCTAGTACATCACAAAGCATTGGGGGCTAGTCATTAGCTCCCGCAGTCAAGCTCCTATGGCTAAGTGAAAGCCATAAAGCCACATAGTTTGATTGCCTAGTCTCTCTCACGCACTACCACCTTCGGGCACCGAGATGTTGGCTAAGGGCAACAGTGCAGAGAGGAAACACCCCTCGTATTATTCACTTGGGGGCTAAAGCCGACGACTGGTAACTTTCAGACTAAACAAACGGTCGCACAAGATTCAAAATAAAACCATCATAGTTTAAACATGCAAACGGGTCGCATTATAAAGCACAAGGTCCAGTTAAACTTAATACAATCAGTCAATGATTCCATCTTTTGAGCAGTGGCCTTCTATCGCCCGAGCACCAACCATAACTTGTGCGAAATACAGTTTGGGGCGGCAATGCTCCTTTCCAACCGGCGGGGGGCCAGTGGCCATGTCCATTGGCTTGATCTTTGGCCAGTGAACCATGGTCTTCGCAAAGGCCAGCCTAGCTCCTTCAAGGCACACATAATGCTTCATGGTATGAATATGCACGAGGTTGAAGTAGCTATCTAGAATAGGCTCTATGGGCCACAGCTGGACGCAAAGATCCTTCAGGGCTAACTCGGCCATCCAATGCAGCTCCATCAGCTGCTTCATCTGGTTGCTAAGGAGAGGAGGGTGCTCGGGCGCCTGGAACTGCGACCAGAAAAGCCATTGTTCGAAGTCCTCCTCCCGCGTGGCGTAGTGCTCCACTGCAGTGGCCGCACTCTTCGGAAGCTCGATGAAAACACCTGTGGAGCGCCAGACCCATGTCAGCAAGGCAAACCTGTTTCCACCAAAAACACTCTGCAGTAAGTATTTCTTACCATCTGCAATCTGGTTCACCTGGCGGAGCTCCTCCCGGGCACCCCGCACTTCCGTTCTGGCCTACCGGAGCTCGTTTTCTGCCTTGGATAGCTCGGAGGACTGCTCTTTCTGCGTCTGCTCCACCCGCACTTCAGCCACTCAAGCCTCGTGCTTCTCGCTGGTGGTCTTCACCGTCTCAAGTTCGGCCACTGCCTTTTCGGCAGCCGTTTTCTTTTCGGCCGCCTCAACCTCGGCCTTCTTCAGCGTAGCCTTGAGGCCCTCGACCTCCATGGCGGCAGCTGCAGTTACCAAACACCATGTGCTCAGCATACAATCCGGAATGTAGGCGTCCGACTATGTTAACTATGCATTTCGATAGGGGCTTACCTTGCACCTCGTCAAGCCGTTTGTTTACAAGGTCAAGCTCTTCATCGGAGCATTTAAGCTTCCGATCCATCTCCTGCAGGGCAGCGGCATTAGAAGCCGTGGCCAAGGACAATGCCTACGATATCAAATCAATCATGACACTTTAAATACTGTCCGATGGATATTCGACCCTTTTTAAGGTTTTTGCAATCCTTACAGAGTCTCAGGGGCTGTTATGCATTCGGCATGCTTGAGCCTTGGCTAAAAAGTTAAACCCGCTTTGAGGGGAAAAGAGAATTACTTGACTCACCTCGAAGCCCATCAAAAGGCCCTAGACGACATCTCTCAGTCTAGTATGGACGAATTGAACACCCCGTAGAACCGCACCTATAAGGGCGCGGTGCTCGTCAACGATAACGGAGCTATTCACCAACTCCTCCATCGCGTCCGTCTAGCCCGCCGCCGCTTGGCAGTTGGTGTTCGGCACGGGCGGCGGGACCTCACCCCCCTGCATCAGAAGGCGGGACCGGCACCTGTGAGGGCCTTGGGGGCTCAGGTGCGGCTAGCTGGGAGGGCCCAGATGGTTCGGACTCTCCTCCCGTATTCGCCAGAAGGGACACACACTCCTGGTCTTTGCTGACCGAGGCATCAGCCTCAGCCATGATTGTGTCGCCCCCTCCCCCGTGTTCGGACAGGGAGGGGGCCTTCGGGACAACACCTCCCCGACCTCTTTGGGGACCAAGGGATGTGCGGAGCATGACGCCAATCCGCTGTCCGCCAATTTGGCGGGCGGAGAGGTCCCCTCTGAGGTCTTCTCAGCAGGGTGGCCGTGCGGTGGGCTGTGATATCACACAGTCAGTTTCCGTCAATAAGGGACTGGTAAATTGAAGTAAGCAAAAAATGTAGAGGTTCACACCTCATGGCGGGGGGCTTGACCCTGAGTTCCTTCTTCGGGACCTCTTCAGACACCATGGACTCCTCATCACAGTCCGAACTGTTGGGTAGGACCAGCTTGGGTCTACACTGCCTCTTCTGGGCCCGACGAGGTTGCTCTTCCTCAACATCCTCGAACGCACCCTCTTCTTGGAGTGGGAGGAGGCGCTTTCCTCTTTGTCTTCTTCCTCCTCCCCATCTTGTGCAGACAGGGCTACAGCATCTCCGGACTTGGTGTCCGGACGACCTCTCAAGCAGAGGCCTCCTCTGGCCTCCAGCAGATCCTTCATCTTCTTTCCCTTACTCTCCGGTGCCTCATAAGGCGCCACGACAAACAACTCCTCCAGTTGAGCTGTCCGAGGCTTTTCGGGCAGCGGAGCCGGGCTGCTGATCTTCTTTGCTTTCTTGAGCCAGCCCTATAGGGGCAACAAAAAGAAACTTAGACCAAACTTTGTGTAGTATGAACACCCAAACATAAATCATGCGGAAGTTACATTACCTTCTTCGGAGGATGTGTGGCATCGAGGCCAATGTCTCCTTTCTCGACCGGCCACTCCTTCTCAGGTTTGAACAACAGTTTCCACACCTTGTTGTGGGTGGTGCCGAACAAGTACTGCACGGTGGCCGGGTCTTTGGGCTTGTAAGACCACATTGGAGTGGCCCTCTACTGGCAAGGGAGGAGGCGGCAACCGAGCATTATCTGGACCACATCATTCAACTTGGTACCGGTCTCCATCATGTCAGAGATGCGTTTCTGCAGCATCTTCACCTCGTTGGCGGATCCCCAGTCAGGGACTTTCTTGGTCCATGAGGTAAATTTCGCTGGGGGTCCAGACCTCAATTCGGGAGCCGTTGTCCAAGCCTCATCCCATGGTTCCGGGATGTAGAACCATTCCTTCTGCCACACCTTGATGGTCTCGATGAATGTGCCCTTTAGCCATTAAACTCGGGTGAGCTTGCTAATCATCGCCCTGCTGCAATCCGACTGGGCAGCCACATGCCAAAGTGCGGCTGAACTCACAGAAGGGCCTCACAAACAATGATGAAGACCAAAATGTGAAGGAGAGAGTTGGGGGATAGATCATGAAATTCCAACCCATAAAAGAACATCAATCCCCGAACGAAGGGGTACAGAGGAAATCCCAACCCCCCGGATAAAGTGGGGGAGGAACACCACCCTCTCGCTTGGCTTGGGCATGGGGACGACCTGGCCATCCTCGAGGGCCTGGTGAGGAATGTCAGCCGACAAGTAGCCGTACCGCTTCAGCTCCTCGATGTCGCTCTTGGTGAGGATGGAGCCCCCCACTTGCCGTTGGCGCCAGATCTGGCCATGGCCAAAACTGAGAAGGGGCTGGGAAGGGACTCGCCACAAAAGAATGAGGTAGGGCACTGGAGCTCTAGAGATTGGAAAAGCAACAACGAGAGGTGGAAGAAGGCGTAAGTTGGTAACTATATCTGTTCCCCTTTTTATAGGCCATGGAGAAGCCAAGGTGCCCTTTTTCCATGCCGCAGGCTGATGACCCACAAGTGTAGGGGGTCTATCGTAGCCTTTTCGATAAGTAAGAGTGTCGAACCCAATGAGGAGCAGAAGGAAATGATAAGCGGTTTTCAGCAAGGTATTCTCTACAAGCACTGAAATTATCGGTAATAGATAGTTTTGTGATAAGGTAATTTGTAACGAGTAACAAGTAATAAAAGTAAATAAGGTGCAGCAAGATGGCCATATCCTTTTTTCAGCAAAGGACAAGCTTGGACAAACTCTTATATAAAGGAAGCGCTCCCGAGGACACATGGGAATTATTTTCAAGCTAGTTTTCATCACGTTCATATGATTCGCGTTCGGTACTTTGATAATTTGATATGTGGGTGGACCGGTGCTTGGGTACTTCCCTTCCTTGGACAAGCATCCCACTTACGATTAACCCCTATTGCAAGAATCCGCAACTACAACAGAAGTATTAAGGTAAACCTAACCATAGCATGAAACATATGGATCCAAATCAGCCCCTCATGAAGCAACGCATAAACTAGGGTTTAAGCTTTTGTCACTCTGGCAACCCATCATCTACTTATTACTTCCCAATGCCCTCCTCTAGTCCCAAACAATGGTGAAGTGTCATGTAGTCGACGTTCACATGACACCACTAGAGGAAAGACAACATACATCTCATCAAAATATCAAACGAATACCAAATTCACGTGACCACTTATAGCAAGACTTGTCCCATGTCCTCAGGAACAAATGTAACTACTCACATATCATATTCATGTTCATAATCAGACGGGTATTAATATGCATAAAGGATCTGAACATATGATCTTCCACTGAATAAACCAACTAGCATCAACTACAAAGAGTAATCAACACTACTAGCAACCCACAGGTACCAATCTGAGGCTTTGGGACAAAGATTGGATACAAGAGATGGACTAGGGTTTGAGATGAGATGGTGATGGTGAAGATGTTGATGGAGATTGACCCACTCCCGATGAGAGGATCGATGGTGATGACGATGGTGATGATTTCCCCCTCCCGGAGGGAAGTTTCCCCGGCAGAACAGCTCCGCCAGAGCCCTAGATTGGTTCTGCCAAGGTTCCGCCTCGTGGCGGCGGAGTTTCGTCCCGTGAGCTAGCTTATGATTTTTTCCTCGACTAAAGACTCCATATAGCCAAAGATAGGCATCAGAGGGCTGCTAGGGGGCCCACGAGGCAGGGGGCGTGCCCTCCACCCTCGTGGATGGTGGGTGGCCCCCTCCGGTACTTCTTTTGCCGAATATTTTTTATATATTCTGAAACTTGCTCCCGTGAAGTTTCAGGACTTTGGAGTTGTGCAGAATAGGTCTCTAATATTTGCTCCTTTTCTAGCCAAGAATTCCCGCTGCCGGCATTCTCCCTCTTCATGTAAACCTTGTAAAATAAGAGAGAATAGGCATAAGTATTGTGACATAATGTGTTATAGTAGCCCATAATGCAATAAATATCGATATAAAAGCATGACGCAAAATGGACGTATCAACTCCCCCAAGCTTAGACCTCGCTTATCCTCAAGTGAAAGCCGATATCGATAAATATGTCCACATGTTTAGAGATACAGGTGTCGATAAAAATAAAATACGGACATGAGGGCATCATGATCATTCTGAGAACAACAATATATACATATATTGTCATATGATCTCTTATGCTAAAGTAACAATTCAATCACAATTTCAAGTATGAATCAGAAACTTTATTGAGAACCAACATACTATAATCTCAGTCATTGAAGCAATTGCAATTTATCATAACATCAGAAAGAGTCAATATAAGAGCTTTTCAGCAAGTCCACATACTCAACCATCATTTAGTCTTTCACAATTGCTAGCACTCACACAATATTTATGGTTACGAAGTTTTAATCAGACACAGAGAAAGATAGGGGCTTATAGTTTTGCCTCCCAACCTTTTACCTCAAGGCTAATGTCAACAATAATAGTTCATGAAAACTTACATCCAATTAGCTATATATATCAGGATCTTTCCAACACATTGTGCTTGCCAAAGGATAAAATGTAAAAAGAAAAGGTGAAGATCACCGTGACTCTTTGCATGAAGTATAAGACAAGAATAAAAGACAGGCCCTTCGCAGAGGGAAGCAGAGGTTGTCATGTACTTTTATGGTTGGATGCACAAAGTCTTAATGTGAGAGAACGACACTTTGTATTGCCACTTGGGATATGGACCTTTATCATGCAGTCTGTCAATTTTATTTCTTGCACATCACAAGATCGTATAAATCTTATTTTCTCCACGCTAATAAATCATACATATTTAGAGAGCAATTTTTATTGCTTGCAACGATGACAACTTACTTGAAGGATCTTACTCAATCCATAGGTTTAAGCTTCTGTCACTCTAGCAACCCATCATCTATTTATTACTTCCCAATGCCCTCCTCTAGGCCCAGAAAATGGTGAAGTGTCATGTAGTCGATGTTCACATGACACCACTAGAGGAAAGACAACATACATCTTATTAAAATATCGAACGAATACCAAATTCACATGACTACTTATAGCAAGACTTCTCCCATGTCCTTAGGAACAAACATAACTACTCACAAATCATATTCATGTTCATAATCAGAGGGGTATTAATATGCATAAAGGATCTGAACATATGATCTTCCACCGAATGAACCAACTAGCATCAACTACAAAGAGTAATCAACACTACTAGCAACCCACAGGTACCAATCTGAGACTTTGGGACAAAGATTGGATACAAGAGATGGACTAGGGTTTGAGATGAGATGGTGCTGGTGAAGATGTTGATGGAGATTGACCCACTCCCGATGAGAGGATCGATGGTGATGATGATGGTGATGATTTCCCCCTCCTGGAGGGAAGTTTCCCCGGCAGAACAGCTCCGCTAGAGCCCTTGATTGGTTCCGCCAAGGTTCCGCCTCGTGGCGGCGGAGTTTCGTCCCGTGAGCTAGCTTGTGATTTTTTCCTCAACTGAAGACTCCATATAGCCAAAGATAGGCATCAGAGGGCTGCCAGGGGGCCCACGAGGCAGGGGGCGCGCCCCCCACCCTCGTGGATGGTGGGTGTCCCCCCTCCGGTACTTCTTTTGCCGAATATTTTTTATATATTTTGAAACTTGCTCCCGTGAAGTTTCAGGACTTTTGGAGTTGTGCAGAATAGGTCTCTAATATTTGCTCCTTTTCCAGCCCAGAATTCCAGCTGTCGGCATTCTCCCTCTTCATGTAAACCTTGTAAAATAAGAGAGAATAGGCATAAGTATTGTGACATAATGTGTAATAACAACCCATAATGCAATAAATATCGATATAAAAGCATGATGCAAAATGGACATATCACAGGCCTCTCCACTTCCCAGTATACTTGTGATGTTATGAGCGGGTGGGATAATCGAAATCATTGACCATATCCCCTAAAAAGCGGGGCATGATCTCTGCCTTGACAGGACGTGTCAATGGAGGGGCGGCCTCGAGCTACGTGTCAAGAATTTCCAAACCGTTTAATATTATGACCAGACACGACCCATCCCCCAACAGTTGTCAGGAGAGGGCACTGTTCACATTTGGGCACTTTGGCCTTCAAGGATAAGTAAAACAAATGCTCTGAATTCCGGACACAACTCAATTATGAGCATGCACATGACAGGATGGAGAACTCGCCTCGCAAGCCGAAGACCATTGGATATCGGATGCCGGACACAAGCCTTGATGTTGGAGGCTAGTTCGGGGTTTATTGAGGGAGTCCTCGCAAGCCGAAGACCATTGGATATGCAGATACCGGACACAAGCCCTGGCGTTGGAGGCTAGTTCGGGGTCTACTGAGGGAGTCCTGGATTAAGGGGTCCTCGGGCCGCTGGCCTATTGCTTATGGGCCGGACTAATGGGCTACTATGGAGCTAGACTAGGGCATGGACCCGTGACCAGACAGGAGATCTTCAGAGTCGTGGTGTGCCCTCCAAGTTAAGATTTAGTGTGATCTTTCCTTTGTTGTAACCGATCGCATGTAACCCTAACCCTATTGGTATCTATATAAACTAGAGGGTTTTAGTCTTTAGGGCTAGAGCAACATCCAACACCCCATGAACCTAGGGTTTAGCTCGCCTGATCTTGAGGTAGATCGACTCTGTAACCATACAATACACATCAAATACAATCAAGAAGGACATAGCATTTTACCTCTTAGAGAGGGCCTGAACCTGGGTAAACACCATGTTCATCATCCCTTGTTCCCCATTGATCCTAGATCCACAGTTCAGGACCTCCTACTCGAGATTCGCCGGTTTTGACACCGATAGTGAGTGTCAGCCATGGAGCTAGCGAAGCAGAAGGCGGAGCAGAGCGGAAGAACAGCGACGCACCCCAACCTAGCGCACCAAATGTTGGTATCGGGGCTCCGGGCACCCAAAGGGTCGAACTCTAGGGTGCACTCGTTCCTACCGCCCTATCCTTCCCTGCAGGTAACCACGGCAAGGCTACAACAAGAATGAGCTAGCGGGAGCAAGCCGGTGACACAACGGTTACCCAGGTTCGGGCCACCTTGCAGTGTAAAACCCTACTCCTACTTGGTTTTGGATTGCAATAGCGAAAGAGAATGAGAGTACAAGGGTTGAGGATCAAGTGGTCGAACTCCTCTACGGCGGCTCCCTGCCGTCCTTTTATATCTACCTTGGTCCTCTTCCATTGAAAACATTGGCGGGAAGGGTTGGCACACAATGGAAATTTTCAAGGGGGACATGGATGCAGTCTATCATGAGAAAAGGTGGTCTTCACCTTCAAAGACACCGTCCATGACGCATCGGTGGGCTCGGGAATGATCTCTACCCTACGCGCCCATCGTCTTGGTCTTCTTGCACCGATCGGGCAATATTTGGGGTTGCTATGGGAACCGGCATGCTGCCCTTGCCCCCTTAGCACAAAAGAGGAAATCCTCCTCATTAGTGATGTCGCTTGAAGCTACGTCGGTATTTCCCCAAAGAGGAAGGGATGATGCAGCACAACGGCAGTAGGTATTTCCTTCAGATATGGAACCAAGGTATTGAACCAGTAGGAGAACCAAGAAAGACAATGTAAGCAGCCCCTGCACACAGATAACAAATCCTTGTAACCCGACATGTTAAAGGGGTTGTCAATCCCTTTCGGGTAACGGTGCCAGAAATTGGTGCGTGACGGGAAAAAGGTTGTAAATATTGATAGATCGAACGCCAAGTGAAATAAATTGCAGCAAGCTATTTTTGGGTTTTTAGATTAATAGATCTGAAAATAAAAGCAAATAAAAATAGATCGCAAAGGAAAATAATATGAGAAAGAAGACCCCGGGGCCGTAGGTTTCACTAGTGGCTTCTCTCGAGAAAAATAGCAAAGCGGCGGCTGAACAAATTACTGTTGGGCAATTGATAGAACTTGAAATAATTATGACAATATCCAGGCAATGATCATTATATAGGCATCACGTCCAAGATTAGTAGACCGACTCTTGCCTGCATCTACTACTATTACTCCACACATCGACTGCTATCCAGCATGCATCTAGTGTATTAAGTTCATGGAGTAATGGAGTAATGCAATAAGAATGATGACATGATTTAAATAAGATCTATCTATGTAGAGATAGACCCCATCGTTTTGTCCTTAGTAGAAACGATACATACGTGTTGGTTCCCCTTCTATCACTGGGATGAAGCAACGTAAGATTGAACCCACTACAAAGCACCTCTTCCCATTGCAAGATAAATAGATCAAGTTGGCCAGACAAAACCCAAATATCAGAGAAGAAATACGAGGCTATAAGCAATCATGCATACAAGAGGTCAAAGAAACTCAAATGCTTTCATGGATATAAAAAAGATACATCTGATCATAAACTCGAAGTTCATCGATCCCAACAAACACACCACAAAAGAGTTACATCATATGGATCTCCAATAGACCATTTTATTGAGAATCAAGAGAGAGAGATGAAGCCATCTAGCTACTAACTACGGACCCGAAGGTCTACAAAGAAATACTCACGCATCATCGGAGAGGCACCAATGGAGGTGGTGAACCCCATCCGAGATGGTGTCTAGATTGGATCTGGTGGTTCTGGACTCTGCGGCTGCTGGATGAATATTTCATCGACTCCTCTAGGGTTTTGGGATTTGTGGGGTATTTATAGAGCAAAGAGGCGGTCCGGGGGGCACCTGAGTTGGGCACAAACCACCAAGGCACGCCTGGGCCTCCTGGCGTGCCCTGGTGGGTTGTCCCCTCCTCGGGACTCCCCCCAGGTGCAACCAGGGCCCAACATGTTCCTTCTGGTCCATAAAAAATCTCCGTAAAGTTTCGTGGCATTTGGACTCCGTCTGATATTGATTTTCTGCGATGTAAAAAACATGAAAAAACAGGAACTGGCACTTGGCACTATGTCAATAGGTTAGTACCAAAAATGATATAAAATGACTATAAAATGATTATAAAACATCCAAGATTGATAATATAACAGCATGGCACGATCAAAAATAATAGATACGTTGGAGACGTATCAGCATCCCCAAGCATAACTCCTACTCGTCCTCGAGTAGGTAAGTGATAAAAACAGAATTTTTGATGTGGAATGCTGCCTATCATGTCATATCATATTCTTTTCTTTATAGCATGGACAATTGGACTTTTAGTTGTTCAAAGCAATAGTCTAGTTTTGACATGATAATTTAGATACTCAAGCATATCAACAATCAACCATGTCTTTCAAAATATCAACGCTAAAATAAGCTATCCCTAGCCCATCGTGCTCAAACATTGCTCCATTCATGAAACACACTCGAATATTAGCTACACCCAATACTTAAATACGATCATACTGCCTCCTAGTTGGTGCTTTTATAAGAGAAGATGGAGACTCAAAATAAAAATTGCATAAAGTAAAATAACCGCCCTTCGCAGAGGAAAGTAGGGATTTGTAGAGGTGCCATAGCTCAAAGCGAAAAACTTAGAGATAAAAACATTTTGAGAGGTGTATCCATCCCACCAACGAAAACGACTTAGAGTTCCCAATACTTTCCCTGCATAGATATATCATAGGCGGTTCCCAAATAGAAAATAAAGTTTATTCCTTTTTCCACCATAACTTTCACTTTCCATGGCTAACCGTATCCACGCACTACAAAAAAAAGACACATCCATGACATTTTGGGCCGAACAATTTTTTTTTTCTGTCATACATATGACACTTCTATGACGATAATTGTGACAAACCCCGATATCATCATAGATGTGGTGGGCTCCTACTTCTATGACAAAAAATCATGACGGAAAATGGGCTTTTCATCCTGGGCGGGCCGGAGACGCAGCTGCATGACATTCTTTGGGCCGTCCATGACGGAAAAAACCATGGTAGAAGCGAGGGCGATGAAAATTTCGGGGAGTTCCTGGTTACGGTGGGAGGTCGGGGGCCGAGCGATGCGCGTTTCTCTCATACACGTACGCGCGTGTGTGTGAGGCATTGGCTCTAACTGAACCCGAGCGAGGCGTTGGGCTCTAACTGAACCCGAGCGATTGCACTGCAGGCTACGCGTTACTGAACCCGAGTGATCGATCGATGGCTGTTAACGGAACCCGATCGAGCGATTCCTTCACTACTGCTGCTAACTGAAGCCGATCGATGCTGCCTCTAGATGAACAGTGAGTGTTGCAGGGGGTTTGGAAGAACAGTTCCCGGTGGGGGTGGATGAACAGGACCCCGTGGTGTTGCCTCTGGATCAACAGGACCCCGATCGATTGAGCCGGTTGGGGTTAGATGAACAGGACCCCGTGGAGGGCTGGATGAACAGGACCACCCCGTGGAGGACAGGATGAACAGTAGACGGTGGAGGGTAGGATGAACAGTAGCCCGTGGAGGGGTGGTTGAACAGGAGCCCGTGGAGAGGGCTGGTTGATCAGTAGCCGGTGGAGTAGCGCGCGGTGGAGGCTGGATGAACAGGAGCCCGTGGATGAACAGTCGCAGGTGGAGGCTGGAGGAGGTCGACGGTGGATGAACAGTAGCTTGTGGAGGCTGGAGGGGGTCGACGATGGAGATGAATAGTATCCCGTGGAGTCCCGGTTTGCAGTACGCCACACCCCTCCCGTTGAACAGGACCCCCGTTTCGACCGTAGGAGGTCCGTTTCGTCCGTTTTGCGGTACGCCACACCCCTCCCGATGAACAGGACCCCCGTTTCGACCGTAGGAGGTCCGTTTCCTCCGTTTTGCGGTATGCCAGACCCCTCCCGATCAACTGGATCCCGTTTCGAACGTGACCGGTCAAACACAAGGCCGTTTCCTCCGTTCTGCGGTACGCCTGGCCTCGTTTCCATCGCCTGTTCCGTCCAAGCCCTCCCGATAAACACGACGCATTCCGTTGCCTCCCCATGAACACAACGCATTCCGTTGCCTCCCCATACGCGAGTAGGCGTTCGAGACCCCGCCCGTATGTACACATACGTGGCCGTATTTTCTTTCTTGCACCCTGGCCGCCTCTACTACGACACGTGCGCGCCTCTACATCGACCAGTATATATGTACGTACACGTTCATGACCAGAATGACAACGCTACGTATGCTTCGACCAGGTGGGTCCTGACTGTCAGGCACTTCCTTGCGTGCGAAGATGTAGCTGGTGGGTCCCAGCAGTCAGGGGGGCGAAATACGGTGGCCCGTCCGGTGGGTCCCGCTGTCTGGTGGAGGAATAATTGTTTTGCATGTAATAAGGAGGAACTTCCTTGCTGCGGCTGTGGACCCAGCTGTCAGCCTCTCCACGTACAGTCCATGTCTGATGGAAGCCGTTCCTTGACCACGTTGACCACGCCGCACCGAGAGCACCAGGGCGGTGGACAACGGCGAGGCCTAGGAAGGGGACGACGCGGAGCTGGGGAAGACGTGGCAGTGGATGCCCACGCGTAGAGGAGTACGAGGGTTCACTGGTTCGCTGCGGTGTGAGGCTGCCGTCGCCGCAGAATAATAGGGGGCGTGGGTGAGTAGAGGGATGGCCTGGCTAGCAGTGGGAGTAGTAGGGGGCGGTGAGGCCTCCGCTGCATCGCAGCTGGCCACGGGAGGCAGGAGCACGAGGCACGACCGACGCTTGTTTGGGCGGCTGGAGCAAGAAGACCAGAGGTTGAAGGAGCACTACGACTGTTGGATGGACATCGTACGGTCACTGGAGCTAGAATCGTGCATATTGACTAAGTTGACAAAGCCCTCCATCCCCGTCAACTTAGTAGGCCCACAAGTCAGCCTGCCACTATACTAGGTCCCAGCTAACAGGGGGAGTATTCATTTTTTTTGTGCGTAATAAGGAGGCACTTCCTTGCGTGCGCAGATATAGCTGGTGGGTCCAAGCTGTCAGCGGCGGTAACGTTTTTTTCATGAAATACAGAGGCCCTTTCGGTGGTCCCTGATGTCAGGTGGAGGAATCATTATTTTGCGCGTAATAAGGTGGCATTTCCTTGCGTGCTGCCGTGGACCCAGCTGTCGGCCTCTCCACGTAAAGTCCACTTCAGCTGCATGTCGGTCGTTAACCACATTGACTAGGCCGCGCCGAGAGCACCAGGGCGGTGGACGACGGCGAGGCCTAGGAAGGGAACAACATGAAGGCAGGGAAGACTCGACAGTTGTTTCCCATGCGGAGGGGAGTACGACTATACGAGGGTTTACTGGTTTGTCTACCGTCGCCGGAGAATAGCAATAGGTGTGGGTGAGTAGAGGGATGGCTAGGCCAGCGATGGGAGTACGGTGGGGCGGTGAGGCCTGCGCGGCAGCAGAACCGGCCGCGGGGAGGAGGGAGCAGGCAGTCCCGCCGGCGCCTATTTGAGCGGCTGGAGCAGGAAGAGCAGAAATTGAAGAAGCACGACGGTCGTTGGATGGCCACCCAACAGTCACTGCTTATGCGTCAACCTTTTTTTAGGAAAGCCTCAAATCTGTGGAAAACAGCATACAGCCCATCTGCCATTATTTCTAATAATTTATAGCCCATTTGCTAATTATTAAGGTTTTTTTGGAGCCCATATTCTTTTTGTTAGCATTACAGCCCATATTGTGGGCACGGTTAAAAATTTATACGAAATTTTGCATATTTCGATGCGGTCCGAACTGTTTTTAATCCCGAAATTTCGACTCACATTCAAACTGATTTTAAAAATAAATGTATATCAACATAAAATCCAACAAATTCTCCACGCATAAAAATTAATGTAATTTCAAATCTTGAAATAAAAAAAAGATATTTGAAACTAATTGTCGGTTTGATGTGTTTTAAAAATGTACAGCTCATTTCTCATTACTGATGGGCCATTTTCTCGGCCAGCCGAATGAAAGCTCTCCTTGTCTTGAAAGATTTGTAGCCCAACAGGCCTGACAACGCGACTTACTTGGCAAATCACAAAAAACTAGGCTGTGGCCGTG
Organism: Triticum urartu; assembly: GCF_056163025.1. Classification (NCBI taxonomy): domain Eukaryota; kingdom Viridiplantae; phylum Streptophyta; class Magnoliopsida; order Poales; family Poaceae; genus Triticum; species Triticum urartu. Next base: position 539,009,506 of record NC_141879.1, read on the forward strand.
GACCCAGCTGTCAGCCTCTCCACGTACAGTACTCTTCCGATGGAATGTCGTTGACCACGCCGCGCCGAGAGCACCAAGGCGGTGGACGATGGCGAGGCCTAGGAAGGGGACGACGTGGAGCCGGGGAAGACGCGGCAGTGGATGCCCACGCGGAGAGGAGTACGAGGGTTCACTGGTTCGGCTGTGGTGTGAGGCAGCCATCGCCGTAGGGCCTGGTTAGCGGTGGGAGTAGTAGGGGCGATGAGGCCTCATCGGCAGCACAGCCGGCCACTGGAGGCAGGAGTAGGCGGTCTCCCAGGCGTTGGTTTGGGCGGCTGGTACAAGAAGAGCAGCGATTGAAGAAGCAGAAGGACTGTTTGATTCAAATCCAACGGTTACTGCTGCTAGAATCGTTTGTTGACTAAGTTGACAAGCCCTCCATATGCGTCAACTTAGTAGGCCCACAGGTCAGCCTCCCAACCAGTGCGCCCCAGATGTCAGTGGGAGGAATCATTTTTTTCGCGTAATAAGGAGGCAGTTGATTGCGTGTGGCCAGACCAGCGGAGGGAGTAGGGTGGGCTGGGGAAGCCTGCGCGGCATCACAGCGGGCCACAAGAGGAGGGAGCAGGCAGTCCCGCCGGCGCTAGTTTAGGTGGCTGGGGTAGGATGATCAGAGATTGAAGAAGCACGTCGGCCGTTGGATGGACATCCAACACTAACTGCTGCTAGAATGTGTGTTCACTGACAAAGCCTTGCGTAAACAAGTCAGTCTCGAAATCTGTGGCGTGTACAACTCATTTGCTATTATTTTTATAATTTTTACTTATTTTCTAATTCATATGGAATTTATTGCAGCCCGTTTTCCATTTTTAGAATTGCTGGCCATTTTCTGGTCAGTACCAGGGTCAAAAAATTAACTAAATATGTGGAAATTTTTGAAAATTCGCAATTTTTTGCTGGGGAACGAAATATTCTTAATCCAAAAATTAATAGCCATACTAAAACAAATTTAAAAATAAATTAGTACTATGTCATGTTAAATCCAATGAAATACGTATAAGATATCAGTGAAGAACAAAAACAAAAAAAGAAACTTATATCCCATTTGCTATAATTTTTTTTGGAATTTTCAACCCCTTTTGATATTACTTTTAACAGACATTGACCATACTCTTAAGCTAGGCCGGAATGCATCCCTCCTCGTCTTGAAAGATTTGCAGCCCAGTAATTTGGAGAAAACAAATAGGCCTAGCTTGGGTATTCTTCAAAAAGAAATATTGGGCTACCTATTTTCCCAAAGAACTCGTGCATGAGCATTTAGCTTTATTTATTTATTTACTTATTTATGTTTAGGGGACCATGAGCATGTACCTGGGCCGGATTCATGTGAGAGCCTCCCTTCCAGTTAATTATGGGCTTCCCTATTGGGCCTTCATCAGTGGGCTGCATGTTATCAACAAGTGGAAAATGTGCTCCGAGTTTCAAAAAAATGTGTTCTGTATGATAAATAGTATGTGCTACGTACGGTACGGGGCACTAAAGGATCGAACCGTGCAACGACTTCCAAAACATTGTGTTTGTCATTCTAACAACACATTCATTCAACCAACAGACGAAATATACTACTGATTGTACATTCAAAACAGCAGCAGCAGTAACCAGGGCTGGGGGCGCAACAGAAGCAGTAAGCAGGCCAGAAGAGTGAAGACGCAGATCTCTCTTCCAAACCAAACATCAGCCATCATTAAAAAAGGGCTACCAAAAAAGAACAAGTGTATGCATCAAACTAAATAAAGATCCTACTACACCAAGTGTACGCATCTAACTAACTGGCTCAGTTAGACGCTACTATTTATTAAGCTGTGGAGATTAGCTGACGGCTTGAACCAGATGGGTGCCTGACGGGGGAAACTCCAGCCAGCAGGTCGAAGTCTGATACTTGGGACCCTCTCTCCTACTTTGGGCTGCAGAGCATGGCGGCACATATCAGGGTATGGTGCATGCAGAGACGCATGGTACGCTGTGTACACACAGTTTTGCCTGATGAACGAAACCGCGCTGCCATCATGATACTTGCCGTCGGTTATCTCTTGGTTAATCAGATAATTCAGTCCGACAAATAGAGAGCGTGTACCAAGGCTACTTACCAGCCTCCAGTCAAAAATTCTTGAAGGCCCAGAGAAGCTGGGATCCTACTCAAAGACCTTGCAGTGACTGTGATTGTATTCCGTGAAACAACACGTCTGGTACGTGCGAACGATCATCAATCTTTCGCCGTCGGCTGATCGAGCCAGGAACCACCTGCAACTGCCATGCCGCTTTTCTTTGAAACGTTCTGGGATTTGGAAGGGTAGGGACACCAGGCGGCCTACAACATCATATCAAGTTGGAGTCAAATAAAAAAGGGCTCTTGGTTTAGTCAATCTTAAGAACAGCATGTTATGAGCATGAGTATTTTTTCAGCAAATGTTGACAGTAATATAAGCAAGCCATCATGATATCATAGGAAAGTAACATACTGCTGTAACAGCCGTTTGTAGCGATGACTGGAGTAGGCCAGCAATACGTCCAGCCATAGAAGGAGCCGACAGCGTAAATAAAGCCCTTGTGTTCAATGGCATCAGAGAACCATGGAGGATGTATGATCCTGTGATGGACGTGCAGATTTATCCACTTACCGCAGTGACCTATCAGATAGGCGAGACCGCGGTTGAAGAACGCAATTAGCCTGAAGTCTTTATAATTCGCAGATCTTGTGGGCACTTGGCAGATTACAACCTTGAGCAAATCAGACTTGGTATCATGTTGGCTACTGTAAGATTCCGAGTATTCTGGGCCGCGGTGCCAAAGCAGTGCAGTGTTAATGGAAGGAAGGGGGATCAATCGCCGGGTGTAGACCTCCACGAGAATCCAGCTGCCGCGACCGTCGATGAGCACCATCCAAGACGTGTTCATGTCGACCCAGTACATACCGTTAATGTAGTTGAGGCTGACGGGGATCGGATCGTAGTCAAGGGGGTTGATGCTCGCCTCCCTACGATCGTTATGCTGCATGACACGCCGTTTCTGAAGATCAGGTGGCATCAGCAAGCAAGGAGCTGGCTTAAAAAGCTCAGGCCTGAGGGCTTTGAGTAAACGGTACAACCCCAATGAGCACGCGGCGAGCGGCATGGTACTGAGATTGTCCACACGCGAAACAATGAGCTTGATTACCTCTGTGGGGAGCGAATTCCATCCACTCTTTCAGCGGACGTTGCTCGGTTCTGCCATTGTTAGTGCTTGGGTTTCGGACGAGGGGGAGGCGCCTTAGCGGGGATGGAAGATTGGACGAGATTATGTGCGGACAAAGATGGAGAAGCGAATATGTGCTACGGGAAGTGGACATGTGATGATGACTACAGCACGCCGCTTGACTTACGAGACACATACAAGGAGCGTAGGGTCATGTCGATGCCAGACAACTTGCTTGAGTCATCACAGTACTGGTACTCCCTACAATGCTATGCCCTAACTTGCTTGAGTAGAGTAGTAGAGTAGGACTCTGCTCTACTACTAGCACATGAGGAGTAGTATATTCTAATCTAAAATAGTTACAAACTTCAATGCCCGAGCGTGGAACGACTACGAACCGTGCTCAAAGACCGTGTCTACGTGGTGTTTGGACAAGGGCGACAACCTCAACGCCAACAGTGCTGCTCCCGTTGCACCGTATGTGTTTCTGTCCTTCCTGTTCGAAAGCGTGGTAGAATTCATGTTTCTACTCTGTATCCTACTACTATGCTAGTCCACATGATTAGTTGCGAATGACGACTTCTTCCTCGACCTCGGCAACCTCATCCTCGACAACATGGGCGATAACGTCAACGCCGGCAACCAGTGAGATACAGGGTGTAGGAAGCGGTTTGGGAATTTGCATGCCTTTCTAACCAGTGAGATACTCCGTACAAAGTACGACAGAGAAATAACCACAAAGAAGGAAGCTAAAAGTAAACAATCAAATGAGCATTTTTGCATTTGTTTTGCATTGAATCGTTTCACGAGCTTGACTAGTGTTGTTTTTCTACTTTTACAAAAACCGCATCGTAATGTTAAAACGTGCATTTGCACGTACATAAGTAATAGTAGTACTCCCTCCGTCTAGGTGTATAAGTCTTCCCTCCTTCTTGGTCACGGTGCACAACCGAAGATGACCTATTGACCTGGACGGAGGGAGTAGCACAGTCTGCAAGCATATATCGAGAGAGACGTGTAGTGCGATAGTATATAGTAAAGTTTGTGCTATATGCACGTACTTGCAAAATGCGTACGAATACACAAGGTTTCCAAACTTTCCCTTTTACATACTTAATTAAGGACGCTAAAAATTCCTGAACGTTCAGGATTTATCATTTGCGTCCCAAAACTAATGAGATCGCCTTACGAAACAAAAATTATACTCCTAAAAGCCACGACGCTCGCAGGAGCGCTTGCGGCGCGCCACGAGTGCCCTGGTGCGCGGCCGTTTCCCAGCGCGCTGACACAACGCCTCTTCCTCAGCCTCGCAACTCGCGAGGTGCTGATTGGCGGCTTGCCGGCAGGCGAGCGCGATCTCACCGGTGTGGTGATCCGACGCCAACAGGTACTCCTCCTCGCTAGAAGCGTGCACCCGGTCCACGTACCGCCAAGCGTAGATAAGGCGCTTGGGCCCGACTGCACTCAAGGCGTCGGCACGGGCGTCCTCCGCCACCCTCACGGCCCTCGCACGAGCCTTCTGCCAAAGAGCCAATTGCCTGACTCTCTCGGACGCGACATTGGCCTCCCAGGCAGCTTGTTCTGCGGTGCGCTTCTCTTCCTCGGCCTTCTTCTTCGCCTCTATTTTGGCGCGCTCTGCTGGAGGCAAAGCCACCCACAAGGCGACATCCATTTCTTTCCAAAGCTCCTCAAGGCTAGGGGGGCTTGGCGGGCGGCGCGGCATTCTCCTCGTAGCGGGGAGCCGACGCGTCCTCCGGCGCGTGTGCTAGCGAGATTGGGAACGCCGACGCGTCCACCTCGACGCGTCGCGGCGAGGAGCGGAACACCAACGCATCCTCCTCGACTAGTGGCGGCGAGGAACGGGACGGCGACGCGTCGCGTAGCGGCGAGGAGCGGAACACCTACGCGTCCTCCTCGACTAGTGGCGGCGAGGAACGGAACGATGATGCATGACCGTCCGCGCGGTGGAGCGAGGGGCTCCTAGGGCTTGGGAGGGGCGATGCCATGGTGGTCGACGTGAGAGAGAGGGGGAGGAGATAGCGATGAACGTGAACGTGAGGGGGAGGAGATAGCGATGAACGTGAACGTGAGGGGGAGGAGATAGCGATGTCATGGGAGGCGTAGTATTTATAGCGAGCAATGGCACACCTATGTAAGATATGGACTGAGCTGCACTGACTTAACTGCCGGTTCAGTTGCGTCACTGACATGTGGGCCAGACCCTTGTTGGGCCCATATGTCAGTGACCGAATGCACCTGCAGTTAAGTAACAGCTACATGGGCATATTTGTTGGAATAAATTACGGGGGAGCGAAGGGGTGGAAATATTGCTGGTCACAACGGATTGGACGAGCGTGGGGGGAGGAGAGTCATGCATGCAGATTTTTTCACACGGGGTGGAGTGGTGGGACCGCCGGAGGGAGAAGGAGAGTTTGGCAGGCATATTGTTTCCACACATGGAGAGGAAAAAATTTGGAGACGAACGGGCTTCCTGCAGGTATGGGGAATGGTGCATAATAAGTCATCTTGCATGCCGGGCTAGGTATATTCTCAAGTCATTAAAAACAAACACGCCCCACACATGTTCATATTTCAAGGTGCACTAAATTATTGCATGCGATGATTAAGGCTGGCCATAATGGTGGTATCTTAGCTGGTATCATGCACACGGGAATAGCAAACATGCTGATGTGGCAAAGAATTAAAGAAGAGAGGGGGATTAAAGTAACTAGAGTCCATCCATGCATTGGTAAACACATTTTTTTGTGGAGAACGACAACACTAGTTGAGTACTTTTGCAGACTCCAAAAACTATTCCACAATGTGTCAACATTCACAATGTCAAATCAATATTTCTACACTCATTATAAAACGTAGTTCTTATACTCCCTCCTTCCATCTATATAGGGCCTAATGCGTTTTTCGAGGCTAACTTTGACCAAATGTTAGAGCAATAATATATGACATGAAACTTACACAAAGCACATCATCAAATTCGTATGTGAAAGCAGCTTTCAATGATATAATTTTCACATTATGCATGTCATGTAGTATTAATTTTATCAATAGTCAAAGGCGGTCTTGAAAAACGCATTAGGCCCTATATAGATGGAAGGAGGGAGTACTCATTATAATCAGTACTCCCTCCGTCTAGGTGAGCAAGTCATCTTAGATTGTGCACTGTGACCAAGGAGGAGGGGAAAACAAGAGATCTTAATGTTTATTTGCTAATTAATTGCATTGCATGCAATGAACTAACCACTGCATGTCATGTTTGGTAGTCTCAAGTCATTAAAAGCATGCACACCCACATCTCCTATTGGTTGATATGTCAAGAAACAAGAAACGAGGTAGAAGTTAATGCACCGTGCCTAAGTGTTTTGGGAGTATTGTAGATATTGATATTTTTAGTATAAATTTGGTCGTGGGATTTCATTGATGCCCGTCAAAGCGTTGACAGGTCTGCTATGCGTGACCTGAAGATGAAAGCGTTGAGCATCTCGAAGTTGATCAACAATCTTCAATTGTCAAAGATTAGTCGTTCGGCCAATAAGGTGGCACACTTAATCGCTAAGTATAGCTTTGACAATAGATTAGATGGTATTCTTGTAAATAATGTACCGCCCTGTGTGGTGAATATTGTATCGAATGAGTGTACTGGTGTGGTTGGTTAATTAATATAAGGTGGTGTTCAAAAAAAGTATAAATTTGGTCAAACACTTTGCAAACGGTTGACGGGAGTAAAAAGGACCAGAGGGAGTATCATGCATGCGGAGTAGGCAAAAAAATTGCTTGTCTAAAAAAAGGAAAAAAATTGCTCATTTATAGCCGATCGAAGTCTCAAAGGGCGCGACCGCGCGAGGGAGGCGAAGGTCGTGGGAGGCGCGACATTTGACGGAATTAAGTGAAGTTACATCCATGCGCCGGCATGGCGTGCGAACAGGCAGAAGCTATACCGTCAGGCCTATGATATGGGTCTAGTAGAAATGACATCTAGTGGGTCCCGCATAGTTCTCGAGAACTCTTTGGGGGCTTGCAGCCGTTTATCCACCGGGCAAGCCAGCAACCCCATGCCGTTCACATGCCCTACTCGTCCCCGTCTTCTACCTTACAACAGTTCGCTCTCGGTCGTCCCGTCATTTCACATTAGTTCGCTCCCATTTTTTTGGGGTACAACAGTTCAACTTCTCCTAACCCTCCTCCAAAATCCATGGCCTCCCAAATCTCCATGGTCGCCGCTGAGTACCAGGTTAGAGCCATCACCGGCGATCAGTTCATCGTCATCTACACACGTGGATCCGAGACGGTGAAAGCATGGCTTGCTTGCTTCCTACGCATGTTCAACAGTTCAACGGATGAGTGGGTCGCTGGGCTAGATGTTGAGTACACCACAGTCCTGGGATGAGAGAAGGATCTAAAGGACGAAGAGAGGAAGAAGCCCGCCGTGATCCAGGTTTGCGTACATAATGTTTGCTTGGTCTACCACATATGCCATGCCAATGTTGAGTGCCAGGATTTTAAGAACTTCCTCAAGGACAAAAGAGTGAAATTCGTTACTGTAGGCTTTAAGAACAACAGTGACGTCCTGCGTCGGATAGGTCTCGTTGTAGGCCAGCCCTTCGATCTCCAGAAGGCAAGCCTGGTGTCCTCCTCTCAACCTTCAATGCTGACCCTGGCAGCAGCCATGATCGATCCTTCGTATGCTAAACTGAAGAAACCTCATCACGAGTTTCATCATGCATGGGGGTCGAAGACATTAGATGAAGATCACATCATGTACGCAGCAATGGATGCCTACCTTTGTTTAAATATCTACAAGGGTTGGATGAAGAAGTAGAGACCAGTGTCCGGTTCAAGCAAAGAAGCGTCGGCGAAGAGGAAGAGGGACGAGGACGAAGTCGAGGACGTGGACTCGGACTCCAAGTAGGTGGCAGTGCCGTCTCTCATGTTGGTTCTACTGCAGTGTCTAGTGGACTAGTTGCTTATTAGTTTATTTTCAAGGGTGTGTTGTGCTGAGGCCCCAACAGAACTATGTTTATGTTCTTTCTCGTTCTTTGAACTCTTTAGTACGTATAGTAGTACTAGTACTATGTATTACTACTGTTCTTCTTGCAGTTGGTACTACTGCTCGTATCTTCGTGTTCCTACTGTACTTAATACGTTCCTACTAGTAGTATAATTTGGGTCAGTCGATTTGTGAAAGAAGTTTGACGGAGCAAAGGAAGAAGACGGCAGAAGAGGTGGAAGAAGCCCTTCTAGCCATCCATGTTGCATCAAAGGGCTCACATGAGTCGACAGACCCTAATTGCTCCTTCAGATTGCAGGATCCACGTGGCATTCAAGGTCTCGAAGGTAGATTCCACGTCCGCACCCGGTTTGCGGGCTCGACGCGCGCGCAACCGGCTTCCGCCGTGACAGCCACCATGCGCGCCTTCTCTGCGCGGGCGGAGACGACAATGACACACTAGTTCCTCCTCGCTGGCATGCTGGAGCACGCGCTTGTCCTCCTGTTCGTACGCTGCGTGCATAGACGTGGCTCCACCAGCTGCTCACGTGCTTGGCAGCGCAGAGGCATCACGAGGAGGGACTGCAGACGACGTGAGCGGGCGAGCCTTCGGCTTCATGGCACAGGGATGGCGGCGACACGGCGGTGATGGGCGAGAAATTGTTGGCCGGAGCAGGCGGGCGCTGGCATGCGCAACGGCGGCGGCGGCATATTGATGAGTGCGCGTGTGGGAGCTTACTTTAGTTTTTTATATAAGGTTGGTCAAACTTAAAAGAAAACCGTACTAGTACACGTAAACATTAGACTTAGGCAGCGCTTTTATTAGTTACTAGCTTATGTTCTTGCCCATTGTGACCAGCCTTAGTACCACGGCCATGATACAGAATCCTGTGCAAGCGCGTGAACCGCGGCCGCACGGTCGACCGAACGGTGCGTCACCGTGTCGCGCTCGAGGGACATCCACCGAACCTTTTTGTGTGTGTGAAAACAATCCTCGAATATTACTCACCTTTTTTTTCCTGTGAAAGTTCTTGACACTGCAATATTTCCATATATTTGAATTTAGCTCCAGTTCGTGTTTATTTGGATTTGGACGTTTTAGGTGCGCCCTAGTTTTTTTAATACTGATTTTGTGTGTGTGACTGAGAGAGAACATGTGTATGTGTCCATATGTGTGTTGTGGCGGAAGGGCAATGTGGAGACGATGTGCGTGTGATATAGACATAGAGAGGTATGAATGTGCAAATGATCGTGCATGAGTGAGACATAGACGGATGCCGATACGTTGTGTATACATGAGAGAATGGTCTTCTAGTTTACTTGTGTGTGTGTGAGAGAGAGAGAGGGAGGGAGAGAGAGACAGAGAGAGGAGCATCCGTAACACAACAACCATCTCTCTCGATTCGTCCGTCCCTCGCACGGTCGCATGCAACACATGCATCAACGCGCACATTTTGACACCCCTCACCGGGCCCCTGCCCACCTCAAGGCCCGCACAATATCTTCGTGAATACCCATTTCTCTCTTTAGGTTTGTTTTCTCTCAATATCTGACACACACACACACACAGAGAGAGAGAGACACGCAGCACAACACACACACTCCCCCGAGCACACAATTCATCCCCATCCAAGGTTATACGGTGACCACTCGCGCTTGTGCTTCTTTACACCCCAACATGCACAACACCTCAATCTTCAAAGAGGGCAACGAGCAGATCGAAGACGGCGACCACACCGTGCTAGAGAATGTGGGGTCATTTGGAAGCAGGGTGATGTGACGACGGCTGACTGACTCCTGCCCCCACCCTCTCTCTCTCTTGCACAAAATTACCAATCCCTCTCTCGCCCCGACAAAATTGTCAATCCCTCAACCCACGAGATCCTTCCCCTCTCGTCCATGTTTTTCCTGCTCTCTCATGAAACATGTTGTCTCTTATCCTTCCACGTATATAGAATCCAGATGCACACGCATCTCATGTATATTACATGTATGCATCTTTCTCACAGACCTAACTTCTTCCTCTCTCTTTCTCTTTCTATCTCTCTCTCTTTCTCGTTAGGTTTGTCTCCTACTCTCTCGTCCACATACATACAATCTTTCCCGCCCTATCTGCTCCATCTTCAAAAGCTCTCTCTGCACGTTTCATTCACACATGGGATATGTCAAAATGTTGCTTCTATAATGGCTGATGTAGAGTTATGGTTGTTCTTGTTCAATCCTACAAAGTAATAACTATGAAATGCATTTAGATTCTCATTTGACTAGGATTATGTGAGTTTGAGCATGTTGTGAAGTACTATAGACCTTGTATACATCTTGGGATTCAACAATGATTGTAACTATTGAATTGTATAGACCATTACATTCGAAGTCAATAGCCTAATATATTTATTTCACAATTTCAACAAATGATTAGTTCACTACAAACTAAGAAAACAAATGTGTACTATCTCCATTTTTATTTAAGTCCGCGTATTTGCATTGGTCAAAGTCAAGTTTTGTAAACTCTCAGAAAGCTTATAACAAAAAATATTAACATATACAATAACAAATAAATACCATTAGATTCATTATTGAATGTACTTTCACGTCATACATATTTGTTATGGTAAATGTTTATATTTTTCTATAAACTTTGTCAAACTTTAGGAAGTTTGACTTTAGTCAAACCTAATATGCAGAGTTTACTACTACTACTACTCGCTGGTTGCTTAGCCGAATCACTCAACACGCCACACGGGGAGTCCAGTGTCACAAAATTTTGAGGTCGGCGGGAAAATCTCCCGCAACCCTGATTCTAGCAGTGGGAAGTTACCATCATAGCCTTTGGAATAGGTCTACGGATGACGCTTGGTAGGGGGCTGTTTTCGTAACTTCAGGTTCACCCTACCCAGCCAACCCCACCCCGGCACCCAGAGTAGTACACCTGAATACTCCCCAATTTCTATCCCCACCGCAAAGTAGACTTCTCCACGGCACCACAACCTTCGTGCTCCTCCCCTTTACATCGGCGCACTCGTCCACCGCAGCGCATCTGCCTCATCGACGACCTCGTACGCCGCACTAGAGCCGGTCCACCGTCATCGTCATACACGGAGCCGCTTCCCCGGCATCGTCTTCCACGGTCTCGGATCTGCTTCCTGGAAACCGACGCCAAGCGCAGAAGTACCACCGTCGTGGACAATGAACCGACTCCCGTTGCCGACCATGACTCACAGAGGCCGCCACGGCCATCGTTCTACTCCTCGATTGGTAATGTGTGTATTGAATCACTTAGCAGTACATGTGCAGTTCCAATTTTGTTCATACCTACCCTTCAAATTTCCTGGGTGCTATTGTTCCTGTAAAAGTAATTGGTTATAGCCTCCATTGTCCAACAGAATATCAGCTTGTAATTGTGCGTCGCTCCTGTATCGCGCTGTGCTTGGGTAGGTTTTTCATCTGCAACCAGTGGTGTGGCAAATGATGGAAAGGTTTTTAGAACTAGCAAAATGCCCATGCGTTGCACACATCAAGATGCATTTGTATGAGTAGTTTATCTTGTTGGAGATGCTCTAACATGGTAGACGAGTGCTTTAATGTTGCCCAGAAGATGCGCGAGTATTACTAGTAGTATATTTTTCTTGCCATGTTGAGATTTTAAAACCACGAGTGAACATGCAGAGGAGGAATGAAGACCAAACACGGGATATTCGGGACATCTTCAAGGAGCGTGGCAAGTTAAAGAGGAGCTGCACCAAACCTGTAAAACGAGCTTTGGTAAGTAACACCCTGTCAATTACTTTCGTGTAGCCTCGTGTTCTTCGATGTGTATATGTTGTAGTTTCTGTTTCTATTAAGCGTGGTGTTCTTCGATGTGTAATAAGAAGAGTCTTAATCGTCCTAATGCTTTCGTTTTTAGCTTGATGTAGGAAGTGGGTGTTCTCACCTTGTAGTCTGTTTTTATTTATTTTTTCCTTTTGAATTCACTTCTCCGAGTTCTGTTTATCTGGCTTCTACTAAATGGATCTAGGTTGCTCTGAGTATTGATCTAAAAAAGTAACTTCATGTCAGGATGCAGTTCCTGCGAGGAGGGAAGTATGGTCAACCTCGAGATCATGTTTCCAAAATGAGGCTGGATTACACACAAGGTGCCAGTTCCCTAATGATGCTGGATTAGACACAAGGTGCAAATTCCCAGATGATGCTGGATTACACACAAGCTAGGTGGAGTCGTCAGCAGTTCGTGTCCTCATGGCATTAGTAAAGGCTAAAAGAAAGTGTGCAGTAGCCCTTGAGAATGTAGCTGAGTTCCTGAAGAAGCGAAAAGAGCGATCAGATGCTCTCTTCACCCAAGACAAAGAAGAGATGGAAGAAGCCAGAAATAAGCTAGTAAAGGCAGAGCAGGCTAGGCGTCTCCTGCTATCTAAAACTATTGTCAATACAAAATTTCCTTCATAATAGCTAGGTTCACATGTTTATCCAGTCAGCATGCCTGTTGTGATGTCTGTGCATCTACTGATGTGGCACAAAATGTTTTTTTTCGGGTCATGTAATAACAGCAATTACTTTCCAAACAATAACAGACGAAGCATTGGACATGGTATAGTTCACGCGCAAGCCTGACATTCCAAGTTCAACTTCCACATCAAACTCTTGTTCACAGATATCTGCACATTCATACATAATGTCCACAACCATGATTCACTTCAAAGCCAAAAAAATGTGAGGAGAGTTATAAATAAAGAAAATCCTCTACTAGTTCCTGCTACCAGTGCGAGCACAACAAGTCAAGACCATGCATAAATTAATTATATTTTAGTCATTTTTTGTGTTCTAAAATGCCTGTCGGCTCGCGGAAGGACGTGTTGCCGGCACACACGCGGATTCAATGAAGGCAGGCGGGGCAGTCTTAAGCTGGTTGCACGCGGCGAGGAGGAGTGCTCAGCCGGGCCTGCAGCGAGTGCGGCCCTCTTGGCCGGTGCACCGGTTCAATGCCTGTGCTATGAGAGGTCACGTCCGTGTCAGAGCAATCAATCCCTCCAGTCCTTTTTTGTTTGGGTATTACAAAATATTGTTTTCCATTCACATTTTAGTGGTAGGAGTTGTGAGTGTGTGTCTATGAGAGAGAGAGAGAGGAGACGGTAGTCGGGGTTGTCTGATCGGTAAACAAATGAATAATGTCAGTCTGGGATGGATACAAAAAGGAGACTGCAACAAATGTTGTGTCTACAGGAGAGATAGAGAGAGTAATTTTAGTGGTATGAGTCGAGTAATTTTAGTGGTATGAGTCATATGTAGAGACATATAGGGTGTGTGAGAGACTCCCATAGAGAGAAAGACAAAGTGAAAGACGAGTGGAGATTGTGTGTTTGGCGGTGAAAAAGAAAGCTTAGGTACCGAGTGATACCAGAGAACAGTAGAGACGTGAGAGATAATGAAAACCGTGTAATTTATAATGATAGGGAGAGTGTGACACTTCTCAAGGGAGAGGTCGAGAGACCATGTTTGCGAGGATAGGAGCAACATGAAGTGAGCGTGCGGGTGAGCTGGAGAAAAGAGAGTGATAGCTACCTGAAGGAGCATGGATGCGAGAGAGATGGGCGTGAAAGGAGTGAACAAAAAAGGGATTCAAATATATGAATTCGAGATGATGATACATGTAATCCATAATCGAACCAAAATTGATCTATCAAACATGCATACTCATATGAATTCACGCACATCTATGTTATTTAATATGTAGATATTACTGATCCATACATTTTAGTAGAACATAATTTGGTTAACTTTTTTTGAATTCAACCTTAAGATTTCGAGATCGTTGTACTTGTAAATCATATTATACATATAAAGGAGCAGAATTCTTTGTTGTTCTTTTGAAAGTATATATAAAAAATGATGTATATAGAATGTAATTCCAATTGAAAATGGATCCCGCCCGAAAAAATAGAATACAAACGGGATTCGAATTGAGCTGGCACGGTAAACGTGCACTCTGCAAAATTTGAACGAAGTGGGGAAAGTCGCAGTAATCGCCCGAAACCAAAATCTGCGAGATGGAAATCACTACTACCTATCCCTGCGACGCAAAGCCTATATGCTGGATTTCTATAGGTTTTGATAGGGGTAGGTTTGTAATTTCACCCAAACGTGACGTAACCACCTCCCACCCGGATTCATACACGGTGGGCGCCAAAACACAGTGTGTCCTCGGCCAAAATCGACTCCCTCCCCGATTCATATTCCTACACGGTGGGCAAATATTCGGTGTAAACTCGGCCAAAAGCAAACTCTCGTCGGCAAATATTCGGTGTATGCGAGATTACCGTCCTATCCCCAACCGACTAGTGTTGCTGTGATATAGTAGAAATTTGAAACGGGGGCTAAGTTTGTAAATTTCCTCGCATTTGAGACAATTGCGCCCTGAATACATGGTTCCCCCCTTCCTCTCTACCTCCCTTTTCCCCATTCATACTACGTGGGCACCAAAACACCCTCTCCACCCCACCCTCCTCCGTCCGCCGCAGTCCGCCACCCCATCCACCGCCGTCCTCCTCCACCATGCCGGAGCTGATACCCCGACGCCACCGTCCATTACAAGAGATCGACCTCTCTCATCCACGGCTTCAGACCGGGATCCTTGCATCCCATCCTCTCGCTTCATCCCCGCCATCGTCCACCTTGCCGGCGCCGCTCCTACGACCGTCTCGTCCACCGCGCCCCGCCGCCACCGTCTACCCTCCTAGATCTGCTTCCACGCCGCCGACAGCCATCGCTACTGCAGCACCGTCAAATTCTCAGCAGATGCGTACACGGCGCCGCACCAGAGGCGGTACTCTTTCGTATCTACTCAACTTATTTATCGCAGCAAGATAATAGATCGCCACTCCTTTACTCTGATTTCTTGTCTTGGTTGCGAATTTGCCTTTGTCCGGTTTGCACCTTCTGATCCGCCATGGCATGCTTAACACCATACTCGCAATGCTTATGGTTTTCCCCTTTTATATTCCACACTAGTTAAATCACAGTAGACTAATTTTCAAAATTGGGTCAGTCGATTTTTCAGAGCTCGCCGGAGTTCGCTGGTGCGATCGAAGGGGCTCGGGTGGTTGTGGGGCCTCGCCGAACAAAGAAAACTCGACGCTGGTGGGGGTGGGGGTGGGGGTGGGGTGGCGGAGGAACACAGGCGGTGGGAGCCGGTGGTCCGGCCGGCGGCCCGTGCGGTGTTCTGTATGGGAAGAATCAGAGACGAGGAAGAAGAAGGGTTAGGAGACGTAGGATCTTCATCCAACCGCCTGAAATAGTCGAGAGACAGCTAGGAGTTGCATTCTTAATGCGCTCTGGTTCATCATGTGTGGGCACTGCACAACCAACATTTTATTACCCAAAATCTGCTTGCTCTTCTTTACCATGTTCCTCTTCCGTTCTTCTTTAATATGTACTCTCTCTGTTCCTAAATACAAGTCTTTGTATAGATTCCACCATGGACTACATATGGAGCAAAATGAGTGAATCTACACTCTAAAATGTACCTGGATACATCTGTATGTGATCCATAGTGGAAATCTCTACCAAGACTTATATTTTGGAACGGAGGGAGTATGATAGTAGTCCAGTATGTTCCTTGTACTGAAGATGAGCAGGGACATTTGCAGTGTAGAGGTCTATACGGTCGGTTGTGATGGACACTTTGATCCTCTTTGATTCGTAGGATCTTGTAAACATAGGAATAGGATTTGTAGTGGCCTGCCCACTTGAATCCTATAAGAATAGCAAGGAAATGCGGGGAGCTGTGTCGCCTTTGAGAATTACATTGATATTAACAGTACCGCACCTTCACTTGAAGAGAGCTGGTATCCAAAGACTTTTTAGCCGTACCGGCAATACTAGCACATATATTCCAGCAAGTTCAAATGTACTGATTTTACTCTGATGCTTAAGGTTTTCCCGTTATATCTACACTATGATCTGTGTAGCTGCTTTGTGTCGCACTTGCAGCAGTCCACTCTTGAAGCTAAACACTGCAATGACTTACAAAATTGGCACCAAGGCATTGAGTGCCATTCTGGATGCAATAAAACTCACACACTCCCCACCTGTTGATTCTTGTTCAGCATATGATCCTAATGACTATTCTAACCTCGAGGAGTCAAAGGCAGATGGCCTGTCCTGTTCACTAATCAAGGTGCACGTTCTAATTTGGCAAGGTTTTATTGATTGCGCGTATCTTGCATATGTTGTCTTGCATTTCTTCTACTTTGTTGCACCGCCATCTGCTTAGTTTACTCATCATATATGTCGAGATGCCATGCCCATCCATTATCAATACATATTCCATCTGTCATCATACCATGTTTTCCACTCAAATGCTGTTCTTGTGCATCAGACATCAAAAAGGAAGAGGGTGATTGCCGAACCTGAAGGAGCACCAACAAAGTCCTTGAAAAACGTGGTGGTGCCGGAGAAATCAGACAACACCCCACTTATATTGGTTGTACAACCAGTGACACAAAACATAGGACCGAGTCCAGCAGACTGTACCCATACTTCATGGGCCACACCACTAGCCCCACCACACAGGACCTGCACTCCAGCAAAAGGTATACCGATTTCATTTGCCATAGCACCAGCTGTACCACAGAAAAATCCCACTCCAGCAAAAAGTATAGCAAGTCCACCGGCCGAAGACCTATCCCCACTGCAGAGACGACCAATTCCTGCAGAACCCCATTCCATTTATTCCCAGTTTAAAAGACAACGCTTTCAATGTTGTTAGGGACTACGTGCATATATTCCCATCATGGGAAGATTATTGTGAAGACAAACACCATTTTCACATCTTCCTGTCCAACTTATGTGTAAGTGCTATTATTCATGGCTATTATTTTCCTGTTTTCTGCTGATTGAACACATCAATGATTTACATTACATTGTTGTAACTAGGCGAGGGTCAATCTGGATAGTCATGATGAGCAAAGCTTGCTTGTGCTTTTCAAGGAAGCATTGCAGCAGTATCGGTGTTACCTGAGGAAATCACACTTTGATGGCAAGTCTATAAACGAATTTCCGGTGAAGTCTCCTGTGCTAAATTTAGAAGACATTGAATGGAAAAACCTTGTTATGCACTGGTCTCGTTCCCAGGATGAGGTACTATCTATGAAATCACATGACAATTTGAACTTCTACTTTTCCGCATGTGCCTTACGGATCTTTTTTGCAGGAAATCTGCTTGAAGAAGAATTCCGGTTTGACAAGAACGACATGATATTGCAAATATGCTGCCCGCTGCTTTGCTCTTGTTAGTACCTGTTGTCCTGTATCACTGTACTTGCATACATACCTAGTTCATTATGTGACAGCAGTATCTCTGCCAACAGCTTTTGTCCGTCTTCCTGGTGAATACACTTCAATTTCACACCGTTGAGTCTTCTTCTGTACAGTGTCTTTTCGACAAACTCGTACATACTTGACTGCCGGGCTACTCTTTCTGCTTCTTCTTGCTCTTCGGGAAGCTCTCCTGTCCGAAGGAAACGGACAATCTGCTGCGCCCATGCTGGAGCTTGTGGCTCGACAACAAGGACTAAAGGCAAATCTGCTGCTGCGGGAACATCCGCTTCAACGGCGAGAACCTGCGGCTCTGCCGGAGCTTGACGTTCCCCGGCAAGCTTGCCGCAGCAAAACTTGCCGGGAGCTTCTGCTTCAACGGAACAAACCCTGGGGTTTGCCGGAGCAGACTGCTCCTCAGCGCTCTTGGCGTTGATCTTGGGGACTGCTGCGGGAACATCCGCTTCTACGGCGAGAACCTGCGGCTCTGCCGGAGCGTGACGTTCCCCGGCAAGCTTGCCGGAGCAAAACTTGTCGGGAGCTTCTGCTTCAACGGAACAAACCCTAGGGCTTACCGGAGCAGACTGCTCCTCAGCGCTCTTGGCGTTGATCTTGGGGACCTTCTTGGCGGTGGCTTCGGGGAGCTCTGCCGGCAAATAGTCACCAGAAATCAACTTCCTCTTTTTTCTCTGTCCAATTGATGGCGTCACAGACGGTTGAGTCAGCTTAAGTGCGGCGCACTTTGACAGGCCATCTGCAATGGCGTTCTGAGCTCTTGGAACATGCTCCATCTGCAGGCCGTCAAAGTGCTCCTCTAGCTTTCTCACTTCGTCGACGTAAGCTTCCATCAATGGACTCTGATAGTTCTTGTTCACTTGGCGGACGACAAGCTGTGAGTCACCCCTGACAATGAGCTTCTTGATCCCAAGGTCTGTCGCGATTCTGAGACCGACAAGCAAGCCTTCATACTCTGCAGTGTTGTTTGTTGCTTGCTCCTTGGGAAAATGCATCTGGACTACGTACTTGAGGTGCTCTCCGGTGGGTGCGACAAGCAGCACACCAGTGCCGGCGCCTTGCAGCGAGAAGGCACCGTCAAAGTACATCAGCCACTCTTTGCTTGCTTCCTTGTCGGGGATGCTCATCTCTGGAATTTCTTCATCTGGTGTTGGCGTCCATTCTGCTATAAATTCTGCCAATGCTCTGCTTTGGATAGTTGAAGTACTTTCAAACTTGAGGCCAAAGCTTGACAGTTCCAGTGCCCACTCAACAATCCTGCCTGTCGCTTCTGGATTCTGAAGAATCCTCTTCAGCGGAAAGCGAGTGACAACTGTAATCTCATGTGCTTGGAAATAATGGCGCAGCTTTCTCGAGGCCATGAGAAGGCCGAAAAGCAACTTCTGCACGCCAGAGTACCTTGACCTAGTCCCCTGTAGAAGGGAACTGACAAAGTAAACAGGGCGCTGCACCATTTTCTTCTGTATCTCCTCTCGCATCTGCGCAAATCCATCTTTGTCGGGACCAGAGCTTGCTGGGGAAGCCTCCTGCTTGTCGCTGGATGCGTTTGCCGTGGTTGCTGGCTTGTCATCCACCTCCCTCTCTGCTACTAACGCAACACTAACCACTTGATTGGTTGCCGCTATGTACAACAGCAACTTCTCTTGTGGCTTAGGTGCGACAAGTATTGGAGGGGAGGACAGGTATCTCTTCAAGTCTTGGAGCGCAGCCTCCGCTTCCGGAGTCTATTTCATTGGACCTACCTTTTTCAATAATTTGAAAAACGGCAGGGCGCGCTCAGCAGACCTAGAGATAAACCTGCTGAGAGCAGCCACGCAACCGGCAAGTCTTTGTACATCCTTGACGCGCTTTGGTGCTTCAATCTGCTCAATGGCCTTGATCTTGTCGGGATTGGCTTCAATTCCCCGCTGAGACACGAAGAACCCGAGAAGCTTGCCGGAGGGGACTCCAAACACAAACTTCTCGGGGTTGAGCTTGAGGCTGATCTTGCGCAGATTTGCAAAGGTCTCGTCTAAATCTTGAATCAAAGTTGCTCTGTCCTTGCTCTTGACCACTATATCATCCATGTATGCTTCCACATTTCTGTGTATTTGTGGCTCTAGAGCGACATGGACTACTCTTGCAAATGTTGAACCAGCATTTTTTAATCCGAAAGGCATTCGTACAAAACAGTACGTGCCACATGGAGTAATAAATGCGGTCTTCTCCTCATCTTCTTCTGCCATGAAGATCTGATGATATCCTGAGTATGCGTCAAGAAATGAAAGCAGATCACATCCGGCTGTGGAGTCAACAATCTGGTCAATGCGCGGCAAAGGAAATGGGTCTTTGGGACAAGCTTTGTTAACATCAGTAAAATCGATACAAAGTCTCCATTTCCCGTTTGCCTTGCGCACGACTACAGGATTGGCCAACCACGTGGGATGGAGCACTCCTCTGACAAGGCCTGCTGCTTCCAACTTCTTGATCTCTTCTGCAATGAATTCTTGGCGCTCCACTGCCTGCTTCCTGACCTTCTGCTTGACGGCCCACGCATGAGGACAAACGGCAAGGTGGTGCTCAATTACTTTCCTGGGAACACCGGGGATGTCAGACGGTTGCCACGCAAACACGTCGACATTCGCCCGCAGGAAAGCAACGAGCGCGCTTTTCTATTTAGGGTCGAGAGTGGCACTGATGGTGAAGGTACCACCCGTGCCGTCCTCCTTGGCGGACACCTTTTTCGTCTCTGGCAGAGCTGCCATCGTCTTCTTACACTTGCCGGTGGAGCTCGATGGTGCGTCCTCGACGGTAGCGCAGCACTCCGAAGAGGTGCGCTTGCCGGAGTGGGCATCAGAACTCTTGCCGGACTTGGTCTTCTTCCCCCCGGGAGCTTCAGCGGCAAGTGACTTGTGATCTGCTGCGGCTGCTGCTTCCCGGTAGATCTTGTCGGCGCAGATAAGAGCATCCTTCTTGTCGCCAGGGACAGAGATAACGCTTATCGGGCCTGGCATCTTCAGCATGTTATATGCGTAATGAGTGGCTGCCATGAACTTGGCGAGTGCTGGACGGCCAAGTATCCCATTGTAAGGCAATGGAATATCGGCAACGTCGAAAGTGACCCTCTCAGTCCTGAAGTTCAGCTCGCTGCCAAATGTTACCGGCAACGTGACCTTTCCCTTCGGCTTGCTCCTTCCCGGGTTGATTCCTTGGAATGTGCCGGTCTCTTCGAGCTCGCTGTCAG
This sequence comes from Triticum urartu, assembly GCF_056163025.1. Lineage (NCBI taxonomy): Eukaryota > Viridiplantae > Streptophyta > Magnoliopsida > Poales > Poaceae > Triticum > Triticum urartu. Next base: position 539,030,268 of record NC_141879.1, read on the forward strand.
GGATCTGGAGTTTCTGGAGCACAGCGGAGGAGATCAGGTTCAAGCCGGCCCCGCCGTCAACTAGCATCTTGGTGACCTTGAGGTTGCGGATAGTTGGTGAAACCAACATCGGCAAGCACCCGACCGCAGTTTTGCGATCAGGTTGGTCCTCAATATCAAAGATGATAGGCGTGCTGGACCATTTCAGAAGCTTGCGCGCCTCGACAGGTGGTTCTGCTGCATTGACTTCCCGCACCCACTGCTTGAGTTGGCGGTGTGAAGTATGTAGAGAAGCACCGCCGTCAATGCACAAGACCTCTGTGGCTTTCTGAAACTCCTGCTCACTGGTCTCAACATCATCCATGTCTTCGTCGTCGTCATCGTCTTCATCGTTGTCGCGGCCGCGAGGAGGTCTATCTCCTTGCCGCTACTTGGCTTTGCAGCGGCGTCCTCCCCGGCCGGCGCGTTTCTTGCCGGATTCTCTAGCACCTCCTTGAGCCCTCTCCTTGTCGCGTCGCTCATACTCAGCTTTTTGCTGTTGGACAAGCTGCTCGACCTTCTTGCAGCTCTGGAGGTCATGGCCCTTGGTGCGGTGAATCTTGCAGTATTGCTTGTCGAAGCCGTCCTGCTTGTCGGCGACCGCCACAGCCTGGCAGTTGGCGCACGCGGCAATATCCTTGCCGGAGCTACCAACCTTGGCTTGCTTGGCGCCACCTTCGTTGCCGGACTGCTCAACGACTAGCACCTCTTTGCCTTTCTTCTTCCTGTTCCGCCGCCGGTTCTTCTTTGCCGGGGCAGCGTCCTCGCTGTCAGATCCTCCTGCTCCTGCATTCTCTCCGGGGAGTCTCCTCCCTTCCTCAGCACGTGCACACTTGTCGGCCAGGGCATACAGCTCACTGACGTCTCTGATCCTGCACATCGCCATCTCCTCCCGCATCCTGCGGTTACGCACGTTCTGATGGAATGCCCTGATAACCGCGGCAGGGTGGACATCTGAATGTATTTGCGCAGGGGCTCTCCTTCCTTCTGGACGAGCAGATGAAGGTCACTCTCTTGGCCATGAGGTTTGTGGCCGCCTGTAAAGGCGCCGACAAACTAATGGCATAGGTCTGCCCAGGAGGATATGGATTTGTCCCGCAAGTGCATGAGCCAAGACCTGACGTTGGGCTTGAGCACCAACGGGAAGTAGTTGGCAAGGATCTTGTCGTCCCGCCCCCCAGCAGCCTTCACCGCGATGGTGTAGATGCTGAGGAACTCCGACGGATGCGACTTGCCGTCGTACTTCTCTGGTACATCTGGTTTGAAATTCTTCATGCTGGGCCACTGGACTTGCCGCAGCTCACGAGTGAACGCAGGGCAACCTATCGCGTACGGGAAGTCGCCTGGTTCCCCTGGCGCATGCATGTCGACAGAGGGCCCAGCGCGCTGGTCTAATTGACGTCACGCTTCTCTTTGGCGCTCGATGCGAGTACGAGCGTCCTCTTGCTGCCGTTCTTGAAGAACATGGCGCTGATCGCGACGAGCTCGCGGGTCTGATGACGCGGTGGAGTCGCTGTCGAGGTGGATCCGGCGAGTCGGCGATCTTGGCCTTCGGGGCGGAGAGTGCACGGAGGTTGCACCCCCACCGGTCTTGTCGCCACCGGCTCGTGCCTGGCTGACTGGCTGCGGCCGCGACGTACTCGGCTGCCGTGGAGTGTCGCCGTTGGCGAAGCCAATGAGACTCTGGATGGTAGCCCTCCAGTCGTCGATCTTGTCCACCATTGGAGGGTAATCTAGGAGCAGCTGAGCTCGCGCCAAAGCTTCTGCTGCAGTGGTGGGTGGCGGTGGCGAACGGTGCGAGGAGCGGGATATGCTCGGACTTCTAACCACGTTAGAAGGAGCGGTATCCCGTCCAGGCGACCATGTCTCGCTCGCGCCAGCATGTTGGCGTGCATGGTGGTCCTGAGCGCTCCGAGATCCACCAGCTCGATCTTGATCTAGCAAACGCATGGTACCGTGAGTACCATGACGCTGCCGGTCCCGCGCCAACTGAGACGGGCGTGGTGCATGTACGGACGCCGAGGTCTTGGAGTGCGCCCGGTCATTGTGGGAACCGGCTACGCCGCCGATGGGCAGCGCAGCCTTGTCCTTGGACCTGGCAGCACCGTGAGCTCCCTCGTCGACGCGCGTTCTTCCGCCGGCGCCCGCCCCATCAGCCGTTTGCTCCGGCGATGGTGGGTTCGGCGCGGACGGAGCAGCCGCCTCCGAAACCATCTTCTTCGGCGGCATGTTGATGAAGATGATGAAGATCTAGCTCGCGAGAACGCCGGATCTGGTTCACACAACTTCGACACCCCCCTACCTAGCGCGCCAAAGATGCCGGGGAACTGATCCACGGGCACCTATGGGACCGGCGGACCGGGTCCCTTTCGGTTCGGCGGGGGCGGAGATCGCGCAAAGAGCAAATCGAGGCGATACACGCGAGCGATTTACCCAGGTTCGGGCCGCACGGATGCGTAAAACCCTACTCCTGCTTTGTGGTTTGTATTGATTTCTTGCTCGGGAGCGCGGAGTGCTACAGTACACACCAGCGGCTAACGAGACCGAGCCTGAGTGTTTTTCGAACCCCTCCTACGTTGCACACGGGCCTCCTTTTATATACTCAAGGGGTCACCGACAGGTGGCAACGGAGGCAAAGGGTAAAAATGGAAAGGTGCTGCGGTAGGTACAGCTACCTGCTATAGTGTATCATACCTAACCCTGACGGCAGGGGACAAGGGCTTTAAATGCCCGTCTGTGTCGCCTAAACAGTGCAAAAAAGGACCGTCAGGGGCGCCACCGCTCGCCATGATGGCAAACTTGTCAGCGCCGCTTGCCACCGCGCACCGCAAGCTGCACAGCCCTCCGCCACGTACGCCTGGAGGGGTCCCAGAGCGACACGTTGGTGGACGTGCTGGAGCGCGGGCACAGTGGTGTCTTGCCGCGGCAAGCGCCTTGCCGCGGTTGTTGTGTTGTCGTGCCCGGGAGCTTGTCGCTCACCGGGCCTTGCCGGGACGTGCGACGTGTCGCGGCAAGTTCCTAGAGATGCCTTGGTTGGGCTTCCCGGCAAGCTCCTCTTGACGGGGTCTTGAGGTGCCTTGGTTGGCCTTCCTGGCAAGCTCCTCTTGCCGGGGTCTTGTCTCTTTGACTTGGATACTTTGTTCTTGAATGGCTCCAAAGGAACCACGGAGGACCTTGGCGGTCACCCGGCAAGCCTTGCCGCGGGATGCTGCGACTGCCCGTGCACAAGTTCGGGATACTAGGGTACCCCTACTCTAGTACACCGACAGGAGCCCCCGGGCCTGGGCCATACACGGTGCCGAGCGCTGTTGGGCCAGGCCCAAAACAGGGCACGGGCACGTGCGGCCTAGGTCTCGCCGTATCTCACTCCATATCCACCGCGCCCTCCCCGAACGGCACGCGTTGAATGCGGCGTATTCGGAAATGCGGAACGTCCGGCCCCTCCCTCTTTATAAGCAGGGGAAACAGGGGCAGTTCGCCCACTCGCCCGTTGCCGTTCCAATCTCAGAAATCTCCGCCGCTCCCTCGCCTTCCCAAAGCTGAGAGAGAGAGCAGCGCTCTGCCCCCACATCGCCACCAGCACCACCAATGCTGTCGACCTCCTCCACTGCTTCCGCCATGGGTCCAAAAGCCGACAAGGGGAAGGCCGTGAAGTCGACCGAGGCGCAGCGGCTCACGGCGCTGCGGAAGGAGCGGGTCGTCTTCCCCCCCAAGATTGGCGCGAAGGAGCTGAGGGAGAACTACTACCTTTTCTGGTCGGCGGAGACGCGAGCGCATCCGCGCACGAAGGTACTCCCCGCCGCCGCTTGGAAGAAGGCCCCAAATGGATACCCTTTCTTTGCTCTGTTCTTCTACTGCGGGCTCTGCCCGCCTTTCTCTGAATTCTTTTGCGACATCATGAATACCTACGGATTCCACCTCCTTGACTTCACCCCCAATGCCGTTCTGACCATGGCAGTTTTCGCACATCTCTGTGAAAACTTTGTCGGAGTCCTTCCCAACGTAGCCCTCTTCCGCCACTTCTTCATACCCCGAGTAGAGAGACGAGAATCTCTATCCGGCGGAATCGCCTGGATCTCAAGGGCCGGCAAGAAGGAAACGTATCTAGAGGGAGAATTCCGCGGCAAGTGGGAGGAGTGGAGGGCAGATTGGTGCTGGATAGACGAGGAGAACCCGCAGCCATTCACCACCCGGCGCCGAACCCCAGTAGCACGCGGCAGCGATTGGAGTGACGTGGCCCCGGAAGATGACAGGCTGAAGATTGCCATCACCAGGATCCTGCGTCTCAGGCTTGCCGGGCTTACTGTAGGCGCTGTTGGCGCAGACTTCCTTCGCCGCCGCATCGCCCCCCTGCAGGAGCGGGGGAGGCCCACTTGGGAGTTCAAGAACGCGGCAGACATCATGAGGCTGCGGCCGGGCCTCAATTACAACTTCACAGTCCTGGAGCTCAACGCGATGCTTCAGGAGCTCTTCAAGTATGACCCCCAACATCCCGGGGTTTTCAGGTTGCCGGGGGGTGTCGTTCCGCTGTGCAACAATTCCTCGCTCGACCGCATCCGTGCAATGATGCCGGAGTGCGACTCGCATGGGATTGTGCCAACTTGGCAGGAGCCTGCAGACGACGTCGTGCAGCAGTTCTTCGATGACTTGGTGGAAGTGCCGATCCGCTCCGACGAGAAGGATGGCCTCACCCGCGACACCACCGATGCAGAGATGGCGCTCATCGCCACTAGGCTGGAAGAGGCAGCGGCAGCCGCAGCCGCGGGCGAGTTTGGATTCACTGTGGAGGAGGCAGATGCAGCAGAAGCGGCAAGCCGTGCCGAGCGAGGGGAGCCCACTGGCAAGAAGGAGCTTGCCGGGCGTGACGCCGAGTCGAGCGAGCCCGCCAAGGACACGAGCGGCTCGCTGGAAATCAACTCATCTTCCACCTCGTCTTCAGACAGCTCGCCGCAAGCAGAGCCTCCATCTCCACCAAGAAGGCGTCTCCGCAAGGCCGATGACGTGGCGGAGCGGCAAGCGGGCCAACAGTCACCGCGCCGCGTGACACGCTCCACTGCGGCAAACACCGTCGTCGCGGGAGCGCCTCATGCTGCAACGACAACTAGAGCGGGATCTAGCCGGACCACCGCTTCAGTTCCTGCCGCTGCTCACGCCGCACCGACAGCCGGGGCAGGGTCGTCTCAGACCACCGCCACTGCTCCCGCCCAGCGGCCAAGGGAAGCTTCTCCTCCGCCTCCTCGCGCCGGGTGCGCGCCGGACTTCGACTTCTCCGCGTTCAGCTCCGACGAGGAAGAAGAAGAAGAGTAAGCTTCTCTTACTGTACTTGCATTTCTTCAATTCTTGCTGTTTTTCTTGTATCTGACTTGCTTTTCTCTAAACTTGTTCCTCTTTAGGACTCTGGCCCAGAGAGCGGCAAAGAGAGCTAAGGTCCCGGTGATCGTCATCGAGGACGAGCCTACTGTGACAGCAGGTGGCGCGCCCGAGACAACCTTGCCGGACCTGGTGACTTTTCTCCAGGGCAGCCCCCAGCGTAAGTGTATGATTTGCTTTCCGCTGCGAGGCGCGCATGGGTACTTGTCTTTGCCGATATCTGCTTGTTGACTTGTGTAGGAGCCGAGCAGCCCCACCAGGAGCCAAGGGAGAATTCCCCGACAAGGGAGAATTCTCCGGCAAGGGAGGGCTTCCCGGTAAGGGAGAAGTCTCCGGCAAGGGAGGGTTCTCCGGCAAGGGACAGCACCAGCGGCCCCCCGACGGCGGAGACCACGACTGCAGAACCTGGTGCAGGTACTCCTCTTGCTTCAAAACTTCCCTTGGGTTCTTCTTCTCTGGATCTTCTTGGGTTTTTGCTGGATTTTGCTTGACTCTTCTCCCCTTGCCGGCTGTCAGACCCATCTGCTGCGGAGCGGATGGAGACCGAGGTCGCCGCCGAAGACGTAGCCGACGCTGGTGATGCCGCTGGCGCAGAGGCCGCCAAGGCTGCCGCCGCAGCAATTGGCGAAGGGTCTGGTGATCGCACTGACGGCCCTGAGGCCGCAGGAGCGCCAGGCGCTACACCGACCACCGACCCATCCGCCGAAGCCGCAGCGCCAAGCTCCGAGGAGCCCCAGCCGGGCGTCTACTTGAAGGCCGGCGAAGGCGTCTTCATCAACCTCCCCTGGGCGTCAAGCTCCAGGGCGCCGGTCGAGGGGGAGATCTTCGATCGAGAAGTGCTTGCCTCCGCGGGGTTGACGGTGGTTGACGCGACAAGCAGCAGCAGCAGCGAGCCCGAAGAAGAGCGGCTGCTGCGGAAGCTGATGTCGCTCTACCGCGCGCGGCAAGCCAAGCTGGAGTCCTGCGAGGCGCTTGTCGCGAAGGCGGGAGCAGACATTGAAAAGCACACGGAAGAGCTCGGGGGTTTCCACCGGGAAGCCCTCCGATCCCTGGCGGAGGAGCGGGAGCATCTCGCTGAAGCGCAGAAGGCCTTCCTCCTCGAGAAGGCCGAAGTCGAAGAGCAGCAGCGACTTGCCGCTGTGAAGCTAGCCGCGGAGGAGGGCGAGCTGGCGCAGCGGAAGGTCAATCTTGACGCCCACGAGGAGGAGCTTGCCGCGCGCGAGGGGAAACTTGACGGAGCCCTCAAGCAAGCAGAGGACGCTGCCGCCGCCGAGGCCGCCAAGAAGGAGTTGGAGACGAAGGTGGCGCGGCTAGAAGCCGATCTTGCCAAGAAGGGCAAAGAGCTCAGCGCCGCCAAGGTCTCCAACGTGGATCTTGAGTTGAAGCTAACCACTTTGACCAAGACTCTGGACAGCGCCAAGAAGCGGGAGGCGGCCTTGAAGGAGGAAATCAAGGCCGACAAGGCGCTGCTGGAGAGTGCTGCCGCCGCCCAGAACGCTTTTAGGGAGACTGTGATGCATTGGACGGAGAGTCTTGTGAATACCGCCACAGACATCGACAAGGAGCTGGCGCAGCTGGGGATGGAGGATCTCGGGTATCCCTCCGACGAGAACCTCCAACCCAGCGCCAAGCTCGTCTTGTTCTTCAAGGGCGTAGCGACAACCCTCCAGCAACTCCGGGAGAGGATCCCCAAGCAACTGGCTGACGAGTCGCGCAAGATCTGCGCGGGAGCTCTTCAGAAAGTGTTGATGAAGGTGGCCTTCCGCAATCCGGGCCTCCGCCTCACCAACGTCCTCAGGACCTTGCCGCCGGAAGCTGATCTGGAGGAGCTCAAGGCCCTTGTCGCACCCATTGTGGACAAGGTGAGCGGAATCAAGAGGGTCGAAGGCGATCGCGTAGATTAGGCCGCCCATTTCTTCTTTCCTTGTCGCTGTTTATCATGCCATGAAAACAATCTGTTTGAGCTGCGACAAGCTATCTTTGTAATATAGCTTTGTTCTATGGAATGATTGCAATGTTATTCCCTTTACTTGATCCCTTCCTTTGTATGTCTTTTTACCCTACTCTTTTAGGGAACTTGCCGGTGCAGGCACCAGAGCCGCGAGCGCTGAGTGCGGGACGTCAGCAGCCTGCTGGCGGTGCCGCTACCGACAAGAAACCTTGTCGCGACTAGTTGCAGCTCACTTAAGTTGTTGAGCGGACTCGAAACAAAGTAAGGGCGCTAGCGGCTCACTTAAGTTGCTGACCGGACTCGAAACAAAGTAAGGGCGCTAGCAGCTCACTTAAGTTGTTGAGCCGACTTGAAACAAAGTAAGGGCGCAACTAGCTACGAGTTGGTTCCTCCGCGCACAGGTTTTCCATACAAAGTGCGGTCATTCAAGGGAGATAACTTAAAATTTAAAAAATTTGATTGCTCAAACTTTGGCAACTTAGCTTTTCTGTTGTTTGCTTCCCAGCAAGGCAAAACTTTCTTGGACGACGCCTGGTCCATACCATTATCTTCTCCTTTCCCCCAGCGGCAAGACTTGTGTGCGAGGGGACCTTCCTTTCTTGAGAAAAAAGAAGGGAGAGAAAATAGAGATATGGAGCCTTACGGCTCGTTAATGCTTACCGGGGAGTAGGTGCTGCACAAAGTGTCAGATCACATATGCCAAAAAATAGAAAGCATGAAATCGACAAAATGTGCGGAGCACATGAGCTTTACTTATGCACGGGGTCTGCGCCCGGCTTTGTACGAAGGATTACATGCAACAGCGGCAAGACTTGTACAAAAGGTGGTTGCCGGAACAGGTTCCGACAACCGCGCCTTACGGGTAAAACTTACGAAGATGCTCAATGTTCCAGGAGTTGCTCACCGGAATGCCATCTTCGGTCTCAAGGCGGACAGCGCCAGGCCTAGTGACTCGTTTCACCCGGTAAGGGCGTTCCCACTTCGGCGTCAACTTGTTGGAATTCTTGGCGGACTGAACTCGCCGAAGAACAAGGTCGCCTTCCTCGAGACTTCTGGCGTTAACTTTGCGGCTATGGTAGCGGCGCAAAGCTTGCTGGTAGCGAGCAGCTCGCACAGCAGCCTGAAGACGGTCTTCCTCAAGGAGCAGCGCGTCATCTTGTCGCAGCTGCTCTTGCTCAAGCTCATCATAAGCGAGCACTCGAGGTGACCCGTATACGAGTTCCGTGGGGATAACTGCCTCTGCTCCATAGACTAGAGCGAAAGGTGTCTGGCCAGTGGCTCGATTTGGCGTCGTCCTGATCGACCAAAGAACCACCGGCAGCTCCTCGATCCAGTTTCTTCCGCACTTGTGCAGCCTGTCGAAAGTTCTGGTCTTGAGCCCGCGCAGCACTTCAGCATTTGCCCTCTCCGCTTGACCGTTGCTTCTTGGGTGAGCAACAGAAGCGAAGCAGACCTTGGCGCCAAGATCTTGGACGTACTGCATGAAGGTGCGGCTCGTAAATTGTGTACCGTTGTCGGTGATTATTCGGTCAGGGATCCCGAAGCGGCAAACAATCGACCTGAAGAACTTGACTGCTGACTGTGCTGTCACCTTCCTCACTGGTTCCACTTCCGGCCACTTTGTGAACTTGTCGATTGCAACGTACAAGTACTCAAAGCCCCCGACAGCTTGGGGAAAGGGGCCGAGGATGTCGAGCCCCCAGACCGAAAATGGCCAGGATAAAGGGATCGTCTGGAGAGCTTGAACTGGCTGGTGTATCTGCTTGGAATGGAACTGGCACGCTTCACACTTGGTTACTTGTGCAGTTGCATCCTGGAGGGTTGTTGGCCAGAAGAAACCTTGCCGGAATGCTTTGCCGATAAGTGCTCTTGCACCAATGTGGTGACCACATATGCCTCCATGTATCTCTGCCAACAGCTTTTGTCCGTCTTCCCGGTGAATACACTTCAATTTCACACCGTTGAGTCTTCTTCTGTACAGTGTCTTGTCGACAAACTGGTACATACTTGACTGCCGGGCTACTCTTTCCGCTTCTTCTTGCTCTTCAGGAAGCTCTCCTGTCTGAAGGAAACGGACAATCTGCTGCGCCCATGCTGGAGCTTGTGGCTCGACAACAAGGACTAAAGGAAAATCTGCTGCTGCGGGAACATCCGCTTCAACGGCGAGAACCTGCGGCTCTGCCAGAGCTTGACGTTCCCCGGCAAGCTTGCCGGAGCAAAACTTGCCGGGAGCTTCTGCTTCAACGGAACAAACCCTGGGGTTTGCCGGAGCAGATGCTCCTCAGCGCTCTTGGCGTTGATCTTGGGGACTGCTGCGGGAACATCCGCTTCTACGGCGAGAACATGCGGCTTTGCCGGAGCGTGACGTTCCCCGGCAAGCTTGGCGGAGCAAAACTTGTCGGGAGCTTCTGCTTCAACGGAACAAACCCCAGGGCTTACCGGAGCAGACTGCTCCTCAGTGCTCTTGGCGTTGATCTTGGGGACCTTCTTGGCGGCGGCTTCGGGGAGCTCTGCCGGCAAATAGTCACCAGAAATCAACTTCCTGTTTTTGCTCTGTCCAGTTGATGGCGTCACGGACGGTTGAGTCAGCTTGAGCACAAAGATCCCTGGTTCCACAGGTAGCTTAAGTGCGGCGTTCTTTGACAGGCCATCTGCAATGGCGTTCCGAGCTCTTGGAACATGCTCCATCTGCAGGCCGTCAAAGTGCTCCTCTAGCTTTCTCACTTCGTCGACGTAAGCTTCCATCAACGGACTCTGATAGTTCTTGTTCACTTGGCGGACGACAAGCTGTGAGTCACCCCTGACAATGAGCTTCTTGATCCCAAGGTCTGCCGCGATTCTGAGACCGGCAAGCAAGCCTTCATACTCTGCAGTGTTGTTTGTTGCTTGCTCCTTGGGAAAATGCATCTGGACTACGTACTTGAGGTGCTCTCCGGTGGGTGCGACAAGCAGCACACCAGCGCCGACGCCTTGCAGCGAGAAGGCACCGTCAAAGTACATCAGCCACTCTTTGCTTGCTTCCTTGTCGGGGATGCTCGTCTCTGGAATTTCTTCATCTGGTGTTGGCGTCCATTCTGCTATAAATTCTACCAATGCTCTGCTTTGGATAGTTGAAGTACTTTCAAACATGAGGCCAAAGCTTGACAGTTCCAGTGCCCACTCAACAATCCTGCCTGTCGCTTCTGGATTCTGCAGTATCCTCTTCAGCGGAAAGCGAGTGACAACTGTAATCTCATGTGCTTGGAAATAATGGCGCAGCTTTCTCGAGGCCATGAGAAGGCCGAAAAGCAACTTCTGCACGCCAGAGTACCTTAACCTAGCCCCCTGCAGAAGGGAACTGACAAAGTAAACTGGGCGCTGCACCATTTTCTTCTGTATCTCCTCTCGCATCTGCGCAGATCCATCTTTGTCGGGACCATAGCTTGCCGGGGAAGCCTCCTGCTTGTCGCTGGATGCGTTTGCCGTCGTTGCTAGCTCGTCATCCGCCTCCCTCTCTGCTACTAACGCAGCACTAACCACTTGATTGGTTGCCGCTATGTACAGCAGCAACTTCTCTTGTGGCTTAGGTGCGACAAGTATTGGAGGGGAGGACAGGTATCTCTTCAAGTCTTGCAGCGCAGCCTCCGCTTCCGGAGTCCATTTCATTGGACCTGCCTTTTTCAATAATTTGAAAAACGGCAGGGCACGCTCAGCAGACCTAGAGATAAACCTGCTGAGAGCAGCCACGCAACCGGCAAGTCTTTGTACATCCTTGACGCGCTTTGGTGCTTCAATCTGCTCAATGGCCTTGATCTTGTCGGGATTGGCTTCAATTCCCCGCTGAGACACGAAGAACCCGAGAAGCTTGCCGGAGGGGACTCCAAACACAAACTTCTCGGGGTTGAGCTTGAGGCTGATCTTGCGCAGATTTGCAAAGGTCTCGTCTAAATCTTGAATCAAAGTTGCTCTGTCCTTGCTCTTGACCACTATATCATCCATGTATGCTTCCACATTTCTGTGTATTTGTGGCTCTAGAGCGACATGGACTACTCTTGCAAATGTTGAACCAGCATTTTTTAATCCGAAAGGCATTCGTACAAAACAGTATGTGCCACATGGAGTAATAAATGCGGTCTTCTCCTCATCTTCTTCTGCCATGAAGATCTGATGATATCCTGAGTATGCGTCAAGAAATGAAAGCAGATCACATCCGGCTGTGGAGTCAACAATCTGGTCAATGCGCGGCAAAGGAAATGGGTCTTTGGGACAAGCTTTGTTAACATCAGTAAAATCGATACAAAGTCTCCATTTCCCGTTTGCCTTGCGCACGACTACAGGATTGGCCAACCACGTGGGATGGAGCACTCCTCTGACAAGGCCTGTTGCTTCCAACTTCTTGATCTCTTCTGCAATGAATTCTTGGCGCTCCACTGCCTGCTTCCTGACCTTCTGCTTGACGGCCCACGCATGAGGACAAACGGCAAGGTGGTGCTCAATTACTTTCCTGGGAACACCGGGGATGTCAGACGGTTGCCACGCAAACACGTCGACATTCGCCCGCAGGAAAGCAACGAGCGCGCTTTCCTATTTAGGGTCAAGAGTGGCACTGATGGTGAAGGTACCACCAGTGCCGTCCTCCTTGGCGGACACCTTTTTCGTCTCTGGCGGAGCTGCCATCGTCTTCTTACACTTGCCGGTGGAGCTCGATGGTGCGTCCTCGACGGCAGCGCAGCACTCCGAAGAGGTGCGCTTGTCGGAGTGGGCATCAGAACTCTTGCTGGACTTGGTCTTCTTCCCCCCGGGAGCTTCAGCGGCAAGTGACTTGTGATCTGCTGCGGCTGCTGCTTCCCGGTAGATCTTGTCGGCGCAGATAAGAGCATCCTTCTTGTCGCCAGGGACAGAGATAACGCTTATCGGGCCTGCCATCTTCAGCATGTTATATGCGTAATGAGAGGCTGCCATGAACTTGGCGAGTGCTGGACGGCCAAGTATCCCATTGTAAGGCAATGGAATATCGGCAACATCAAAAGTGACCCTCTCAGTCCTGAAGTTCAGCTCGCTGCCAAATGTTACCGGCAACGTGACCTTTCCCTTCGGCTTGCTCCTTCCCGGGTTGATTCCTTGGAATGTGCCGGTCTCTTCGAGCTCGCTGTCAGGGATCTGGAGTTTCTGGAGCACAGTGGAGGAGATCAGGTTCAAGCTGGCCCCGCCGTCAACTAGCATCTTGGTGACCTTGAGGTTGCGGATAGTTGGTGAAACCAACATCGGCAAGCACCCGACCGCAGTTGTGCGATCAGGGTGGTCCTCAATATCAAAGATGATAGGCATGCTGGACCATTTCAGAAGCTTGCGCGCCTCGACAGGTGGTTCTGCTGCATTGACTTCCCGCACCCACTGCTTGAGTTGGCGGTGTGAAGTATGCAGAGAAGCACCGCCGTCAACGCACAAGACCTCTGTGGCTTTCTGAAACTCCTGCTCACTGGTCTCAACATCATCCATGTCTTCGTCATCGTCATCGTCTTCATCGTTGTCGCGGCCGCGGGGAGGTCTATCTCCTTGCCACTGCTTGGCTTTGCCGCGGCGTCCTCCCCGGCCGGCGCGTTTCTTGCCGGATTCTCCAGCACCTCCTTGAGCCCTCTCCTTGTCGCGTCGCTCGTACTCAGCTTTTTGCTGTTGGACAAGCTGCTCGACCTTCTTGCAGCTCTGGAGGTCATGGCCCTTGGTGCGATGAATCTTGCAGTATTGCTTGTCGAAGCCGTCCTGCTTGTCGGCGACCGTCACAGCCTGGCAGTTGGCGCACGCGGCAATCTCCTTGCCGGAGCTACCAACCTTGGCTTGCTTGGCGCCACCTTCGTTGCCGGACTGCTCAACGACTAGCACCTCTTTGCCTTTCTTCTTCCTGTTCCGCCGCCGGTTCTTCTTTGCCGGGGCAGCGTCCTTGCTGTCAGATCCTCCTGCTCCTGCATTCTCTCCGGGGAGTCTCCTCCCTTCCTCAGCACGTGCACACTTGTCGGCCAGGGCATACAGCTCACTGACGTCTCTGATCCTGCACATCGCCATATCCTCCCGCATCCTGCGGTTACGCACGTTCTGATGGAACGCGCTGATAACCGCGGCAGGGTGGACATCTGGGATGTTGTACTGTACACGACTGAACCTCTGAATGTACTTGCGCAGGGGCTCTCCTTCCTTCTGGACGAGCAGATGAAGGTCACTCTCTTGGCCATGAGGTTTGTGGCCACCTGTAAAGGCGCCGACAAACTAATGGCATAGGTCTGCCCAGGAGGATATGGAGTTGTCCCGCAAGTGCATGAGCCAGGACCTGACGTTGGGCTTGAGCACCAACGGGAAGTAGTTGGCAAGGATCTTGTCGTCCCGCCCCCCAGCAGCCTTCACCACGATGCTGTAGATGCTGAGGAACTCCGACGGATGCGACTTGCCGTCGTACTTCTCTGGTACATCTGGTTTGAAATTCTTCATGCTGGGCCACTGGACTTGCCGCAGCTCACGAGTGAACGCAGGGCAACCTATCGCGTACGGGAAGTCGCCTGGTTCCCCTGGCGCATGCATGTCGACAGAGGGCCCAGCGCGCTGGTCTGATTGACGTCGCGCTTCTCTTTGGCGCTCGATGCGAGTACGAGCGTCCTCTTGCTGCCGTTCTTGAAGAACTTGGCGCTGATCGCGACGAGCTTGCGGGTCTGATGACGCGGTGGAGTCGCTGTCGAGGTGGATCCGGCGAGTCGGCGATCTTGGCCTTCGGGGCGGAGAGTGCACGGAGGTTGCACCCCCACCGGTCTTGTCGCCACCGGCTCGTGCCTGGCTGACTGGCTGCGGCCGCGACGTACTCGGCTGCCGTGGAGTGTCGCCGTTGGCGAAGCCGATGAGACTCTGGATGGTAGCCCTCCAGTCGTCGATCTTGTCCGCCGTTGGAGGGTAATCTAGGAGCAGCTGAGCTCGCGCCAAAGCTTCTGCTGCAGTGGTGGGTGGCGGTGGCGAACGGTGCGAGGAGCGGGATATGCTCGGACTTCTAACCACGTTAGAAGGAGCAGTATCCCGTCCAGGCGACCGTGTCTCGCTCGCGCCAGCATGTTGGTGTGCATGGTGGTCCTGAGCGCTCCGAGATCCACCAGCTCGATCTTGATCTAGCAAACGCATGGTACCGTGAGTACCATGACGCTGCCGGTCCCACGCCAACTGAGACGGGCGTGGTGCATGTACGGACGCCGAGGTCTTGGAGTGCGCCCGGTCGTTGTGGGAGCCGGCTACGCCGCCGATGGGCAGCGCAGCCTTGTCCTTGGACCTGGCAGCACCGTGAGCTCCCTCGTCGACGCGCGTTCTTCCGCCGGCGCCCGCCCCATCAGCCGTTTGCTCCGGCGATGGTGGGTTCGGTGCGGACGGAGCAGCCGCCTCCGAAACCATCTTCTTCGGCGGCATGTTGATGAAGATGATGAAGATCTAGCTCGCGAGAACGCCGGATCTGGTTCACACAACTTCGACGCCCCCCTACCTGGCGTGCCAAAGATGCCGGGGAACTGATCCACGGGCACCTATGGGACCGGCGGACCGGGTCCCTTTCGGTTCGGCGGGGGCGGAGATCGCGCAAAGAGCAAATCGAGGCGATACACGCGAGCGATTTACCCAGGTTCGGGCCGCACGGATGCGTAAAACCCTACTCCTGCTTTGTGGTTTGTATTGATTTCTTGCTCGGGAGCGCGGAGTGCTACAGTACACACCAGCGGCTAACGAGACCGAGCCTGAGTGTTTTTCGAACCCCCCCTACATTGCACACGGGCCTCCTTTTATATGCTCAAGGGGTCACCGACAGGTGGCAACGGAGGCAAAGGGTAAAAATGGAAAGGTGCTGCGGTAGGTACAGCTACCTGCTATAGTGTATCATACCTAACCCTGACGGCAGGGGACAAGGGCCTTAAATGCCCGTCTGTGTCGCCTAAACAGTGCAAAAAAGGACCGTCAGGGGCGCCACCGCTCGCCACGATGGCAAACTTGTCAGCGTCGCTTGCCACCGCGCACCGCAAGCTGCACAGCCCTCCGCCACGTACGCCTGGAGGGGTCCCAGAGTGACACGTTGGTGGACGTGCTGGAGCGCGGGCACAGTGGTGTCTTGCCGCGGCAAGCGCCTTGCTGCGGTTGTTGTCTTGTCGCGCCCGGGAGCTTGTCGCTCACCGGGCCTTGCCGGGACGTGCGACGTGTCGCGGCAAGTTCCTTGAGATGCCTTGGTTGGCCTTCCCGGCAAGCTCCTCTTGCCGGGGTCTTGAGGTGCCTTGGTTGGCCTTCCCGGCAAGCTCCTCTTGCTGGGGTCTTGTCACTTTGACTTGGATACTTTGTTCTTGAATGGCTCCAAAGGAACCACGGAGGACCTTGGCGGTCACCCGGCTAGCCTTGCCGCGGGATGCTGCGACTACCCGTGCACAAGTTCGGGATACTAGGGTACCCCTACTCTAGTACACCGACACTTGCGCTGCAGCTCCCCAGCAGGGCTAACCTTTCTTGAACTCTATTGAAGTGCTGTCGGTTTTGTATATTATTTTGTCGGCCTGTTTATTTGCACTGGTGGCGATCTTTGATGCCCAGTGTATGTAATCTGTTGTCTGCTTGTGCTTTATTATCATAGTGGCGAACTTTGATGCCCAGTGGATGTAATATGCCGTAATTTATTTATTGTATAGTATAGGTTTTTTATTATTCACGATTCTGCAGTTATTTTACTGTATATATATCCTATCTTCGCAGTAAACCGGCCAAACCGTAAAATTACGGTACATAATCGGGCCGTCATGCAATCACGATGTAGGTTGGGCCTAAAACATGCCGATCAGCTCACGGGCCGGCATCAGCCCGAAATGAACCCCGGCCCATGATTGTGCGAATCAAATCACGGGATTTTAACACGCCGAAAAATTGTCTCGGTCCTTGTTTGGCCCAATCAGATATCGGCTGCGAGCAGGCCGAATGCAAACCGGGCCATAGTTAGGCCCAACTATATGACGGGCTTTTAACAGGCTGAAATTAATATAGGGCCGAAATGTTAAACGCGCCCTTAACAGGCCAAAACTAATATCAGGCCGAATTACTAAGTGGGCCTTTAGCAAGTGGGCCCAAAAGCATAATGTCCAGTTGATGGGCCGAATCTGATATGGGCCATAATTAGGCCCAAAACCACTTAATGGGCCGGACCTGATCTGGGCCGTAATTTGGCCCAGAACGTGGTAGGCTTTTAACGGACCGGATCTCATATGGGCCACTATTAGGCCCGGAGCGTGGCAGGCCATTAATAGACCGTATCAAATATGGGCCGGCATTTGGCCCAAAACATGGCAGCCAGTTAACAGGCCGACCTACTAGGGTCCTTAAAATCTTGTGGGCCTATAGCTGGGCCGGCCCATTAATGTTGGCGAAATCTCGTGGGCCTTTAGCTGGGACAGCCCATTATGATCCGCAAGAATTTTTGGGCCTTTACCTGGGCCGGCCTATTATGGCACAAAAAAATCGTGTGGGCCTTTACCTGGGCCGGCCCATTATGGCCCGTGAAATCTTGTGGGCCTTTAGTTGGGCCAGCCCATTATGGTCCGCAAAATCTCATGGGCCTTTAGCTGGGCCGGCCCATTATGGTCCGCAAAATCTTGTGGGCCTTTAGTTGGGCCGGCCCATTTAAACTTGTTGGGCCGTGCCACGTGTTGATGTATCACAGGCGCCTTCTGTCCAGTGAGTGAATGGCATCTATCCCGACGATGAGCCGACACGTGTTTCCTCTAAGCAATGATGATTTTACACGTGGAAAATCCCCATTGGTCGGGGCTGTAATGGGTTATCGGATCCAAAACCCGACCCGATAGCTTAACGGCGTTCCGTTACGGTGGATGCCACGTGTCAGTCACCCTTGACGAAAGCACTTCTGTGATGCGCGATTTATCGTCATGGAAGTCGACACTTCCGTGATGATAATTTTGGTAATGTCATGGAACACTTCTACAACAGCACAGGTATGACTATCTTGATTCTGTCATAAATTTGTCATGGATGTACATGCACGACAAAAAAAGCGACCTACTGTGACAAACACGTATCTTCACGGAAGTGTATTTTTTTTGTACTGACGGGTGCCCTCCATACCAACAATTTCCAAGGAATTTATTATTTGACAACATAAATTAAATTCAATTTTTTTGCATTTCGGGACTGTGCATCCCTAATACCTTTGCCTTACTCTCGTGCTATGACAAGTGAATAAACACTCGTCTTGAGAATAACTCATCTAGCATGGAAAATATTAGCCACCCCTCACCGCACCGCGAGCGAAACAAACACACAAAAGAGAAGTTTATTTTCAAAATTAGAGATAACACATGCAAATTTGCTTAGAACGGCAAAAGTATACCGCATATAGGTAGATATAGTGGACTCTTGTGGAAAAACTGGTTTAAAGGTTTTTGGATGCACAAGTAGTGATCATACTTATTGCAAAATGAAGGCTAGCAAAAGATTGGGAAGCGACCAACTAAGAAACGAATAATCTCATAAGCAAGCATTAAGAAAAAGTAACACCGAATAATGCACCACAAGTAGGATATAATTTCATTGCATGACTATTGACTTTCGTACTTGCATGGGAATCACAAACCTTAACACCAATATTCTTACTAAAGCATAATTACTCATCAAGATGACTCACATATCACATCATCATATCTCAAAACTATTACTAAGAATCAAGTTTATTTCGTCCAATGATCTTCAGGAAAGTTTTTATTTTATCATTCTTGGATATCTATCACTTTGGGACTAATTTTCATGTATTGCTTTTGACAAGCTCAAACAAATATAAGTGAAGATCATGCTATATTTTTCTTTCTCTTAAATTAATTTAAGTGAAGCAAGAGAGAATTTCTTGAAAATTTTACTAACTCTCAAACTAATCTAAGTGAAACAAGAGAGCATTTCTTCAAAAATACTAAAGCACACCGTGCTCAAAAAGATATAAGTGAAGCACTAGAGCAAGTCCATTGCTCATAAAAATTTAAGTGAAGCGTAGAGAGCAATTCTAACAAGTCATGCCATAATTTTGGCTCTCTCAAATAGGTGTGTCCAGCAAGGATTGATGACTTAAAACACAAAGTAAAACAAGCAAAGACTCATATCAAACAAGACGCTCCAAGCAAAATACATATCATGTGATGAATAAAAATATAGTTTCAAGTAAAATACTGATGATCGTTGGAAGAAAGCGGGGATGCCACTCGGGGGCATCCCCAAGCTTAGTTGGTTGCTCATTTTTGGATAATAGCTTGGGATGCCGGGGCATCCCCAAGCTTAGGCTCTTCCATCCTTCCTTCATCCATCGTAAGATAACCCAAAACTTGAAAATTTCAATCACACAAAACTCAACAAAACCTTCGTGAGATCCGTTAGTAAAAGAATAATAAATCACTACTGTAAGTACTGTATCAAACCAATTCATATTTTGTTCTTGTATTATATCTACTTTATTCCCAATTTTCTATGGCAAAAACCCATCAAAGAAAACCATAGAGCCATCAAAATAAGCACACAATACAAGGAAAACAGAATATGTCAAAATAGAACAGTATGTAGCAATCTGACTATTTCGAATACTTCTGTAACTCCAAAAATTCTGAAAAATTAGGACGGCCTAGGAAATTTGTATATTGATCTACTTCAAGTGGAATGGGTATGTTATCTCTCTGTGGTAAAAAAATGGAAATTAATTTCGTGAGCGTAAATTTTTTTGTTTTTTCAGCAAGATCAAACAACTATCACCCAAGAAGATCCTAAAGGATTTACTTGGCAGAAGCACTAATTAAAAAATAAAAAACACAATCATAACAGTAGCATAATTGTGTTTACACACAAAAACAGCAAGCAAAAAGCAAAAATACAATTTATTCATTGGGTTGCCTCCCAACAAGCGCTATAGTTTTATGCCCTTAGCTAGGCATAAATCAAGGATCTAAGTTTTGTCATCCTTGTACTTTGGAAAGAAAGGGGAAAATTTTCTATCAATGGCATTTAATTTTCTATTTTGTGAAAGCGCATGGCCATTGATAGCAGAAGAAAGATTAAGCATGTCACAAAAATTCTTATCTAAACTAGCCTTCATCTCTTTAATTTTTTCATTTTGATAAAAGCACATAAGAGTGGAAGATTCAACATTTCTCCTTCAGGGTGCCCAAATATAGCTTTCATCTTCTCATAAGTATCAAAGGCATCCCCTTCAAGAAAACCGTCTTTAGATATAGAATCTAAAACTTGCTTGAAGGAAGAAAGTAAACCATCATAAAAACTTTTCAAATATATCTGTATCTGGTATTGGGGCACAAAGCTAGCTCGTATTCTTAACAACGTATCCCAAGCATCTTTCAAAGATTCATCAAGTAAATAGCAAAAAATTACGAGATCATCTTCATCACAATGGTTAAGATTTTCCTTAACAACCCCGGTAGGTCCTTCCATAGCATCATTGTTTATGAGCTTGGAGAGGACAGATGGGCTATCCACCACATTAAGACTCGGGAGAAAACTCTTAGCTCTTTTAAGATCGGACATGGCGAGAAAGTGGCTACCGAAAAACAGAGGCGAATAAAACGACAATTTTTTGTGAAGTGAGGGAGAGGAAAACGAGAGGCAAATGGAAAATAATGTAAATTTCAAGGAGATGATATTTGTGATTAGGAACCTGGTATATGTTGAAGATCCTCCCCGACAACGTCACCGAAAATTCCTTTTGATGTTGCTTGAAGCTACATCGGTATTTCCCCAAAGAGGAAGGGATGATGCAGCACAGCGGCGGTAGGTATTCCCTCAGATATGAAACCAAGGTTATCGAACTAGTAGAACCAAGCAACACAACATAAACAGCCCCTGCACATAGATAACAAATCCTCGCAACACGACGTGTTAAAGGGGTTGTCAATCCCTTTAGAGTAACGGTGCCAGAAATTGGTGTGTAACGGGAAAAAGGTTGTAATATTGATAGATCGAACGCCAAGTAAGATAAATTGCAGGAAGGTATTTTTGGGTTTTTAGATTAATAGATCTGAAAATAAAAGAAAATAAAAATAGATCGCAAAGGAAAATAATATCAGAAAGAAGACCCGGGGGCCGTAGGTTTCACTAGTGGCTTCTCTCGAGAAAAATAGCAAAGCTATGGGTGAACAAATTACTGTTGGGCAATTGATAGAACTTGAAATAATTATGACGATATCCAGGCAATGATCATTATATAGGCATCACGTCCAAGATTACTAGACCGACTCTTGCCTGCATCTACTACTATTACTCCACACATCGACCGCTATCCAGCATGCATCTAGTGTATTAAGTTCATGGAGAAATGGAGTAATGCAATAAGAATGATGACAAGATGTAGACAAGATCTATCTATGTATAGATAGACCCCATCGTTTTATCATTAGTAGAAACGATACAAACGTGTCGGTTCCCCTTCTGTCACTGGGATCAAGCACCGTAAGATTAAACCCACTACAAAGCACATCTTCCCATTACAAGATAAAAAGATCAAGTTGGCCAGACAAAACCAAAATATCGGAGAAGAAATACGAGGCTATAAGCAATCATGCATAAAAGAGATCAAAGAAACTCAAATACTTTCATGGATATAAAAAACATAGATCTGATCATAAACTCGAAGTTCATCGATCCCAACAAACACACCGTAAAATAGTTACACCATATGGATCTCCAAGAGACCATTGTATTCAGAATCAAGAGAGAGAGATGAAGCCATCTAGCTACTGAATATGGACCCGAGGGTCTACAAAGAACTACTCATGCATCATCAGAGAGGCACCAATGGAGGTGGTGAACCCCATCCGAGATGGTGTCTAGATTGGATCTGGTGGTTCTGGACTCTGTGGCGGCTGGATGAATATTTCGTCGACTCCCCTAGGGTTTTGGGATTTGTGGGGTATTTATAGAGCAAAGAGGCGGTCCGGGGGCAACCGAGGTGGGCACAACCCACCAGGGCACGCCTGGGCCTCCTAGAGTGCCCTGGTGGGTTGTCCCCTCCTCGGGACTCCCCCCAGGTGCAACCAGGGCCCAACATGTTCCTTCCGGTCCATAAAAAATCTCCGTAAAGTTTCGTGACATTTGGACTCCGTCTGATATTGATTTTCTGCGATGTAAAAAACATGGGAAAAACAGGAACTGGCACATGGCACTATGTCAATAGGTTAGTACCAAAAAATGATATAAAATGACTATAAAATGATTATAAAACATCCAAGATTGATAATGTAATAGCATGGAACAATCAAAATAATAGATACGTTGGAGATGTGTCAATTTGCACCTGCTGGCATAGCCTCTAGCACCGTTCGTCGCTGCGTGTGTCACCCACGTAAAGGCACGAGGCCACGCAACCTGGCTGAACAGCCCTTGACTTGCTTGCCTCCAAGAGGGTGCCTCGGGAGGCCGCCTCACTAGGATGTTGGTGGAGCCACCTAGTCCGCTCGGGATGCCTCCCGAGGGTGGCTCATGAGGCAAGGGCCTCGTGTGGAGTCTTGCTCGTGACACTTGCCGACGGGCCACTCGTTGGGCTCTTGACATGCGTCGCGTCCTGGGCCGAAGCCAGACGGGCCTGGGTACCACCCAGTCCCACGGGCCCAACAAACGTGACCTACTGTGACAAACACGTATCATGACGAAAGTGTTTTTTAGTGCAATAGGTCTATGGTGAACTACTCACGCATCAGCGGAAGGAAGCAAGGATGATTTAGAACTCCTCCGTGATCGATACCCCCTCTAGCAGAGTACCGGAAAAGGCCACCACATGGGATCATAGAAGAATAGAAGCTTGCGGCGGCGGAAAAAGTTCTTCCGATAGCTATTTGTTGGTATGGGGATATTTGGGAATTTACAGAGGTGGAATTAGGTCCAACAAAGTTGCGTGGGGACCATGAGATCAGGGGGCACGCCCTATGAGCTCATAGCTCTTCTAGCCTCCTCCCGAACCATCTAGGATCCCTTCTGGTCTAGAAAAAATCACCGTAAAGTTTCAATGTGTCTATACTTCGTTTGGTATTGATTTTCTGAAACGCCAAAAACAAGCAAAAAACAGGAATTGGGCACTGGGTTAACAGGTTAGTCCCAAAAATGATATAAACACTAGTACAACAAGGTGCTATACAAACGGTTTTTAACCCCTTTCCGCGACGGCATTTGGAACCATAGCCAAGTGAGTGAGGGCGATAGGGGGGTCCTTCCCACACGACCCAGAAACCATCGGGGATATGCCCTCCTGGCACACATGCTTGGCAAAATGAGGTCGTGTGTGATCGGCGAGCGATCAAATATGGTTATACGTACAATAGTGCTAAAAAATACAATTATACATGCGAAACTGTTTCCGGTCGTATGTACATCCCACACAGTCACTCCCAGCTAAACGTTTCCATTTGTATATACATCCCAAACAGTCGCTCCAAGGAAAACGTTTCCGCTCGCATGTACATCACACACACAATTTTCCCCGTTAAATCGTTTGTGATAGTGTTGCCATTGCACACGATATTAACAATTTTATTGTTTGCGTTATTGAATGCATCACACATGGTACGTAGAAGAAACTGCGTATCAAATGATGTCCATCACACACAGTTTTTATGTGGTAAATGTTTGCGCAAGGTGGCCTAACGCAAACAGTTTTCAAGAGAATGTCGTGTGTGATTGTTCATTGATCAAACACGGTTTATTCCTATAAACTGTGTGTCTTGCCTTAGGTCATCACCCACAGTGTTTTCACAATAACCGTTTGCAATAGAAAGACCCAATTAGAAGGCTAATTGGCCATTAGCAGGCTAATTGCCCTATTATTAATAATCCATTTATCAATATAATTGATATTCATATTATGAACATAATATATTTCATTTTCATATTAAGGAAGCAAGATTTCATAATTGAAATACATCAGAGTACAACATGATATAGCTTCAGCACTCAGCTACCCCATTACACAACTTTTTTTGCACGCATCCTAGCAGTTCTTTCTTTGCACTCATCAATGGAAATTCTCATAGCTTTGAGAGACTCATTGATCTCATGCTTAGATGGAATAGATCTAAGTTTCAAAGAATCAACATCAAGAGAAATTCTATCCATGTTCCTAGCCAACTCATCAATCTTAGACAACCTTTCTTCAATCAAAGCATTGGAACTCTTTTGTGAACTAATAAATTATCTAATATTAGATTCAAAATCAGAGGGCATCTTATTATAATTTACGTTAGAATTGTTGTAGGAATTACCATAATTATTAGAGGAATTACTAGGAAACGGCAAGGGATTAAAATTACCTCTATACGTGTTATTACCAAAATTGTTCCTACCAACAAAATTCACATCCATAGATTCATTATTATTCTCAATCAAGGTAGACAAAGGCATATCATTAGGATCAGAAGAAACACTCTTATTAGCAAACAATTTCATAAGCTCATCCGTCTTTCCACTCAAAACATTGATTTCTTCTATAGCATGCACCTTTTTACTAGTAGATCTTTCAATGTGCGATTGAGAATAATTAAACATAATATTATCTAGGAGTTTAGTAGCTTCTCCTAAAGTGATTTCCATAAAAGTTCCTCCCGCAGCCGAATCTAAAAGATTTCTAGAAGCAAAGTTCAATCCGGCATAATTTTTTTGTATAATCATCCAAAGATTCAAACCATGTGTAGGGCAATTACGTATCATTAATTTCATCCTCTCCCAAGCTTGTGCAACATGTTCATGATCAAGTTGTTTAAAATTCATAATATCGTTTCTAAGAGTGATGATCTTAGCAGGAGAAAAATACTTAGAGATAAAAGCATCTTTGCACTTATTCCATGAATCGATACTATTTTTAGGCAAAGATGAAAACCAAGTTTTAGCACGATCTCTAAGAGAAAACGGTAATAGCTTTAGTTTAACAATATCATTATCCACATATTTCTTCTTTTGCATATCACACAAATCAAAGATGTTTAGATGGGTAGCAGCATCTTCACTAGGAAGGCCGGAAAACGGATCTTTCATGACAAGATTCATGAAAGCAGCATTAATTTCACAAGATTCATCATCGGTAAGAGGAGCAATCGGAGTGCTAATAAAACCATTATTGTTGGTATTGGAAAAATCACACAATTTAGTATTATCTTGAGCCATCGTGACAAGCAAGCAATCCAACACAAAAGCAAACAAGAAACAAGCAAAAAGAGGCGAACTAGAGAAGAGAAGGGGAACGGAAAAAGGGGGCGAATAAAATGGCAAGTGTGAAGTGGGGGAGAGGAAAACAAGAGGAAAATGGCAAATAATGTAATGCGAGGGATAAGATTTTGTGATGGGTACTTGGTATGTCTTGACTTGTGCGTAGACTCCCCGGCAACGGTGC
This sequence comes from Triticum urartu, assembly GCF_056163025.1. Taxonomy (NCBI): domain Eukaryota; kingdom Viridiplantae; phylum Streptophyta; class Magnoliopsida; order Poales; family Poaceae; genus Triticum; species Triticum urartu. Next base: position 539,055,014 of record NC_141879.1, read on the forward strand.
AAAAATCCTTCTTTCTACCTCTTGAGCACTGCATTGGTTTTCCCTTGAAGAGGAAAGGGTGATGCAGCAAAGTAGCATAAGTATTTCACTCAGTTTTTGAGAACCAAGGTATCAATCCAGTAGGAGGCCACACACAAGTCCCTCGTACCTACACAAACAAATAAGAACCTCGCAACCAACGCGATAAAGGGGTTGTCAAGCCCTTCACAGTTACTTACGAGAGTGAGATCTGATAGTATAATAATAATAAGCTAAATATTTTGATTCGCAAAATAAAATAGATTGGAAACTTATATGATGGAAAATAGACCCGAGGGCCATAGGTTTCGCTAGTGCATTCTCTCAAGATAGCATAATTATTATGGTGGGTGAACAAATTACTGTCGAGCAATTGATAGAAAAGCGAATAATTATGAAAATATATAGGCATGATCATGTATATAGGCATCACGTCCGTGAAAAGTAGACCGACTCTTGCCTACATCTACTACTATTACTCCACACATCGACCGCTATCCAGCATGCATCTAGAGTATTAAGTTCATAAGAACAGAGTAACGCATTAGGCAAGATGACATGATGTAAAGGGATAAACTCAAGCAATATGATATAAACCCCATCTTTTTGTCCTCGATGGCAAAAATACAATACGTGCCTTGCTGCCACTGCTGTCACTGGGAAAGGACACCGCAAGATTGAACCCAAAGCTAAGCACTTCTCCCATTGCAAGAAAGATCAATCTAGTAGGCCAAACCAAATTGATAATTCGAAGAGACTTGCAAAGATAACCAATCATGCATAAAAGATTTCAGAGAAGAATCAAATATTGTTCATAGATAGACTTGATCATAAACCCACAATTCACTGGATCTCGACAAACACACCGCAAAAAGAGTTACATCGAATAGATCTCCAAGAAGATCGAGGAGAACTTTGTATTGAGATCCAAAGAGAGAGAAGAAGCCATCTAGCTAATAACTACGGAACCGAAGGTCTAAAGTAAACTACTCACACATCATCGGAGGGGCCATAGAGTTGATGTAGAGGCCCTCCGTGATCATTGCCCCCTCCGACGGAGCTCCGGAAAAGGCCCCAAGATGGGATCTCTTGGGTACAGAAGGTTGCAGCGGTGGAAATAGGGTTTCGTGGTGCTCCTGGATGTTTTCATGGTATATGAGTATATATAGGAGGAAGAAGTAGGTCGGTTGAGCCACAAGGGGCCCACGAGGGGGGAGGGCGCTGTCGAATGTGGGGTTCCAGCAAACCCTTAAGGTTTGAACACTGGGGTGCGCGAAGTCTTTTCCTCCCACCGATCTACGCCCTAGCTCGCTAAGATCTCGCAGGCGAACTCGACACACTCACAACACAGAAAGGCACAAGATTTATACTGGTTCGGGCCACCGTTGTGGTGTAATACCCTACTCCAGTGTGGTGGTGGTGGATTGCCTCTTGGGCTGATGATGAACAATACAATGGGAAGAACAACCTCCTGAGGTTGAGGTGTTCTTGTGCTAGGCTAACTTGTGTGGGTGAGAGTGATCTCAGATCTCCCCCTTTGCCTATGGTGGTGGCTAGTTCTAATTATAGAGGCCCTGGTCCTCTTCCCAAATACTGAGCGGGAAGGGAGCCAACACTGGCTGGCAAATTTGAAGGGGGACAGCTAGTACAAGCTATCCTGACAAAAGGAGGTCTGCGCCTACGAAAGGCTCTGGTGGTGACACCGTCTTGGGCTCCACGATGATCTCTGTCTTGCCTTCCTTATGGTCTTGGTCTTGTTGCACCAAAATGGCAACCTTTGCCAGATGCTTCGGTACTTCTGGCCTGCGCTGGTTTCCTTAGCACCAAAGAGGAAACAAGGACGCTGCCCGCGCTGGCACCCTCCTGGTGTCAATCGTCATGGCTCACGTCATGAGAGCCTCGTGAGGTTTGCCTCGCCTTGATATCTCCGCTCCTCGTGAGCCTGCCCGACTAGGCCACTCCAGAGGAGGTCTTGTGTCGTCCGCCTCGCGAGGCTTGGCCCCTCGCGAGGGTCTTGGATGCCTTGTTGATGAAGTTGGGCCGTATGGCCTGCTAGCTTAGCCACGCCGCGGACCGCAGGCAGGCAAGTCTGGGGACCCATGTTCCCTGAACGTCGACAGTAGTCCCAGGGTCCAAGGCGCGCTCGGGCTTAGCTTTGCGGCGAAGCCAAGGGCCAAGTACGAAGCATCGCGGGCCCCAAAAGCCTGCGGTCCTGGTTGACGCATGGTGGCTAATTGGACGTGGGCGTCTCCACTTCCTCGCACTGCCTCGACAACTGCGCGACTTGACGAGTCCCTACGACATGCAAGGAAAACCATCATTACCTGCGATCGTGGGAGGTGCCGGTTGGCCTTCTCTTGCTATAAATGGGGAGGGGGCGGAGCCCCAGTTGCCCATCTCTTCCTTGCTTGCTTGCATCTTCCTCCTTGCTTCGTTGCTAACACCAATGGCGCCTATCAGAAGGTTCTCCAACGAAGAAAAGGGGAAGGCCCCCCGAGATGTCCCGAAGCAACTTCCGCCGAAGAAGAGGTCGATCCATCACCGTGAAGAAGCGGCGATGCAGGTGGTGACGAGGCCTTGGTGAGAGCAGCCTCCCCCAGGGTATCCGCTACCCCTGTATGCCCAAGCCGAGGACTCAGGAAGGCGGAGCGACAAGCAGAGCCGCCGGCGCCGCGCCCAAGGTCGCCGCGCCGCGGCGTCGCACGCCGTCGCCCCAGGAATCCACGCCGCGGACTCCTCGCGTGAGCTGGTGCTGTGGGCGCCAATGCCCCCAAGCTCTTGGATCCGCTTCCCATGGTTCTTCTCCGACATGATGCCACCGAGGGGGCCTCTCGAGCTCTGGTTGCAGCACGCCGACTGCGGCGCTCCGGCGACGGGAGCGGAGATCGAAGCGGTGCCCACCAGCAAGATCTTCATGACTCACGGCTGGGGCGAGATCGCGCGGGTCTGCCGCGCGAGGGGCGCCCTTGCGATCCATCTTGAATACGACGGCGTCTCCACGCCCTTCTTCAAGGTCTTCGATGCCGAGGGCCGCCGCCTGGAGTGCTGCTCCGGAGAGGAGCGTGAGGCTGATGCGTGCTCCGCTCGCGACCACTCCAGCAGCAGCAACCCTTGGGAGTCCAGCAGCTCTCCTGAGCTCTACGAGACTCCGGATACGAGCGACGACAGCTACGTGCCCCCGAGCTCTCTCCGCGCTCGGAGCAGCGCTGCCGCGTCCGGCCGTCGCTGATCTGGATGGGGTTGGCGTCGGCGTCCCGTGGCCCACTGTTGATGATGGCGTCTGCCACGGGGGGGGGGGGTAGATAGGATCCTCCTTAGTTTTAGCTTTTGTTTCCTGCGAAGAATCATGAAGCGCCCCATGGGGGCCTGTAAGGGTCTTTAATGTCTTTTGTGCTTATCTTCCATGTTATGAAGATTTGACGAACGCGCGTCCTGATAAGGCTCGGTCCCCCCTTTCTTTCCTTGCGGTAGCTTGTTGCTCTACGCCGATAGGTCCCTGTCCCCAGGCAGGCTACAGCCATCGCTGGTATGCTAGGTCGCGTGTCGTGGTCAAGGCCAGGAGGTGGGCGGCCCAAGGTCCAGTAAGAGCCCCTGAGGCGCGATGCTCAGGAGGTCCCCCCTAGCGCTCAAGCGGCCATGGTAAGGGAAGAAAGGGAGTCGATGTGGCCGCAACGGGATTGTGGCAAGGTGTGAGTATCCATAAGGCCCAGACATTTATCCAATCCGAGGGCAAGACTTATCTTGTGAACTTCTTGGCGATTCCTAATGTTGCGCTGGGGCTGCGCACCAACTTGTGCGGCATAGCCAGGACAGCCCATACAAGTTTCCCTCCTCCCATGCTCTCGTTAGTGCTCTGCATCCTCAGGTCCCGGCCCTTGAGCGAGCTCAGCCACCGCTAGTATGCCAGGTCGCAATGTCGTGGTCAAGGCCAAGGGGTGAGGGCTGGAGAGCCAGTAAGAGCTCCTGAGTCGCGATGCTCAGGAGTCCCCCTTTTAACGCGCAAGCGAATTGCACGAGAGAAAAGGAGACTCACGATGCCGCCTGCTACCCTCCCCGCGGGGTCCCTGTCAACAGGCACAAGAAGAACATGGTTTGCCGTTACAACCGTCAGCCTGCCGCTGGTTGGTCCGGATGAAGTGAAGGCACTGAGGGCCTGGTGAGGTGACGTGCGGGGGGCGTGCCGCGAGCCAGAGCTCGACCGCTCAGATTTGTCGACGTGGCAGGGACGGACCCATGCACCAGCGCCGTGCCTGTGAGGAGGCCTCGTGGGAGGCGATGATCGAGCATGTGATAACCGTGGGAAGGTTAAGTAGGGAAGGCAAATCAGCTTTGGTAAATGCAGGAAGATACATGCCACTGGGTCCGGCCCGAGTGGCTTGGGGATGATGCAGCCCGAGGGGCGCCCCCAGCAAGGTAAGCTAATGGGATACATGCTATAGGGATGGACCCACACGGCCTAGGAATAATGCAGCCCAAGGGGCGCTCCCAGCTTAACGAGCTTGGAAGATGTCACCTGGTTCTGTAGACGAAGCAGAGTTGGTGTAGCTGAAGGCGTGCATCGAAGAAAGGACTCCTCATGAGCCACTGGAGCACTGAGCCTCGGGAGGCTCTGGGGGCTCAGGAGGCTTCCTGAAGACTGTCTCCATTCCCTCCAGGACGACGCGGTACCTAGCCTCTTGAGCCGCCAGGTCACGCCGCATGGTGCGCTGATAGGCTGACGCCACGCTCGGCAAGCCAAGGGCATGCGAATGTAGCTGTGTGGCGGGCCCTCGCAACGGCCCACACGCGAAGGCCAGAAGCACTCCTGAGACGTGACCCTGTTGAGCCCTGGGACATCGATGCAGACACGTAGCTCAGCACCCTCACCTGGGTGGTGAGGCGCGCCCTGTGAGCGGCTGTCGCCGCGCATGGCTCTTGTGTCTTGCAGTTCCTGTGTGGTCTTGGCAATGAACTCCTGAGCGGTGGGCACCCCTTGCCCTGCGTTCTCCTGAGGATAACGTGCCGCGTGGCATGCCTCCAAGTGGCGCACAAGCGCCTCCCTCGTGAGGTTGGCAAGGCCTGAGGCCCTCCAAAAGAGAGCCCCTGAGCCCTGCCCAAGGAGGGCGCTGGACGTGCCTTCCTATGCGATGGAGGGAGGCGCCCCTGGGACGGATGCTGATCCTGACGAGGCTCCTGCCGCGATGCCATCCTCCTGAGGTCCTGCGTGGCGCAGCTTCTTCTTCTTGGGGATGGCCTCCGGAGGGCCCTCACTTCTGCTGTTGGGGTCGTCGATTGCTGCGGCTTGAAAGGCGCGCTCGAGGGAGCACACCGCATCCCTTTCTTCACACGGGACCGTGATGACCCCACCACTTCCAGGCATCTTGAGGATGTTGTAGCCGTGGTGGGTGACCTCCATGAACTTTGCCAGGGCCGGATACCCGAGGATGGCGGTGTACGGCAGGCGGATGTGCGCGACGTCGAAGTCGATGAGCTCGGTGCGGTAGTTGTCGCACATGCCGAAGGTGATAGGCAGGCGGATCTGCCCTATCGGTGTGGTGGAGCCGTCGGTCACTCCTGAGAAAGTTTTGGTAGGCTGGAGCTGCTCATATGGCACTAGGAGGTTGTCGAAGGTGTCGACGGACATGACGTTGAGCCCTGCACCGCCGTCGATGAGGGTCTTGGTAACCTGCACATTGCTGATGACTGGGGAACACAACATCAGGAGGACGCCGGCGGTGGCCGCGCACTTGAGCTGATCTGCCGAGTTGAAAGTGATGGCGCATTGGGACCACTTTAGCGGGCGCGCGACCTCAAGCTTGGGGAGCGCCGCGTTCACCTCACGAGCGAACCGTTTGAAGATTCGCTGAGAGGCTGGGGCCTAGGTGCCGCCCAAGATGCAGGCGATTGCACGCGGCTCCTGGAAGCCCCCAGCCCCCTCGTCCTGATGATGGTCGTCGTTCCTTCTTGGTGGCGGCAGTGGAGGAAGACCGGTGTTGCCTTGGGGGCGATCCTCACGAGGCTGGTCCCTCTAGGGCTCCTCGCGAGGATGGTCATGCCAGCGGTCCTCACGAGGCATGTCTCACCATTCCTGGCGCGGGCCACGGTTGTCCCAGCATCCGCCTCCTCGCCCTCCTCCACGGCCGTAGCCCCGATCGCTGCGCTCGGGGCATCCACTGTAGCATCCGTCGCGTAGGGATCGGAGCTCTTGGCAGTCGCTGGTGTTGTGGGTGTTCAGGTTGTGGAAGGCATAGAATGGTCGGTTGTTCTTGGATGACTCGGGCTGATCTCTGCCCCGTTTGGTGTCGGGCTCCGCAGCTAGCACTATCGCTTCCTTGCCCTTCACGTCCTTGGCCTTGGTTTTCTTCTCCTCTGTGCCTGCGTCTGGCAGCTCAAGGAGGGAAAGGTGCTGTAGGATCGAAAGTATGTCTAGAGGGGGGTGATTAGACTACTTGACCAAATAAAAACTTAACCTTTTCCCAATTTTAGTTCTTGGCAGATTTTAGCTATTTTGGGACAAGTCAAGCAATCATCACACAATTCAAGCAAGCATGCAAAGAGTATATTGGCAGCGGAAAGTAAAGCATGCAACTTGCACGAATGTAAAGGGAAGGGTTTGGAGAATTCAAACGCTATTGGAGACACGGATGTTTTTCCCGTGGTTTGGATAGGTGGTGCTATCCTACATCCACATTGATGGAGACTTCAACCCACGAAGGGTAACGGTTGCGCGAGTCCACACAGGGCTCCACCCAAGGGTAACGGTTGCGCGAGTCCACACAGGGCTCCACCCACGAAGGGTCCACGAAGAAGCAACCACCCACAAAGGGTCCACGAAGAAGCAACCTTGTCTATCCCACCATGGCCATCGCCCACACAGGACTTGCCTCACTAGCGGTAGATCTTCACGAAGTAGGCGATCTCCTTGCCCTTACAAACTCCTTGGTTCAACTCCACAATCTTGTCGGAGGCTCCCAAGTGACACCTAGCCAATCTAGGAGACACCACTCTCCATGAAGTAACAAATGGTGTGTAGGTAATGAACTCCTTGCTCTTGTGCTTCAAATGATAGTCTCCCCAACACTCAACTCTCTCTCATAGGATTTGGATTTGGTGGAAAGAAGATTTGAGTGGAAAGCAACTTGGGAAGGCTAGAGATCAAGATTCATATGGTAGGAATGGAATATCTTGGTCTCAACACATGAGTAGGTGGTTCTCTCTCAGAACATATGAGTTGGAATGGTGTGTGTGTTCTGATGGCTCTCTCTCCGAATGAAGAGGAGGTGGATGGGTACATATAGCCTCCACACAAAATCCAACCGTTACACAGTTTTCCAATCTCGGTGGGACCGGATCAATAAGCTCGGTCGGACCGAAAATGTAAACCTAGTGACCGTTAGTGATTTTCGGTGGGACTGACATGCAACTCGGTAGGACCGATATGGTTAGGGTTTGGGCATAACTTAATCTCGGTGAGACCGATTACACAAACTCGGTGAGACCGAATTTGGTAATTAGCTAACCAGAGAGTTGGTCAGGCAAACTCGGTGGGACCGATTTGCTCTTTCGGTGAGACCGAGTGGAACTCGGTGAGACCGAAAAGTTACAAAGGGGAAACACTGAGTTTACATTGCAATCTCGGTGGGACCGATTCGCTCTTTCGGTGGGACCGAAAAGTTACGAAAGGGAAACAGAGAGTTTGCAACCCCATCTCGGTGAGACCGAGATCCTTATTGGTAGAACCGAATTGCTAGGGTTTGGCAGTGGCTAATGACAAGTGAAAACTCGGTGGCGCCGGATAGGAAGAATCGGTAGGACCGAGTTTGGCTTAGGGTTTAGGTCATATGTGGATATGGGAAAGTAATTGAGGGTTTTGGAGCATATCACTAAGCACATGAAGCAAGAGGCTCATTAAGCAACACCTCATCCCTCCTTGATAGTATTGGCTTTTCCTAAAGACTCAATGTGATCTTGGATCACTAAAATATAAAATGAAGAGTCTTGAGCTTTTGAGCTTGAGCCAATCCTTTGTCCTTAGCATTTTGAGGGTTCCACTTTCACATCCATGCCATGCCAATCATTGAGCTTTCCTGAAATAATCATCTTGGAATAGCATTAGCTCAATGAGCTATATGTTGTTATGAATTACCAAAACCACCTAGGGATAGTTGCACTTTCAATCTCCCCCTTTTTGGTAATTGATGACAACATATAGATCAAAGCTTCGACAAATGATAATAAGCATGAAATATATCGTCGCTTTGAGAAGTATGTGATAAGTAAGAGCTCCCCCTAAATTTGTGCATATTTAAAAATTTGCTTTGGACTGCAAATGCACAAGGAGTTAGAGTCATGGGTTACTCTTCCATGTCACATACATCTTGATGGAGCGCTTAAAATGATAAGAATGAAATACATGCACTCATCACCAAGAATAGTGAAAGATCACATAAGATAGATAAGATAATAGCATTAAGAAAGCATTGAGTGTAGCTTATGATCAAACACATGATCATCAATGTCTCACAAGCATAGTATCTCAAGCACTCAAAAGCAAACAAGTTCGAAAAACCACCAAATAAAGCAAGAGAGAAAAGCAACACTCTCTCTCTCTCGAAGCCTATGATCTATACATCTTCTCCCCCTTTGGCAACAAGTTACCAAAAAGTTCCTAGAAAATGCATAGCACTAGATCGACGCTCAGGCTTGATCTTCAGGTGGTGGTGGAGTCCGGATCACTCCAAGGACGAAGGCTTCGGTAGATGCTGAAGTAGACGCTGGAGTTGGAGCTGAAGTAGATGTTGGAGCTGGTGGAACTGAGGCTGTAGCTGGTGCTGAGGTGGTGGCTCTTGTGTCAGCAACTGGCACGGCAGATGACCTCGGGCCTCGTGGCACTCTGGCAAAGGCATGAGTGGTAGTCCTGCCTCTCCTCTCCTGCATGTCCTCCTGGAGCTGCTCCACTGCAGACTGAACTTCCGTTACTTTGACATCCAAGTCATAGAACTTCTGTTCCATGATTCTCTCTAGGCTCTGCTGATTTTGAGTGAGGGTGGCCAGACTTTGCTCAATCCTCAGCGTGGATGCAATCAAGTAACCAAGCTGCTCTTGTTTGGTCTTCAAGAAGTATTCAGATGCCTCCTCTTGAGTAGGCATCTTGGCAGCTTTCTCCTTCCTCGCCTTGTCCTTCTTTGCGTATGCTTGGGCAGATGATGGCTCGTTCTCAGTCATGACAACTTGATTGTCCTCAAAATCTGGACGGATGGGCAAATGTTCCTTGTCCAATAAATATATGCCCGTGCCCATCTTGGAGTTGATGAGCTCCTGAATCTGAGGGGCATATCCGCAGCTCCTCTTCTGGTCTGCTGCAGTCCTCTTGATTGTTTCCACTATGAGGCTCATCACCTTGAACTTCTGAGGCACATCAAACACATGTAGCAAGTTGATAGCATGGCCTCTGATCATCTTGTGATCTCCAGACTTGGGCAGTAAGGTGTGTCTCAAGATCCAATTGATAGTCGGGAGCCCTGACAGAAGGTAATGTACTGAGCCAAACTTGAAGGTATCAAGTGCTTCATTTGGGATCTCCTTGTACATATTTGACATTGAGTTGTGGTCCATTTTCTTCTTGGCATAGATATCCAAGTCATCATCTTGCTCCTCTGGGGCATTAATCAACTTTGCCCATTCTCAACAGTGGATTGGTACCTCGTACCCTCAGTCATCCATGTGATCCTCCCATCTGGATAAAAGTGAGCTGTGGAGTAGAACTGCATGATGAGTTCCTCGTTCCACTTTGTGAGCTTCTGTCCAACAAAGTCAGCTACTCCACAAGCTATGAAGTTGTCTTGCACTCCAGGATAGTGCTCTTCATTATCCTTGATGTGTGTCCAATCAACCCATCGCATATCACAGACAATGGGCTTCTTATCTAGCAGCACTGTCTCATAAAAATCCTGCTGCTCCTTGGTGTGAAACCTGTAGTCAACTGCTGTCCTTCTCCTTGAAGCGTACGGGTCTGCTTCTCTCCATTTCCTTAGCCCTGAATCTCTCCTGAGCTTCATATCCTCAGCCACAGGATGAGCATCGTTATGGTCTGGGATCTTGGGCTTTAGCTTCCTTAGGACATTCTCTTCCTCTTCTTCAGCAACAGTCTCAGGCACTGGGGCCTTGTTCTTCTCAGCTGCAGGAATGCTCCTTGTATTCCTCTTTGGTTTTGGTTTGGAGGCAGCTTTGGGCTTAGATGCAGTAGCCCCTGACCTTATGGCATCACCCATCAGCTTGGGTGCCTTGGGTGCTGGTGCAGCTACCTCTTCTTCCTCTTCTTCTTCCATGATGGAAGCTTTTCCAAGTACTCTAGCCACAGTATTCTTCACCCTTTCCTTTCTTTTCTTGCCCTCTGCAGCAACTGGCTCTTGGGGAGTGGGCTTCTCAGTTGAGGCTCTTGCTTTTGACATGGGCTGCCTGCCTGCTGGCCTTTTGATTTTCAGGCCTGGCTTAGTGCCTTGAGCTGGCTCAACTCTCTTGGAAGTGGCCTCTTCCTCTGCCACATAGTCCTCATCTTCGGAATCTGAAGTCCTCTTCTTCCTCTGTCTCGTGGCAGCCTTTGGCAAGTTGCTAGGGGTGCTCCTGCTGCCCTCATCTGAAGAACTTGAGGGACTAGTGCCCTCACTCATGTGCACCTGCTGCTCTGACATGTTTTGGCTATCACTTTGATCAGACATGCTGCAAACTGACTGCTGACCCTGTGAACAGATTATAGATGAGGTAGAAAGGATGGGCATCACAAAATACAGAGATTTTTGCAAAAGAATGATCCAAAAACTTAGTTTTAGTTTCCCACTGAAATCATCTCGGATCTACCGATTTTTAAACTCGGTGATATCGAAGCAGTTTTGGAACCTAAACTAGTGAACTCGGTAGGACCGAGTCATAGTTCGGTGGCACCGAGACTGCTAGGGTTTCACAGAGTTCCAAAATCGGTCACACCGATAAGTAATTCTCGGTCAGACCGAGTCTCACTTGTGCAATGGCATAAGCCAAATCGGTGGGACCGAGTTTTTCAACTCGGTGGGTCCGAGATGGTTTCGGCGGAGACCTAAACCTAGAATTTTCGAATCAAACCTAATCTATGAGCATTTTGACTGGATAGGAGTGTTTCAATCATGGCAAGAATCAATATGATCACAATGTGCTAGAAATCAGATTGAGGAATAGCACAAAGATCAAGTCCATACCCTAGTTCGGCGGGGACTTGCTACGGCGGCAACGGCGGGGCAGAATTCCCGTTGACAGCGACGGAGACCAGCGACTGGAGGCGGCTGGCAGCGAGAAGACGATTCGGAGACCACGAGGGCAGAGCAGGCTATCGCGCGGGCGAAGGGGTTCGGAGAAATTTCCAAATTTTGCCCGTGACTATATATAGCCCGACCCTGTCGGTGTGACCGAGTGGAACGACTCGGTGGCACCGAGATTCATAACTGCGTGCAGTAACTGAAACTCGGTGTGACCGAAAGGTTCAAATCGGTTGCACCGAGATCGAAAACCTAGATCAACTTAATGATCTCGGTAGGACCGAAAGTGGAGTATCGGTCAGACCGAGAATCATAAAGAGGTTTTGGAAGTTTAAGTCTATGATGAATCGGGGACTCCGAGCGCTCCTCACACAGAGTGGTTCGAATCTGACTTGATCAAATTTTGTGATGCAGCATGAATAGAGTTTGAGACGAGAAAAGCATAGATAGCTAGAGGAGGTTCTTAGGCATTCTTGTCCATCCACTTGGCAAGAGAAGATAAAACCAAACAATCAAAACAACAAGTGGATGTCCTCGAATGAGTAAAATGTGCAACCAGCATGCTCACACAATAAGATGGCAAATGAAATATGTGACAAGGCATGCACAACCAATTCTAGCATCTATCAAGCAATTTGCGATGACTAGGTCATCTATATATGAGTATATTGACTTAGGAGTCAAGTGAGAACACTTGATCATAGGTCATACTCATCGTTTAAGCTCAAGTGGGGTTACCACTTTTACATAAAGCATTGTTGTGTTCACATCTTTAGAGTTGCTTTAGCTCAAGTCTTAGAGTAAAGCTCCCCCTAGATGTGATATCCCCCCTAAGAGGGATGAACTAACCTTGGGTTTTGTCGATGATGACTTCATGTAGATATTGAAGATGTGGATGCTCAATGTTGATGTAGATCTCTTGGAGCTATCCATTTGAGTGAATTGCACTTTCAATACCTACATGGGTTAGTCCCACAAGGAACAAACAAGGATATCCATAGACATAGAGTGATGCACACACAAGATGATGTCCATGAAAACTTTTAGGTTACCTTGTCCCTTGTCTTACCAACAAGAGGGTTTGTGACTCCTTGAACTAGTGAAAGATGTGGAAGTTGATTGCACTTGTTCTTTCCAAAATGATAAGAGTGAAGTATGTTGGCGGAGTCACCCCCAAGAACTCTCTAGTTCTTCTTCTTTTGGATCCACACCATCTTGATGGGAATCCTTGGAGTTGTAGTCGTACTTGATGAAGTGGAACTTGAAGTAGTCTTGGGAATCCACTTGACTAAGGTCTTAGGAGCTTCTTCAAATGCATCAATTTCCTCTTGAAGCTTGTCCTTGCCTTTTTGCTCGTAGTCTTGTGGTGGAAGATCATCTTGAGCTTGTGTCCCCTTGAAAGAAGCATCATACTTCTCTTGTTGAGGGACAAACTTTGTCTTGGGGTATTGATCTTCTTCCCACTCAACTCCATTGGCATTGAATTTTCGTTCAAAACCAACACCTTGATTCTTCCGGTGCATTCCTTGCTTGCGCACAATTTCCTCGAATTGCTTACTCCCGGAAAGGCTTTTGTACACTCCTTTCTCTATAATTCCCTTCAATAAACTATTTTCTTGCTCAAGTGTAACTTGGCTAAGAGAATCATTAGTGGAATCAAGAGAACTACTAGAAGCAACAATATTGGATTTAACATGATCATTGTTACTGCTAGAGGAAGAATCTTTTTTGTTACTAGACTTGACTTGAGGCATGTAAGTAGATAAGAGTAAACGCTTGGCAATGTAAGAAGAACTTTTCTTGCGGAGATCATCATTGATTGCCTTTAAGAACTCATGCTCTTGCTCAAGATTGAGCTTTTCAAAGCGTAATTTCTCATGAGCTCTTAAAATTTCTCGATGATCTTCGAAGATAGTGTCATGAGCTAACTTAAGAGTTTTTAGTTCTTTAGTTAGAGCCTCAATCTTCTCCTTATCATCGTCATTCGTTTTATCTTGATTAGCATGATTAATTGGTCTTTCATCATAGTATTCATCACTAGAGTTGTCAACAAGCAAATCATCACCTAACAAGTCATCTTCATCACTATTCAAATCAACATACTCGGCGTGTGTTACCTTAGGACCTTTGGCCAGGAAGCATCTTCCAATTCCTTCATTTGGTGAGTCAAATATGTCATAGGAGTTGGTTGACACAAGTGCTAGACCGGCAACACCTTCATCTTGAGTATCTTCGGAGTCGGAGTGATAACTTCTCTCGGAGTGGCTGTCGGAGTCGGAGCCGGATACCCATTCACCAACATGAGCTTGATGTCTTCGTCTTGTGTAGCTCCTTGATGAATTTTCCTTCCTTTCCGAATCCTTGCTTATCCGTGAGTATCTTCGTTCATAACGATCATCTCTACTCCTTCTCTCTCTTGGTGGTGATTCTTTGCTTCTTCTTCTTGGAGAATCTTCTCTTCTCTTGTAGGGAGCCGTACACTCATTGGAATAGTGTCCGGGTCTTCCACAATTGTAGCAGTTTCGCTCTCGACTAGAAGATCTTTTGTCATTGTAGGACCTTGACTTGAAGCTTCTATCTTTTCTTCTACTCTTGTAGAACTTGTTGAAGTTCTTCACCATTAAGCTCAATTCTTCATTGAAGTCTTGTTTCTCACTTGATGATGTACGGGCTTCACATGAGGCTTTATAGGCACCACTTGATTTGTTGTGAAGTTCCTCTTTATCCTTAAGTGACATCTCATGAGCAACAATTCTTCCAATCACCTCCGTTGGCTTGAGATCTTTGTAATTTGGCATCATTTGGATCAATGTGCACACGGTATCATATTTTCCATCCAAGGCTCTTTGAATCTTCTTGATGATGAATCTATCGGTCATCTCTTCACTTCCTTAGCCGGCAATCTCATTTGTGATGAGAGCAAGCCTAGAGTACATTTCAGCGACACCTTCACCATCCTTCATCTTGAACTTGTCAAGTTGGCTTTGAAGCACATCCAACTTGGATTCCTTGACGGAGTCGGTACCTTCGTGCATATCAATCAAAGTGTCCCAAATTTCCTTTGCATTCTCAAGACGGCTGATTTTGTTGAATTCTTCGGGGCACAATCCGTTGAAGAGAATATCACAAGCTTGAGCATTGTATTGCAACATCTTCAACTCATCCACGGTAGCTTCACGGTTTGGTTCTCTCCCATCAAAGAAGTCCTTGCAAACCAACACACACAATAGCCCAAATGGCGGGGTTATGTCCAAGAATATGCATTTTCATTTTATGCTTCCAACTAGCAAAATTAGTACCATCAAAGTAAGGACCTCTACGGTGATAATTTCCCTCGCTAGACGCCATACTCTCCTAGGTTGTGAAACCAAGGCTATGACCACCAAAAGCTATGGAGATCAAGAAAATGGACACCAAAGCTCTGATACCACTTGTAGGATCGAAAGTATGTCTAGAGGGGGGTGATTAGACTACTTGACCAAATAAAAACTTAACCTTTTCCCAATTTTAGTTCTTGGCAGATTTTAGCTATTTTCGGACAAGTCAAGCAGTCATCACACAATTCAAGCAAGCATGCAAAGAGTATATTGGCAGCGGAAAGTAAAGCATGCAACTTGCAAGAATGTAAAGGGAAGGGTTTGGAGAATTCAAACGCTATTGGAGACACGGATGTTTTTCCCGTGGTTTGGATAGGTGGTGCTATCCTACATCCACGTTGATGGAGACTTCAACCCACGAAGGATAACGGTTGCGCGAGTCCACACAGGGCTCCACCCAAGGGTAACGGTTGCGCGAGTCCACACAGGGCTCCACCCACGAAGGGTCCATGAAGAAGCAACCACCCACAAAGGGTCCACGAAGAAGCAACCTTGTCTATCCCACCATGGCCATCGCCCACACAGGACTTGCCTCACTAGCGGTAGATCTTCACGAAGTAGGCGATCTCCTTGCCCTTACAAACTCCTTGGTTCAACTCCACAATCTTGTCGAGGCTCCCAAGTGACACCTAGCCAATCTAGGAGACACCACTCTCCAAGAAGTAACAAATGGTGTGTAGGTAATGAACTCCTTGCTCTTGTGCTTCAAATGATAGTCTCCCCAACACTCAACTCTCTCTCATAGGATTTGGATTTGGTGGAAAGAAGATTTGAGTGGAAAGCAACTTGGGAAGGCTAGAGATCAAGATTCATATGGTAGGAATGGAATATCTTGGTCTCAACACATGAGTAGGTGGTTCTCTCTCAGAACATAATAGTTGGAATGGTGTGTGTGTTCTGATGGCTCTCTCTCCGAATGAAGAGGAGGTGGAGGGGTATATATAGCCTCCACACAAAATCCAACCGTTACACAGTTTTCCAATCTCGGTGGGACCGAATCAATAAGCTCGGTCGGACCGAAAATGTAAACCTAGTGACCGTTAGTGATTTTCGGTGGGACTGACATGCAACTCGGTAGGACCGATATGGTTAGGGTTTGGGCATAACGTAATCTCGGTGAGACCGATTACACAAACTCGGTGAGGCCGAATTTGGTAATTAGCTAACCAGAGAGCTGGTCAGGCAAACTCGGTGGGACCGATTTGCTCTTTCGGTGAGACCGAGTGGAACTCGGTGAGACCGAAAAGTTACAAAGGGGAAACATTGAGTTTACATTGCAATCTTGGTGGGACCGATTCGCTCTTTCGGTGGGACCGAAAAGTTACGAAAGGGAAACAGAGAGTTTGCAACCCCATCTCGGTGAGACCGAGATCCTTATCGGTAGAACCGAATTGCTAGGGTTTGGCAGTGGCTAATGACAAGTGAAAACTCAGTGGCGCCGGATAGGAAGAATCGGTAGGACCGAGTCTGGCTTAGGGTTTAGGTCATATGTGGATATGGGAAAGTAGTTGAGGGTTTTGGAGCATATCACTAAGCACATGAAGCAAGAGGCTCATTAAGCAACACCTCATCCCTCCTTGATAGTATTGGCTTTTCCTAAAGACTCAATGTGATCTTGGATCACTAAAATATAAAATGAAGAGTCTTGAGCTTTTGAGCTTGAGCCAATCCTTTGTCCATAGCATTTTGAGGGTTCCACTTTCACATCCATGCCATGCCAATCATTGAGCTTTCCTGAAATAATCATCTTGGAATAGCATTAGCTCAATGAGCTATATGTTGTTATGAATTACCAAAACCACCTAGGGATAGTTGCACTTTCAGGTGCCCCTCCTCAGCTCTTGTGCACTTGGTCGCCAGGTTGAACAGCTCCTGAGACATGCAGAGCTCCTCGTGGATAGCTAGCTCTTCCTTCATCTTGATGTCACAGATGCCGTCGGAGAATGCGGAGATGATGGCCTCATCCGTGACCTTGGGGATCTTCAGGCGGGTGCTGTTGAAGCGCTGGATGTACTTTTGGAGGGTCTCCCCCGGTTGTTGCTTGATGCGGCGCAGGTCAGTCGCGACCGGCGGGCAGTCGCGAGTGCCCTAGAAGTTGTCGAAGAAGCGGTCGCGCATCTCATCCCACGAGGAGATCGAGCCGCGCTGCAGGTTCAAGAGCCAGGTGCGGGCCCCATCCTTGAGAGCCATGGGAAACCAGTTCGCCATGACTTTCTCGTCGCTGTTGGCTGCTTCGATGCTTAGCTCATAGAGCTGCAGGAACTCCACGGGGTCAGCAGTGCCGTCGTAGCGAGGAGGCAGATCCGGCTTGAACTTGCGTGGCCAGGCGACGCTGCGCAGCTCGGGGGTGAAGGCGCGGCAGCCGGCCATGGTTACTGGGGCCTGCCTTGGAGGTGGAGCTTGGTCTTGTCGAGGTCCGCGCGCCGCCGCCGCAAGCAGCACACGGTCTTGACGAGGCGGCGCGGGAAGTGCGGGTGCAGCTTCTCTGTTCGCGCGCGGGCACCTAGCATGGCGGACCGCACCGCAGGGCCGCACGCCTTGGTGCCAAGGTGCCGTCTTTGGGCTGGGGTGGTGGAGGCGCGCCTCGGGCCTCGTCGCCCGTGGGTGGCTGAGGGTGAGGCCGAGAGAGGGACGGCGCCGGGGAGCCCCCTGCGACGCGGACGAGCTCGGCGATGCGGTCAAGCCACTCCTCGTAGAGGTCGTCGACTAGGCGGTAGCGCAGGAGCTCGTTTGTGGCGAGGAGTGCGGCCCACGCCTCCATGGGAGCGCGGTGTGCATGAAACGAAGAACTGGCTGGGGCCAGCGATGGAGTGGCGGTGCGGCCGTCCTGCCACACCAAAGGATGCAGCGAAGACGCTTGCTGCTCGTTCCCCATTGGGCCGGTGGCAGCGTTGGCGGCGGGAGACGGAGAACGACGTGGTGGCCCGCCGATGAGAGCCGTCTGAGCAACACGGGCGGTGAGGGCAGCCCGACAATCAGCTCGAGCACGGCGAACATCCACCATGGAGATGATGGAGCGACGGAGCGATGAACTGATGGAGGAAAAGCTACGGCGCACCCCTACCTGGCGCGCCAAATGTCGGATGTGGGGTTCCGGCAAACCCTTAAGGTTTGAACACTGGGGTGCGTGCGAAGTCTTTTCCTCCCACCGATCTATGCCCTAGCTCGCTAAGATCTCGCAGGCGAACTCGACGTACTCGCAATGCAGAAAGGCACAAGATTTATACTGGTTCGGGCCACCGTTGTGGTGTAATACCCTACTCCAGTGTGGTGGTGGTGGATTGCCTCTCGGGCTGATGATGAACAATACAATGGGAATAACAACCTCCTGAGGTTGAGGTGTCCTTGTGCTAGGCTAACTTGTGTGGGTGAGAGTGATCTCAGTTCTCCACCTTTGCCTATGGTGGTGGCTAGTCCTACTTATAGAGGCCCTGGTCCTCTTCCCCAATACTTAGCGGGAAGGGAGCCAACAATGGCGGGCAAATTTGAAGTGGGACAGCTAATACAAGCTATCCTGACAAAAGGTGGTCTGCGCCTGCAAAAGGGTCTGGTGGTGACGCCGTCTTGGGCTCCATGATGACCTCCGTCTTGCCGTCCTTCTGGTCTTGGTCTTGTTGCACCAAAATGGCAACCTTTGCCTGATGCCTCGGTACTCCTCGCCTGCGTTGGTTTCTTTAGCACCAAAGAGGAAACAAGGACGCTGCGCGCGCTGGCGCCCGCCTGGTGTCGATCGTCATGGCTCACGTCACGAGAGGCTCGTCAGGTTCGCCTCACCTTGATATCTCCGCTCCTCGTGAGCCTGCCCGACTAGGCCACTACAGAGGAGGTCTTGTGTCGTCCACCTCGCGAGGCTTGGCCCCTCGCGAGGGTCTTGGATGCCTTGTTGATGAAGTTGGGCCATATGTCCTGCTAGCTTAGCCACGCCGCGGACCACAGGCAGGCAAGTCTGGCGACCCCCGTTCCCAGAACACCGACAGGCGTGCCTAGGGGGGTAGGCGCGCCCCCTGCCTCATGGACTCCATGTTTGTTTCTTGACGCCCACTCCAAGTCCTCTGGATCACGTTTGTTCCAAAAATCACGTTCCCGAACGTTTCATTCCGTTTGGATTCCGTTTTATATTCTTTTTCTGCGAAACACTAAAATAGGCAAAAAAACATCAATTTGCACTGGGCCTTGGGTTAATAGGTTAGTCCCAAAAATAATATAAAAGTGTAAAATAAAGTGCATTAACATCCAAAACAGATAATATAATAGCATGGAATAATCAAAAATTATAGGTACGTTGGAGACGTATCATGCATCCCCAAGCTTAATTCCTGCTCGTCCTCGAGTAGGTAAATGATAAAAACAGAATTTTTCATGTGGAATGCTACCTAACATAATTCTCAATTGAATTATCTTTATTGTGGCATGAATATTCAGATTCGAAAGATTTAAGACAAAAGTTTAATATTGACATAAAAATAATAGTACTTCAAGCATACTAACTAGGCAATTATGTCTTCTCAAAATAACATGGCAAAAGAATGTTCATCCCTTCAAAATCATATAGTTTGGTCATGCTCCATTTTCTTCACACAAGAATGCTCTCATCATGCACAACCCCGATGACAAGCCAAGCAATTGTTTCACACTTTAGTAATCTCAAACTTTTCTCAACTTTCACACAATACATGAGCGTGAGCCATGGATATAGCACTATGTGTGGAATAGAATATGATGATGGGGGTTATGTGGAAAAGACAGAAAAGAGAGAAAGTCTCGCATCGACGCGGCTAATCAGTGGGCTAGGGAGATGCCCATAAATTGATGTCAATGCAAGGAGTAGGGATTGCCATGCAACGAATGCACTAGAGCTATAAATCTATGAAAGCTCAATAAAAGAAACTAAGTGGGTGTGCATCCAACTTGCTTGCTCACATATACAAGCCAAGTTCTATAATGAAAAATTCCCACTAGTATATGAAAGTGACAAAACAAGAGACTCTGTATCATAAAGATCATGGTGCTACTTTGAAGCACAAGTGTGGAAAAAAGGATAGTAGCATTGCCCCTTTATATATATATGAATGCTCTATTAATGATGATCATCACACTTCTATTTATTTACAACTCAATGATTACAACTCGATACTAGAAAAAAGTATGACTCTATATGAATGCCTCCGACGGTGTACCTGGAAGGGCAATGAATCAAGAGTGACATGTATGAAAAATTATGAACGGTGGCTTTGCCACAAATACGATGTCAACTACATGATCATGCAAGGAAATATGACAATGATGATGTGTTTCATGATAAATGGAACGGTGGAAAGTTGCATGGCAATATATCTCGGAATGGCTATGGAAATGCCATAATAGGTAGGTATGGTGGCTGTTTTGAGGAAGATATAAGGAGGTTTATGTGTGACAGAGTGTATCATCTCACAGGGTTTGGATGCACCGGCAAAGTTTGCACCAACTCTCAAGGTGAGAAAGGGCAATGGACGGTACCGAAGAGGCTAGCAATGATGGAAGGGTGAGAGTGCATATAATCCATGGACTCAACACTAGTCATAAAGAACTCACATACTTATTGCAAAAATCTACAAGTCATCAAAAACCAAGCATTACGCGCATGCTCCTAGGGCGATAGATTGGTAGGAAAAGACCATCGCTCATCCCCGACCGCCACTCATAAGGAAGACAATCAAATAGCACCTCATGTTTCAAATTTGTTACACAACGGTCACCATACGTGCATGCTACGGGAATTGCAAACTTCAAAACAAGTATTTCTTAAATTCTCAACTACTTAACTAGAACACTCTAATATTACCACTTTTATATCTCAAAACAATTATCAAGTATCAAACTTCTCCTAGTACTCAATGCACTTTTTATGGAAGTTTTTATTATACCGATCTTGGATGCCTATCATGTTAGGACTAAATTCATAACCAAAAAAAACTACCATGCTGTTCTAAGGGACTCTCAAAATAATATAAGTGAAGCATGAGAGATCAATAATTTCTATAAAATAAAACCACCACCGTGCTCTAAAAGATATAAGCGGACCACTAGAGCAAAATTATCTATCTCAAAAGGTATAAGTGAAGCACATAGAGTATTATAATAAATTCTGATTCATGTGTGTCTCTCCCAAAAGGTGTGTACAGCAAGGATGATTGTGGTAAACTAAAAAGCAAAGACTCAAATCATACAAGACGCTCCAAGCAAAACACATATCATGTGGTGAATAAAAATATAGCTCCAAGTAAAGTTACCGATGGACGAAGACGAAAGAGGGGTTGCCTTCCGGGGCATCCCCAAGCTTAGGCTTTCGGTTGTCCTTGGATTTTACCTTGGGGTGCCTTGGGAATCCCCAAGCTTAGGCTCTTGCCACTCCTTGTTCCATAATCCATCAAATCTTTACCCAAAACTTGAAAACTTCACAACACAAAACTTAAAAGAAAATCTCGTGAGCTCCGTTAGTAAAAGAAAACAAACCACCACTTCAAGGTAATGTAATGAAAACATTATTTATTTATATTGGTGTTAAACCTACTGTATTCTAACTTTTCTATGGTTCATAAACTCTATTACTAGCCATAGATTCATCAAAATAAGCAAACAACACGCGAAAAACAGAATCTGTCAAAAACAGAACAGTCTGTAGTAATCTATAGGCTTCAAATACTTCTGAACCCCAAAAATTCTAAAATAAATTGCTGGACGTGAGAAATTTATCTATTAATCATATGCAAAAAGATTTAACTAAATATCACTCTCTAGTAAAAAAATGGCAGCAAATCTCGTGAGCGCTAAAGTTTATGTTTTTACAGCAAGATCGCAAAGACTTCCCCCAAGTCTTCCCAAAGGTTCTACTTGGGACAAACACTAATTAAAAGTATAAAACCACATCTAAACAGAGGCTAGATGAATATTTATTACTAAACAGAACCAAAAAGCAAAAAAACAAAAATAAAATTGGGTTACCTCCCAACAAGCGCTATCGTTTAACGTCCCTAGCTAGGCATAAAAGCAAGGATAGATCTAGGTATTATCATCTTTGGTATGCAATCCATAAGTGGCTCTCATAATAGATTCATAAGGTAATTTAATTTTATTTCTAGGAAAGTGTTCCGTGCCCTTCCTTAACAGAAATTGGAATCTAATATTCACTTCTTTCATATCAATAATTGCACCCATCGTTCTAAGAAAAGGTATACCAAGAATAATAGGACATGAAGGATTGCAATCAATATCAAGAACAATGAAATCTACAGGCACATAATTCCTATTAGCAACAATAAGAACATCATTAATTCTTACCATAGGTTCCTTAATGGTGGAATCCGCAAGATGCAAGTTTAAAGAACAATAATCAAATTCACGAAAACCTAGCAAATCACACAAAGTTTTAGGAATCATGGAAACACTAGCACCCAAATCACATAAAGCAAAGCATTCATGATTTTTAATTTTAATTTTAATAGTAGTTTCCCACTCGATCATATTGAAGTTTTCTTGGGATAGAAACTCCCAATTCAAGCTTCTCTTCATAAGATTGCATTAAAGCATCAACGATATGTTTAGTAAAAGCTTTATTTTGACTATAAGCATGTAGAGAATTTAGCACGGATTGCAACAAGGAAATACAATCTATCAAAGAGCAATTATCATAATTAAATTCCTTGAAATCCAAGATAGTGGGTTAATTGCTATGTAAAGTTTTGACCTCACCAATCCCACTTTAATCAATTTTTGCATCAAGCTCTAAAAACTCCGAATCATTGGGACGCCTTCTAACTAAAGTTGACTCATCTCCAGTCCCATTATTATCAAGATTCATATTGCAAAACAAAGATTTAATAGGGGACACATCAATAACTTTTAGATCTTCATCATTATTATCATGGAAACTAGAAGAACACGCTTTCACAAAGCAAACTTTTTTTCACGCATCCTAGCGGTTCTTTCTTTGCACTCGTCAATTGAAATTCTCATAGCTTTGAGAGACTCATTGATTTAATGATTAGGTGGAATAGACATAAGTTTGAAAGAATCAACATCAAGAGAAATTCCATCCATGTTCCTAGCCAACTCATCAATCTTAGACAATTTTTCTTCAATCAAAGCATTGAAACTCTTTTGTGAACTAATAAATTCTTTAATATTAGATTCAAAATTAGAGGGAATATTATTATAATTTCCATAAGAATTGTTGTAGGAATTACCATAATTATTAGAGGAATTACTAGGAAACAGCCTAGGATTAAAGTTACCTCTAGACGCGTTATTACCAAAATTGCTCCTACCAACAAAATTCACATCCATAGATTCATTATTATTCTCAATCAAGGTAGACAAAGGCATATCATTAGGATCAGAAGAAACACTCTTATTAGCAAACAATTTCATAAGCTCATCCATCTTTCCACTCAAAACATTGATTTCTTCTATAGCATGCACCTTTTTATTAGTAGATCTTTTAGTGTGCCATTGACAATAATTAACCATAATATTATCTAGGAGTTTAGTAGCTTCTCCTAAAGTGATTTACATAAAAGTGCCTCCCGCAGCCGAATCTAAAAGATTTCTAGAAGCAAAGTTCAATCCGGCATAAATTTTTTGTATAATCATCCAAAGATTCAAACCATGTGTAGGGCAATTACGTATCATTAATTTCATCCTCTCCCAAGCTTGTGCAACATGTTCATGATCAAGTTGTTTAAAATTCATAATATAGTTTCTAAGAGTGATGATCTTAGCGGGAGGAAAATACTTAGAGATAAAAGCATCTTTGCACTTATTCCATGAATCGATACTATTTCTAGGCAAAGATGAAAACTAAGTTTTAGCACGATCTCTAAGAGAAAACAGGAATAGCTTCAGTTTAACAATATCATCATCCACATCTTTCTTATTTTTCATATCACACAAATCAACAAAGTTGTTTAGATGGGTAGCCATATCTTCACTAGGAAGGCCGGAAAATGGATCTTTCATGACAAGATTCAGCAAAGCAGCATTAATTTCACAAGATTCAGCATCGGTAAGAGGAGCAATTGGAGTGCTAATAGAATCATTATTGTTGGTATTGGAAAAATCACACAATTTAGTATTATCTTGAGCCATCGTAACAAGCAAGCAATCCAACACACAAGAAAACAAGAAACAAGCAAAAAGAGGCGAACTGGAGATGAGAAGGGGAACGGAAAAAGAGGGTGAATAAAATGGCAAGGGTGAAGTTGGGCAGAGGAAAATGAGAGGCAAATGACAAATAATGTAATGCGAGGGATAAGAGTTTGTGATGGGTACTTGGTATGTCTTGACTTGTGTGTAGACTCCCCGGTAACGGCGCTAGAAATCCTTCTTGCTACCTCTTGAGCACTGCGTTGGTTTTCCCTTGAAGAGGAAAGGGTGATGCAGCAAAGTAACGTAAGTATTTCCCTCAGTTTTTGAGAACCAAGGTATCAATCCAGTAGGAGGCCACACGCAAGTCCCTCGTACCTACACAAACAAATAAGAACCTCGCAACCAACGTGATAAAGGGATTGTCAATCCCTTCACGGTTACTTACGAGAGTGAGATCTAATAGAGATAATAATAATAAGATAAATATTTTTGGTATTTTTATGATATATATTGAAAGTAAAGATTGCAAAATAAAATAGATTGGAAACTTATATGATGGAAAATAGACCTGGGGCCATAAGTTTCACTAGTGGCTTCTCTCAAGATAGCATAAGTATTACGGTGGGTGAACAAATTACTATCGAGCAATTGATAGAAAAGTGAATAATTATGAGAATATCTAGGCATGATCATGTATATAGGCATCATGTCCTTGACAAGTAGACCGACTCCTGCCTGCATCTACTACTATTACTCCACACATCAACCGTTATCCAGCATGCATCTAGAGTATTAAGTTCATAAGAACAGAGTAATGCATTAGGTAAGATGACATGATGTAGAGGGATAAACTCTTGCAATATGATATAATCCCCATATTTTTATCCTCATTGGCAACAATACAATACGTGTCGTTTCCGTTTCTGTCACTGGGATCGAGCATCGCAAGATTGAACCCAAAGCTAAGCACTTCTCCCATTGCAAGAAAGATCAATCTAGTAGGCCAAACCAAACTGATAATTCGAAGAGACTTGCAAAGATAACAAATCATGCATAAAAGATTTCAGAGAAGAATCAAATATTGTTCATAGATAGACTTGATCATAAACCCACAATTCATCGGATCTCGACAAACACACCGCAAAAAGAGTTACATCGAATAGATCTTCAAGAAGATCGAGGAGAACTTTGTATTGAGATCCAAAGGGAGAGAAGAAGCCATCTAGCTAATAACTATGGACCCGAAGGTCTGAAGTAAACTACTCACACATCATTGGAGGGGCCATAGAGTTGATGTAGAGGCCCTCCGTGATTGTTTCCCCCTCCGACGGAGCTCCGGAAAAGGCCCCAAGATGGGATCTCTTGGGTACAGAAGGTTGCGGCGGTGGAAATAGGGTTTCGTGGTGCTCCTGGATGTTTTCAGGGTATATGAGTATATAAAGGAGGAAGAAGTAGGTCGGTTGAGCCATGAGGGGGGAGGGCCGCCCAGGGGGTTAGGCGTGCCCCTGCCTCGTGGACTCCTCGTTCGTTTCTTGACGTCCACTCCAAGTCCTGTGGATCACGTTTGTTCCAAAAATCACATTCCCGAAGGTTTCGTTCCGTTTGATATCCCTTTTCTACGAAACACTGAAATAGGCAAAAAAATAGCAATTTGCACTGGGCCTTGTGTTAATAGGTTAGTCCCAAAAATAATATAAAAGTGTAAAATAAAGCCCATGAACATCCAAAACAGATAATGTAATAGCATGGAACAATCAAAAATTATAGATACGTTGAAGACGTATCAAGCGGTAATCATTAGTGAACTGCTTTGGAAAGGCCTGAAAACAAGGATGTGCATAAATATCTTCTCTATATTGGAAATGGGGCAAAGGAATAAAAAAAGGCAAGGTATAATAGTTAGTACCATCTTGTAGTTAACTGATGTCTTCTCCATTGTGCAGACAAAGATCTTGTTGTTTTTTGTCGCTAATTTCTTTATCCTAACAATCTTTCTGAGTTTCTTGACTTGACTGATATTCATAGACAACTCATTTCCCCATATGTAAAAAGGGTCAAACAGTGGGTCAAAACCTCTGACAGTAGGACCTACATGTGCAAGACCAAATTTTTAAAAACCTAAATATTAGAATGGTTCCTACAATTGCACAATAATGTGCTATTAGACAACGGACCATGCACATGCTAACCTCGATTATAAACCTCAGTGTTTCCCATTGTTTCCCTGCAACACATATAAGGTAGTTAGTCATCAGGTTAAGTAAGGGTTCACATCCTATCAGTAAAATATGTTGATGAAAAATAAGCACATTGCAGATTCATCAGATTAGTTCAAGCCACATGGAAAACCCATTTATCCAAACCAAGCATGATTCAGAACTAGGAAGTATTGATCTTGTATATGTTTCTCATGTATATGTTTCTCACATGAACAACAATACAAAATTCTACCCACGACAATGGGACATTGCATTGCAGAATTGAACCAAGCAGTTAATTAGACACCACAACAAATGAACCAAACATTAACTGAGCACCACGTTGCACAATATAGCATACTCCTAATAGAAGATCAGACAGTTAACCAAACCAAGCATGCTTAACAATTTGGAAATATAGCAATTGTATTTGTTTCTTATGTATTTAGTACATCCAAATTCAATTTATTCCTCACATGGTATACAATAACAGAATGCACCCACAACAATTGAACATCGCATTGCAGAATTGAACCAAACAGTTAACTAAACACCACAACAAATGAAACAAACGTTAACTGAGCACCACATTGCACAATATAACATACTCTTAATAGAAGATCAGATAGTTAACCAAACCAAGCATGCTTAACAACTTGGAAATATAGCAATTGTATTTGTTTCTCATGTATTTAGTACAGCCAAATTCGATTTACTTCTCACGTGGTATACAATAACAGAATGCACCCACAACTATTGAACATCACATTGCAGAATTGAACCAAACTACTAACTAAACACCACAACAAATGAACCAAACGTTAACTGAGCACCACATTGCATAATGTATAACCAAACCAAGCATGCTTGACAACTTGGAAATATAGCAATTGTATTTGTTTCTTGTGTATTTTGTAAAGATAAATTTGATTTATTTTTGACATGGAAGACAATACAAAATTGTAGCCTAAAGAATTGAACATCAAATTTGCATAATTGAACCAAACAATTAACTGAAGACGACAACTATTAACCAAACAGTTAATAAGTGAGCACCACACTGCACGACATATAGAACTTATATATATACACTAGAGCAACAAATTGCATGGTAAAATTAGATAGCACAATTCACTAGAATTTGTTAAGAAAAGGCAGGAGCAGCACATGCAACAGGTAAACCGAGCATGCTTAATCGGCGTAGCTAGCAAATGGCATGGTGCTCCTCCAAGATCAAGGGGTCGGCACGAATGGCAGCCATCATAACCTTTTTCGCGCATGCGGCCGCAATTTGTTTCTCCACTGCCAAATGCTCCTTGAGCTCCTGGCTATACTGCGTGCACCATGGCTTAGGGCGGCACTTATTTGGTTGAGGGGTCGGTGATTTGGTTGGAAGGTGTCGCGCCGGCGGTCGAGGCATGAGGGATGTGGAAGGAGGAAGAGGATGGGGGTCAGGTGTGGATTACCTTCATGGATAGACGAGGCCGAGTAGCGTGAAGGAGGGTCACCAGCGAGGAGGCGGCGCTGCAAGCAAGGAGTGAAGGTTTCAACTTGGAAAGGAAGGTGGAAACAGGGGAAATGTGGCTTTTGGTAGGGGGCGGGGAGGTAGATATTTTCACGGAAGCCGAAAATTTTGTATCGCTTTAGCAAAAAAATTGGCGTGCAAAGTATCATTAGACACGGTCCCCTATTCAGAACTGTGTACGATATGTGAACACCACAAACGATTCAGATAGCTTACCCCATGTGTGATGAGTTTGAACATCAAAAATTTTGGTTCGAATTTCCCTGGTTACAGTGGTCATCCATGTCATTGCATAATTTGCGTACACAAAGGAGTCTACAACACACCCACACTTCTTAATCGAGCAATTTCAGCAATTCAACAGAGCTAGCTGACCTAAACATTACTCTAACAAATTAAAGACCGGTGCTCTTAATTAAAAAAACAAAGAGTACTAGTACGGCTGGTGCTCATTGATCGCCGACGCCGCCTCCATGTCCAGCTCGCGCCCAAAGGTCTCCTAGGGAAGGAGCTCCACGGCATCCATCACACCATACTCGGCAAGCATCTCGCCATTCGTGTCTGCCATCTCTTTGGAAAAGGCCGCCACGAGCTGGGCTTGGATGGATTCCGTCGTGGCAAGGTATGTGGCGGAGGAATGGACAGCTGCTTGAACGCTCCCGGCGATTGCCAACTCTTCACTGCGGGTTGCCGACCATTGTCGGAGAAGCTTCGTTCGATTTGTTTGGTGACCACCACGAGCTAGGCGTGGGCGACCACAACATGGTCATGGGCGGCCTCCATCAGGGCTAAGGCCGCTGCTGTGGAACGGACAACTACTGTGCCGCTCTCGCCAGTTGCTATCCCCGAGGCAGATGTTGTTGCCGCCACCTGAGAAGCAACAACGACCGTTTGCGCTGCCTTGGCCGCCCTGTCGCAGATTGCAATCGCGCTCATGCACCTTGTTAGCACGTGCATGGCAGCTGCGGCCACGTTCTCGCCAGAGTGGGCCGCCGAAGTTGCCCTCAGGACGTGGGTCCACGTCCCCATCGTTCACCGGCGATGATTGAACAGTGAAATGATATTTGGGGAACAAGCTAGTGTGCTTGACACGTCGGCTGTCGACTGTAGCTGACGCACCTTCTCGCGTAAGCCATAGGCGTATTATACATCGACAGTGATCCATGGTATTTTCTACTACATCTCACACGGTTGGTGATAATAAACTGTGTGCGATCTACTTGATTTTTGATCTTGATTCGAATTACACAATGGGGTCACAGCGGCAATATGGACGGTGTTTGAATTGCTAGAACTTTTATCTGCAGTGAACATGCAACTATATGTGTGTCGTAAAAAATGGAATTATTCAGGGTTCGTTTGGACATTTTATACATTAAATTGGTTTTGTAGCCATTTCAGGTGCACAATTCAAAATTGAAGTACAAGCACATGCTCTGGTGCACCAACATGGGTTGTAAAATCATATAGTGTCCATGGGTTTATGCTTATGTCTCATGCAAAAAATGGGGATGAATTTTGAACACCACGGCACCGTGGCTCTCCGGCCAATGTTGAGGTACTTGCTTTTGTAATTCTAGTAAATCCAAAACCCATCTGAAATTCATGAACCTTGGCATGCTATCATGGAATGGAATCAACATGTTGGGATAAAAAATATTGTCCCATTTGGGGCAGGTTATAGTATAACCTTCTCACAAACCAAAGCTTCTCAGAAGAAGCCTCATGGTTCTGTTAGGTAAACGTGTCACCTTTGTGGACAAAATGATATTCGTCGCCTCTTCTTCCTTTCAATTTTTTCCCTGGTGTCAACATAGAACAACTGGAGCGTCGTGTTAAATTTTCGTTTTTTTCGGGGATTGTTTGGAAATTTTTATACGTTAACTGAGTTTTCTAGGCATTTATGTGCATAATTCAAAATTGAACTACATGCTCATGCTCTAGTCCATAAAAATGGGTTGCAAAATCAAATGTTTGTCCTTGGTTGCAAGCTTAGGTCACATGCAAGAAATGAGAATGAATGTCAAACACCTTGACACCGTCACTTGGCTGCTAACATTGAGATACATGGTTTTAAAATTCTAGTAAATCGAAAACTCGTCTAAAATTCATGAAACTTGACATGATATCACGGAACGGCATTGACATGCCTTGATAAAAATATTGTCCCATTTGGGGCAGGTTTGGGTATAAGCTTCTTGCAAACCAGAGCTTCTCTCACAACAAGCTTGATGGTTTCGGTAGGGAACGTGCCACCTTGGGGGACAAAACGATATTTGTTGCCTCTTCTTACTTTCAAAAATTTTCTCGTGTTAACTTAGAACAACACGAGTGTTGTGTCAATTTTTGGGATTTTTTGAGGTTCCCTTGGACATTATACATTAACTGAGTTTTCTATGCATTCATGTGCATAATTCAAATTTGAACTACATGCACATGCTCCAGTACATATAAATTGGTTAAAAATTGGAATGTGTGTCCTTGGTTACATGCTTAAGTCCCATGGAAGAAATGAGAATGAATGTCAAACACCTTGCCGCCATTGCTCGGCCTCTAACATTAAGGGACATGGTTTTTAAATTCTAGTAAATCAAAAACGCGTCTGAAATTTATGAAACTTGACATGCTAGCATGTAACGGCATCAACACGCAGTGGTAAAAATATTGTCCCGTTTGGGGCTGGTTGGGGTATATAAGCTTCTCACAGCAAGCCTCATGGTTACGGTGGGGAACGTTTCACCTTTCTGGACGAAACGATGTCCGTTGCCTCTTCTTGATTTCAATTTTTTTTCTAGTGTCAACATAGAACAACATGAGTGTTGTGTTAATTTTAGGAATTTTTCGTGGCTCGTTTGGACATTTCTACACATTAACTGAGTTTTCTATGCATTTATGTGCATAATTCAAATTTGAACTACAAGCACATGCTCTAATGCATATAAATTGGTTGAAAATTGAAATTTGTATCCTTGGTTGCATGCTTAGATCCCATGCAAGAAATGGGAATGAATGTCAAACGCCCTGCCACCGTCACTCGGCTGCAAACATTGAGATACCTGGTTCTTACATTCTAGTAAATCTAAAACTCGTCTGAAATTCATGAAACTTGGCATGCTATCATGGAGCGGCATCAACATGTTGTGGTAAATTTTTTTGTCCCATTTGGGGCAGGTTTGGGTATAAGCATCTCACAAACCAGAGCTTCTCACAACAAGCCTGATGGTTTCGGTAGGGAATGTTTCACCTTTCTAGACGAACCAATATCCGTTGCCTCTTCTTGATTCCAATTTTTTCTCTAGTGTCAACATAGAACAACAGGAGTGTTGTGTTAAATTTTGGAATTTTTCGGGGTTCGTTTGGACATTTTTATACATTAATTGAGTTTACTAGGCACTTTATTTGCATAATTCGAATTTGAACTACATGCACATGCTCCAGTGCATATAAATTGGTTGAAAAATCAAATCTGTGTCCTTAGGTGCATGCTTAGGTCCCATGCAAGAAATGGGAATGAATTTCAAACACCAGGTCACTATTGATTGCCGGCAAAACATTGAGATACCTGGTTTTTAAAGTCTAGTAAATCCAAAACTCCTCTGAAATTCGTGAAACTTGGCATGCTATCATGGAGCGGCATCAACATGTCGTGGTAAACTTTTTGTCCCATTTGGGGCAGGTTTGGGTATAAGCTTCTCACAAACCAGAGCTTCTCACAACAAGCCTAATGGTTTCGGTAGGGAACGTGTCACCTTTGGGGATGAAATGATATCTGTTGCCTCTTATTGATTTCAAAAACAATTCTTGTGTCAACATAGAACAACAGGAGTGTTGTGTTAATTTTTGGAATTTTTTGGGGTTCGTTTGGACATTTTTATACATTAACTGGGTTTACTATGCATTTTCTGTGCATAATTCAAATTTGAACTACATGCACATGCTCCAGTACATATAAATTGGTTGAAAAATCAAATCTGTGTCCTTGGGTGCATGCTTAGGTCCCATGTAAGAAATGGAATGAATTTCAAACACCAGGGCACTGTGGATTGCCGACAAAACGTTGAGGTACTTTGTTTTTAAATTCTAGTAAAACCAAAACTCGTTTGAAAATCATGAAACTTGGCATGCTATCATGGTATGGCACACGACATGCTTTGGGATTTTTTGTGTCGATTTTGTGAGCGGGCGCACTCGAATAACAGCCAACAAAGGCATTCTGAAAAAATAGCTGCCACTTTAATATCTCAAATGTTTGTATAATTCAAATCGTGTTCATTCTGTTAACCATTCATGTGACGCCACGTGTCGTGGTTTTAATGGATATAGAAGGTGTCGTGCGGACAGCTGCTCGACTGAACGGGAGGCGTGCGAGCGCAGTCCGGTGTGCAGGCTGATCGAGAGGCATGCAAGCTGTCCTCCAATGCGCATGCTCACCGGGAAGCATGCAAGCTGTACGCTACGCAGGCTCACTAGGAAGCGATCCCTTTGACTTCCATGGCCGCCCGCCTTCCTCTCCATTATTGGCGCCCGAGCCACTGTTTAATACGGGCGGCCTTACTGTTCTCCTCCCATTCCCCTCCCTCCCGCAAACCTCCACCAACTCCATAGCGCAGAAGGATCATCTACCACTAGTCTTCAAGTTTGTTGAAGTCAACTCCAAGCCGGAGGAGATAGAATGGGGCCTCATGGACATGGCCCTAAATGAGCTGGCCGCGGCGGTTGCTGCCCCAGCTCCCGTCCCAGCTCCCATCCCCACGCCCGCGCTAGTGACCATCCCCTGTAGCATTGACGGGCTGATCGCCAAGGACTATCGCAGAGCTGGAAGCCGCGGGCGTCAGCGAGGTCTCCATGGACTCGTGTGAGCTCATGTATATGCCAGCGCCAGCGCCCGTGCTCGTGCCCGTGTGCGCCCCTCCACCCACCCACCGTGGCGCCAGTCCCATGCGTTTCACTGCACTCGCCATGCTCGTTCCCATGCACGCACCCCCTCAGCGGCATGGGACGCCGCCGTCGACCACTACCTTTGAGCGCCGCCAGTTGTCATCCTCCCGCGCCCCGCCCCTTGATCGCCTGACGACATGATGTTTGATTTACATGTGAAGAACATTCTGTGCCGCCTTGAAGACTTCAACAATGGTGTCCCGGAGGACGACAACGACAACAACGGCGCGGCACACCGCCTTCGCCACCGCCGGAAATAGTTTTTATTGGGGTTTAATACTATATCTCGACCATATGATTATAAATTCGTAGTGTGACTGAATGAAAGATATGGTTTGAACGAACTTGCGTTTTTCTCTCTTAATGTAAATACTTATCAAACAGTTTTCTTTTGAAAAAAACGTTAATGGTTTTTAAGTATAAAAAACTCATCACAAACATTTTAGTTAGAACACCCATATGCAAACCGACAGCTTCCCCAGGAAGCCAAGGGAAAATGCGTCGAGCAAGATTTGTGCATCCTTCAACACAAACGGTTGTTTTGGATGACCTGTGTGCAACCATGTACAAACAATTTGGTAAGATTTGCATCTGTCATATTGGGTATGTTGCCATTTGTTAAACTGGAAATATTGACATTTGTTGATCTAGTAACATTGCCATTTATCAACCTTGTAACATTGTGATTTGTCAAAATATGCAGCTAAAAATCACTAGCACTATCTAATTTTTGCGACTAAAATTCAGTAATTAAGCATAGATTTCATTCATAGATTAAGCAGTCATTCTTTATACAAATAGTTCAACTCGATAGCTCAACCGACAAAACTTTTCCCCAACTGTTGCCAACCATGTACTGAAATAGCTAGTTCAACTATATATACTAGCTAATTTTAAGTACATTGTACAATTCCACCACATCTATAGTCAGATGAACTGAACAAAATAGCCCCTAAATACTACTACTACGGAGGGGCTTTGTACTTCCGGTAGCCTCTCCTCTGTCGAGCGTGCTCAGTAAGAGGCAGAGGAGGAGGAGCCTACCGACGATCTGGACAACCGCAATATGGTGCCTGCCGCTGCTACACCTTCAGCGACGCTCACCTCGAACGCCCTCTGCCGCTCCAGACGACCCCTCTCGAAGTGGTGGTTCTCCTCACAGATCTCCTGATTCCTCGCCTCTGAGGCGGCGTGCGCCGCGGCTACGGCAGCGGTAAGTCTCTTTGCATGCTCGACGAGGCGCTCCTCCTCCTCCCGCAGGAACTCGATGTAGTGCGCAAGGTCGCTGATGCACGTGCGGGCCTCCACCTTTGGCTCCCGCCTTTGTGCGGCAGTGGCAGAGCGAGTCATGACCCCAGTGGTCGACGGTGGGCTGGCGGCCATGGCGGCCGACGATGGGGTGGTGGTCACGACCACCACCTCCCGCCTTCGGGCCGCTGTGGTGGAGCAGGTGATGGCCACAGTGGCCGGCAGTGGGGTGGCGGCCACGACGGCCACCTCCCCGCCTTCGGGCCATAGGGGCGGAGCGGCGATGGCCCTAGCTTTCGAAGGTGGTGTGGCAGCAACGGCGGCCATCAACAGCTGCCGATGGGCAGTAGCGGTGGAGCGTGTGGGTGTTCCGCACACACCCAACAGGGACGCCACGCGCACTACACTACGCCGGGGACTACGCCGCCGCCGCAGTGTAGCCTCCCAGCTAGAGCTGTCCTCTGATGATGGCGGAGTGGCTGAGCAACGACGACGGACCGGTGCCATTGGCGATTGTGGGAGAATCAGACGAGATAAAGCTACAGAGAGAGGGAGGGGAAAATGCGATGCAGGACTCGCCGACCGTGAGGGATTATATAGTAGGCTAGTAATCATTGGGATTTCGGGTGATTACACCGAGTCGGGTGGGAAGCTTGCGCGGGAAACCTGCGAGGTTGCGCGGGAACGACCTCATCGACAATTCATTGGCGCCACTTCGAGCCACCGTTTGGCCAAAAGAACGCCTCGCGTGATGCGCCGGCTTGCGCTGTAAGCCGTCTGCGACAGCGGGATGACAAGACGTGCGAGAGGAGGACGAAAGGCCATGTACACATACGGTTAATAAAAAAACATTTGCCCTTTAATTACCTACTATACCCCCATCCTGCTTTGTGAGTAGTATTTAACTAATAAAATATGAATCCATGTCGCCCAAGATTATATAGTTGGATTCGTATTTGAACATAGTTTCCAATTATATAATTTTTATAACATGCATTAACATTTTGTTGGTTAAATTTAAGGGCAAAGTATGGCACAGAATATAAATGGGACTATAGGCCAAGATGGAGGTAGTAGCACACGACCGCTCTCTATGCAGCGACGCAACTATCGGCCGGCTCGTAAGCGACCATTTCCTGTATGTTCAGCTGCTCTATGTGTGTGGTTTCTTGCGGTTGAGGCGGCCGCGGTGCGCTCTGCTTGCGTCCCACCGCACGTGCTCTGCTCTCGTGTCCCCCTGGGTGCTCTTCCTTGTCTCTCCACGCGCGCTGCCAGTGTCTGGGGCTGGCGCACGATCACGCACGTTCGTGTGCATGCGGTTGCGTCGGGCGCGACGCGACGATGCAGTTACCCACTACAAAAACTTTCATGCGGACACGCCGACAATCCAGGCCGCCCGGCCCCCATTTATTCCTGTGGCCATTTACCTTCATATCTTGCGTCACACGACACAATAAGCACACCCACGATGACACATACAAAGAGGACATCCAACGGTTCCAATTGCACTCCCCGTGGCTCCAATGGTGCTCCCAGCGGCCGACGATGACAACGACGGGCAGTTCACCCCGCATCACGTAGTGGACACCCACATGAGGGGGAAGGCCCTCTCCATGGTCTACATGAATGATCCGGTCTCGGTGGAGAGATCCATCCAAACTATGGAGTACTTCCTTGCCGAGGACAAGTACCAAATGGTCGGCTTCGACCTCGAGTACACCATCGGTCGTGCCGGGCACAATCAGAAGGTTGCCGTCACACAGTTGTGCGTGCGACATGACGTCCTCGTCTACCACTACCACCTGGCCACAAGGCCTTGCGAGCATTTCTCCAGGTTTATCAACAGCTCCGACTACAGTTTCGCTACGGTGGACACCACCAACGATCTAAAAGCGCTCAAGGTTTTGGACTTGAAATGCCCGAATCTTTTCAACATTCAGCACCACTACAAGGTCTGGGGAGAGACAACAACAAACTGAACTCCCTGGTTGACCTCACCTCAGCCATCATCCACCCCTACTACATGAAGATGAAGGATGAGAGCAAGAAGGACAAGAACTCCTGGCACAGTGTTTGGCATGAGAGACTGGATGAACAACACGTCAACTACGCAGCCAAGGACGTGTACACAAGCTACGAGATGTACAGGCGGATCGTTGACATGAGGCAGTGTCCTCTTCTTGCCCCAGACAAGGGATCGAGCCACAGAGCAGTGGCGGGAGCGTCACAAGAAGTAGATGACTAGACGATCATTTCTCCTACTTTAGAATGCATGAAATTGTATTGAGGTGTGTGCGAATGATCTGTATAGTCACTTATGTAATTGGATGTTTATTTCAGTTATATATATATATGTGTGTGTGTGTGTGTTATTCTTCTGTAGACAGAGCAAATCACACGGCTTATTAGCAGCAATCATCTGTGTTATTATTGGTCTTCGCACACATTTCTGATCACGGACCAATTTGTCGCGTATCACACACATCTTGTTGAGTTGAACCGTTTCCATTGTGTTGCCTAATCACACACAGTTCATCCAAGTGAACTGTATGCCATATATCGCACACACCCTCATCTGGCTGCCCGTTTCTGTTGTTCTGCATCATCGCAAAAAGTTCTTCTAGATTAACCACCCTGGTGGGTTGTGCTCACCCAGGCCCACCTCCAGTGCCCATCTTATGGTACATAGGTAATTTTTGACCTAGAAAAAAATAAGGAGAGGACTTTCGGGATGGAGCGCCGCCGTCTCGAGGCGGAACTTGGGCAGGAGCACTTTTTCCATTCGGCGGAGCGATTCCGTCGAGGGAACTTCCCTCCCGGAGGGGAAATCATCGTCATCATCATCACCAACAACTCTCTCATCTTGGGGAGGGTTATCTCATCAACATTTCAACAGCACCATCTCATCTCAAACCCTGGTTCATCTCTTGTGTTCAATCTTGTTACCGGAACTATGGATTGGTGCTTGTGGGTGACTAGTAGTGTTGATTACATCTTGTAGTTGATTACTATATGGTTTATTTGGTGGAATATTATATGTTCAGATCCACTATGCTATTTAATACCCCTCTGATCTTGAGCATGTTTATCACTTGTGAGTAGTTACTTTTTTTCTTGAGGTCACGGGAGAAATCATGTTGCAAGTAATCATGTGAAATTGATATGTGTTCGATATTTTGATAGTATGTATGTTGTGATTCCCTTAGTGGTGTCATGTGAACATCGACTACATGACACTTCACCATATTTGGGCCTAAGGGAATGCATCGTGGAGTAGCAATTAGAGGATGGGTTGCGAGAGTGACAGAAGCTTAAACCCCAGTTTATGCGCTATTCCATAAGGGACCGATTGGATCCAAAAGTTTAATTCTATGGTTAGAATTTATTCTTAATACTTTTCTCGTAGTTGCGGATTCTTGCGGGAGGGTTAATCATAAGTAGGAGGTTTGTTCAATTAAGAGCATCACCTAAGCAGCGGTCCACCCACATATCAAATTATCAAAGTAGCGAACACAAATCGAACCAACATGATGAAAGTGACTAGATGAAATTCCCGTGTAACCTCATGAACGCTTTGCTTATTATAAGAGATCGTTTTGGCCTGTCCTTTGCCTGAAAAGGATTGTGCTACCATCCTGCATTTTGTTACTACTATCGTTACTTGCTCGTTACAAATTATCTTGCTATCAAACTACTGTGCTACTTACAGTTTCAGCATTTGCAGATATTACCTTGCTGAAAACCACTTGTCATTTCCTTCTGATTCTCGTTGGGTTCGACACTCTTACTTATCGAAAAGAGCTACAATTGATCCCCTATACTTGTGGGTCATCACTATCTTATGATCATACAAAGCAATATAACAATGAATGCTCAAGTCATGTATATGATGATGATGGAAGTTGCATGGCAATATATATCGGAATGGCTATGGAAATGCCATAATAGGTATAATGAGGCTAATGTGTGATAGAGCGTATCATATCACGGGAGTTGGATCCACCGGAGAAGTTTGCACC
Organism: Triticum urartu; assembly: GCF_056163025.1. Taxonomy (NCBI): domain Eukaryota; kingdom Viridiplantae; phylum Streptophyta; class Magnoliopsida; order Poales; family Poaceae; genus Triticum; species Triticum urartu. The sequence continues at coordinate 539,092,727 of NC_141879.1, forward strand.
GACTCTCGTTGTGAGAAGGGCAACGCAAGGTACCGAAGAGGCTAGCAACTTGCGCAAAGATAAGAGTGTGTATAATCCATGGACTCACATCAGTCATAAAGAACTCACATACTTATTGCGAAAGTTTATTAGGCCTGGAAGCAAAGTACTACTATGCATGCCCCTAGGGGGGAGGTTGGTAGGAGTTAACCATCGCGTGCCCCTGACCTCCACGCAAAGGAAGAAAATCAATAAATCATGCTCCAACTTCTTAGCATAAGGAGAGACTGTGAATGACCAATTTCTATTGACTCTCTAAATAGATATAAGTGAAGCAAGAGAGTTTCATTCTTTGTAGAAAAGACCATTCTCTAATAAATATAAGTGAAGCAAAAGAGCATTCTACAAATAATGGTTTTCTATATGTAGAGAAACAGGCAATCCAAACTTCAAATGATATAAGTGAAGCACATCAAGCATTCTATAAAGCCGCGTTCAAAAGATATAAGTGAAGTGCAAAGAGCATTCTATAAATCAACCAAGGACTATCTCATACCAGCATGGTGCATCACTAAAATAAAAATAAAAAGCACACGACGCTCCAAGAATTTACGCATATCATGTGAACAAAACAAAAACTGAAGCATACCGATACTTGTTGAAGAAAGATGGGATGCCTTCCGGGCATACCCAAGTTTAGAAGCTTGAGTCTCCTAGAATATTTACTTGGGGTTCCTTAGGCGTCCCCAAGCTTGAAATTTTGCCTCGCCTCCTTCTCCTCATATCGATACCTCCTTGATCTTCGAGCACTTCATCCACAAAAAACTTAACAAAACCTTCATGAGATCCATTAGTATAATAATGCAAATCACTACTTTAAGTAGTGTCGTGAACCCATACATATTTTATTATTGCATTATACCTACTGTATTCTAACTTCACCATGGCTTATGCCTCCCGATACAATCCATAGATTCATCAAAACAAGCAAACATCGCAACAAAAATAGAATGTATCAAAAATAGAGCAGTCTGTAGTCATTTGAACATTGACCATACTTCTGTAACTACAAATATTTTGAAAAATTAAGACAAAATAGAAATTTGCATAGCAGTACTATGTAAAAAAATTTACAATTTTTGCATGTTCTAGTAAAAAAATGTAAATTCATGCACTACAGCAAAAGTTTATATTTTTGCACCACATGCACATACCAAACAAGCAATTTAAACATACTAAAGGTAAATCTTGGTATAGTATTTTTATAATACAATGGATTTGTATAATTGGATAATTATTTTTGTTGAAAAGTTTTTGTAATTCAAGATTTGCAAAGTTTCCATGGGCATGAACAAAGTTCAAGGAGCTCCCCCACTTCAACGGTGCTCGTCCTTCTTACTTTCGGTTTCGTTTTTGAAAAGTCTTAGATTCCCCTCTATATGTTTTTTGTTTTTAAACTTCTTAAAAGCACACAATAGAATAAAATGACTCTCTAAAACTTTCGGATTGTCTCACTGGCAGCACTTTCTTTAGAGCCATTAAGCTAGGCATAAAGTGCTCAAGTAATCGATCCACCCGGATCCCAAGGTATATCAAAGCCAATTTTAATTAACAATGATTTATAATTTAGTAGTGAGCATAACATAATATATATCATGGAATTATGAAGTCTAACTCTCTTACTATGCATCGGCATGTCATTAAAAAAACTCATGCACATCAAGTAAGCACCAGTGCATATCAGAAGCAGTTTCTTGCAATCTATCTATCTTCTATTGTATTATTAAAATGATAGAAAACGTACGATGGAGATTAAACATTATAGAGTTATGATAAATCAACAATAGTGATTGGGTGATTTGATTTTTTTTGCATGGAGTGTGATATGAACTTGGAAAGGCCAGCCAGGAAAACAAAGTATGTACGTGAACCTATTCCATCGGCTATAGGCAAGAAGTGTCCATATGCCAACATATTCTATGCAAACACAAATGGATTCTGTATGAAGTACAATTACTACACGGGTCATGTTATGGTAATCCGTATACGTACAGGCGTAACGTTTGGGCGCTATCTTCCAAGTATTTAATTTGCATGCAAAAGGCAAGGCATAATGACTCTTACTTGCATGGGCGTGGATTGCATGCAACATGAAACTCAGCTGGGGAACATCAATGTAATAAGGAACTACAGGACAGCTAGAATATATATTGCTTGCAAATACTCTCTTTACTTATGAAAATGACTCCCATTATATGGGTATATAAATGGTCTCTAACTCTATATTTGTTTTTCTCTTCCACTATCTCAAAATTTTCTGGAACCTATAAATATGTCTTTACTTAATTTTGAAAATTATGTGCTAGCTTTATGGGTATATAGCTGGCCTTCAAACAAATATATTTTTCTCTCTTTCTATCGATTAGATTTTAGCTGTTCCCGAAGGCAAAAAACCGTAATTCAAATTCACATATCAATTTAACTAGCACATTTTTTTCCAAAAGATGAAAAGTGTGTACCCAGCAGGGCCATATCCATTGGCCATGTTCAAATTTTACACGCCAAGCAATAGAAGGATATCAAATGCTTGACCGATGGTAGTTTGTAAAGTCTTTTCTTCCATCATGTCAAGGGGTGAGTGGATGAATAGATTACTAAGATCATGTATAACCATTAATATTTTGATTTAATCCCTTATAAAATGGTTCATAAATAATATTGAAGAGATAGACATTGCTCGATGAGGAGGAGTGGAGGAGGGAAGTTAGATATCAATATGAAAGTAAATGATTTCACATGGTAGGTCAAAAACTCGAATAACATCAAAAAAATTATCGCCAACCTTACCAAAAACCCAATACAACTGAGGGACTCCTCGATTAGGGGATATCCTGACAGCCGGATTATATCCTTTGGCCGGACTATTGGACTATGAAGATACAAGATTGAAGACTTCGTCTCATGTCAGGATGGGACTCTACTTGGCGTGGAAGGCAAGCTAGGCAATACGGATATGTATATCTCCTCATTTGTAACCGACCTTGTGTAACCCTAGCCCCCTCCGGTGTCTATATAAACCGGAGGGTTTTAGTCCGTAGGACAACAGACAATCATACCATAGGCTAGCTTCTAGGGTTTAGCCTCTCCGATCTCGTGGTAGATCAACTCTTGTAACACTTATATCATCAAGAATAAATCAATCAGGACGTAGGGTTTTACCTCCATCAAGAGGGCCCGAACCTGGGTAAAACATCATGTCCCCTGCCTCCTATTATCATCCGCCTTAGACGCACAGTTCGGGACCCCCTACCCGAGATTCGCCGGTTTTGACACCGACATTGGTGCTTTCATTGAGAGTTCCTCTGTGTCGTCGCCGTTAGGCTTGATGGCTCCTATGATCATCGATAGCGATGCAGTCCAGGGTGAGAATTTTCTCCCCGGACAGATCTTTGTGTTCGGCGGCTTCGCACTGCAGGCCTACTCGCCTGGCCATCTGGAGCAGATTGAAAGTTACGCCCCTGGCAATCAGGTCAGGTTTGGAAGCTTAAACTTCACGGCCGATATCCGTGGAGACTTGATCTTCAATGGATTCAAGCCCCTGCCTTGTGCGCCATGCAGTCACGATGAGTACGATTTAACTGTACCATCGGACCGTATTCAGGAGATCGCACCGGCATCCTCTCCGACCCTCAGTTCGGAGCCAGTTTCGCCATCCATGGACGGGTGGATAGACCCCGTCACGGATGCCGTACCCTCTGCGGCGATCGAGCCGAATATCGACCTTACCCTTCACGAGAGCCGTGTTGCCAAACTGTCGAATCGTTCTCCTGCCACGGACTCCAAACCGCCTGCGCCTGTTCCTATCGAATCCGATTGGGCGCCGATCATGGAGTTTACCTCCGCGGATATTTTTCAGCACTCGCCCTTCGGCGACATACTGAACTCATTAAGGTCTCTTTCCTTGTCAGAAGGATCCTGGCCGAACTACGTCCGGCAGGATTGGGATGCGGATGACGAAGAAATTCGCCGCCCACCCACCACCCACTTAGTAGCCACTGTCGATGACTTAACCGACATGCTCGACTTCGACTCCGAAGACATCGACAGTATGGACGATGATGCGGGAGTCGAAGAGGAACCACTGCCCACAGGGCACTGGATAGCCACCTCATCATACAATATATACATGGTGGACACACCCAAAGAAGGCAATGGCGATGAGACAACGGAGGATGACCCCTCCAAGAAGCAACCCAAGCGCCGGCGTCAACGGCGCCGCTCTAAGTCCCGCCAAGGCAAAAGTGGTGATACCGGCACCGGAGATAATAGCACTCCGGACAGTGCTGAAGACAACAACAATCCCCTCCAGCAAGATTTAGAGCAGGAGGATGGAGGAGCCAGCCCTCCTGAGAGAGCGGCAGATGGAGAGGCGGAGGATGATAATTACATGCCCCCCTCCGAAGACGAGGCAAGCCTCGGCGATGACGAATTCGCCGTACTAGAGGATCCCGTCGAACAAGAGCGCTTCAAGCGTAGGCTTATAGCCACAGCAAATAGCCTTAAGAAAAAGCAGCAGCAGCTTCAAGCTGATCAAGATCTGCTAGCTGACAGATGGACTGAAGTCCTGGCGGCCGAAGAGTATAAACTCGAATGCCCCTCCAAGAGTTACCCAAAATGCAGGTTGCTACCCCGACTGGAGGAGGAAGCACCAAAACCTACATCCCCGGCATATGACACGACTGATCGGCCACCTCGTGGCCGCGACAGAGAGACATTCCAGCCAAAAGTTCAGCCCGCACCCCGACGTCATTCAAATAAAAAGGCATGGGGAAATACGCCAGACCAACGAGACGTATTGGAGGACAAAGCAAAACATGCAAGATCGATCTACGGATCACGAGGGCGCGCCACTATGCGAGACGATAATCGTCACGCCGGATACAGTAAAAGTAAGTCCGGCCAGGTCAAACACAGCGGGCAAGACTAATTCGAGCTGCGTCGCGATATAGCCCAGTACAGAGGCGCCACACACCCCTTATGCTTCATAGAAGAAGTAATGGATCATCAAATCCCAGAGGGTTTCAATCCCGTAAATATAGAATCATACGACGACACAACAAATCCTGCGGTATGGATCGAGGATTTCCTCCTGCACATCCACATGGCCCGCGGTGATGACCTACATGCCATCAAATACCTCCCACTCAAACTCAAAGGACTAGCTCAATTGGCTCAACAGCTTGCCAACAGACTCCATTGGCTATTGGGAAGATCTGGAAGCCGCATTCCTCGACAACTTTCAGGGCACTTACGTGCGACCACCAGATGCCGATGACTTGAGCCACATAATTCAACAGCCAGAGGAATCTGCCAAGCAATTCTAGACATGGTTCCTAACAAAAAAAATCAAATCGTTGACTATCCAGATGCAGAGGCCCTAGAAGCTTTCAAGCACAACATCCGCGACGAGTGGCTAGCCCGGCACCTTGGTCAGGAAAAGCTGAAATCTATGGCAGCCCTCACGACACTCATGACCCGCTTTTGCGTGGGAGAAGACAGCTGGCTGGCTCGCAGTAATAACATATCAAAGAACCATGGTACTTCACATACCAAGGACGGCAATGGCAGGTCACGTCGCAACAAGCATAAGTGCCGCATTAATAGCGACAATACCGAGGATACGACAGTTAATGCCGGATTCAAAGGCACTAAGCCCGGTCAGCGGAAAAAGCCATTTAAAAGAAGCACTCCGGGCCCGTCCAGTTTGGACCGTATACTCGATCGCTCATGTCAAATACATGCCACCTCCGACAAGCCAACCAACCACACCAACAGGGACTGTTGGGTGTTCAAGCAGGCCGGCAAATTAAATGCCGAAAACAAAGATAAGGGTTCACATAGCGATGACGAGGAGGAGCCCCAGCAGCCGAGCACCAGAGGACAGAAGAGGTTCCCCCCACAAGTGCGGACGGTGAATATGATATACGCAACCCACATCCCCAAGAGGGAGCGGAAGCGTGCGCTCAGGGACGTATATGCGTTGGAGCCAGTCGCCCCCAAGTTCAACCCATAGTCCTCCTGTCCGATCACCTTCGATCGCAGGGACCACCCCACTAGTATCCGTCATGGTGGATTCGCCGCACTGGTCCTAGACCCAATCATTGACGGATTTCACCTCACTCGAGTCCTAATGGACGGCGGCAGCAGCCTGAACCTTCTCTATCAGGACACAGTGCGCAAAATGGGTATAGACCCCTCAAGGATCAAACCCACTAAAACGACCTTTAAAGGCGTCATACCAGGTGTAGAGGCCCATTGCACAGGCTCAGTCACACTGGAAGTGGTCTTCGGATCTCCGGATAACTTCCGAAGCGAAGAGTTAATCTTCGACATAGTCCCATTCCACAGTGGCTACCATGCACTGCTCGGGCGAACCGCATTTGCAAGATTCAATGCGGTACCGCATTATGCATATCTCAAGCTCAAGATGCCAGGACCTCAGGGGGTCATCACAGTCAATGGAAACACAGAGCGCTCTCTCCGCACGGAGGAGCACACTGCGGCCCTCGCAGCAGAAGCGCAAAGCAGCCTCTTAAGGTAATCCACTAGTTCGATGATTAAGGACCCGGGCAACTTCTAGCGCACCCGGGGTAATCGGCAACTGGACTGCCTGGCACATCCCGAGCTCGCATAGCAATGCGGCCCCCACCCCGGCCCCAGCCAAACGGCGAAATCCGTGCCACGCGTACATAATTACGCATTAAAAATACCATGGGCACAGGCGGGGAGGGGGGCACGACGGCGGCACGCACCAAGTCGCGGCTTAAACCGCACTAGGGGCTTCCCGCTTTGTTATGTTTCTCTTTCAGGACTTTAATCTCTGGAAACCCTGTCCGGCGGCGTGATTGCCGAACACATGATGCAGCAACCAAGGAGGCAGAAAGCTACGTCACACCACGGAACTCCCAGGTGGATTACGATAACGAGTGAAATATTTTCTTTAATACTATTCCTCAGCTTGCCCTTAGAAGGGACATGTCAAACAGTCCTACTTTTTGCTTCTCGCACTACTTGTATCATTCTACATTAACGCACCTTTTTGAATAAAAAATGCATAGCATTAAGACTATTATTGCATTCTTCCTTTTTATATATATGTTCATTCATGACATCCAGCACCCATACACTCTAGTACGACCAATACGCTAGGGGCTTAAGCATACCCCATAATACGGCGTGAGAAGTCCGAACACTTTCGACAGTGCGGCACCCTGAACTTATAGCATTATATGCATCAGCTCTGAATCATGTCTTGGGTCAATAGTTGGGTTTTCCCACCTCCCATGTTTTGGTACCTTACGTTCCGCTATATCGGCTAAGGTAGCACTGGGAGAACTACTGCGAGTGTGCCCCAGTTCTGCTGGGCTAAGCACCTCAGTAGAGAAAGCTAAAACTAATTGTCATGATAAGGCGAGAGACTGGTCGCTGTTCGAGAGGTTTCGAGTACCTAAAGACTTATGCCGCTTAGAGCGAGGAGTCGGCCCTGTCCGGCTTAAGGCGTGTATCGCGCCCCGAATTTGGCCTTCCGAATACTAGGGGCTTCGCCAAAATTTAAAATTATAGAATTCTATGGTTAAGTGAGAGTGATAACGCATTATAGTCTGATTGCCATGTTCGTTGTGCTGAGCACCTCCCTCGAAGGACCCAACAATGGGAACAAGAGTGCTCAGGTTTATCCCGAACACCCCAGCACTCGTGGCGTGGGGGCGGAAGCCGACGACTAGCCATCTCTCAGATTTTATAAACAGCCGAACAAAAGTTAATATTTTAATTCAAACAAGCGTTGCATAGCGCATATGAACAAGTTTTCGTAAATATAGGACTACACGAGCGAGTTTACTCGAATATTATATCTTTCGTACACTCGTCCGCTATGAGAAGAGCACCCTTCAGGACACCCTCATAGTACATCTCGGGGTGGCGATGCTCTTTGCCCTCCAGCGGCCCTTCCTTAATCAGCTTCACGGCGTCCAGCTTGGCCCATTGCACCTTCACACGGGTGAAAGCCCGGTGTGCACCTTCGATGCAGACGGACCGCTTGATGACTTCCAGCCGTGGGCAGGCATCCACAAGCCGCCTCACCAGGCCGAAGTAGCTTTTGGGAAGGGCATCGCCAGGCCACATCCGGACTATAAAGCCCTTCATGGCCTGTTCGGCCGCCTTGTGCAGCTCGACCAGTTGCTTCAGCTGGTCGCTCAGAGGCATCCAGTGTTCGGTCCCAGTATACGGATACTAGAACAGCTTCTCCGTTGACCTTTGTTCTCCTCGAGCTGCCTCTTGGCAAGGCCAAGCTCGTCCTTGGACCCTTTAAGGTCCTGCTTCAGTGCGGCGACCTCCGCAGTCAGTGCGGCAGAGGCCAGCAGGGAAGCCTGCATACGCATATTGACATACTTATATTAGACTCCTGCGATATTGTTTGATCCTCCGTTTGACTTTTCTTTGTGAACACCGAACAGAGCATTAGGGGCTACTGTCTATGCAGTAATATTTTCCCCCATATTTCAAAAACTTACCTCAAAGCCTGTTCGAAGGCTGGCACATGCTTCAGTTAGTCCGCTCTTGGCAGACTGAACCTTCTGGACCACCGCACTCAAAATAGTGCGGTGCTCTTTGTCGATGGAAGCGCTGCGAAGCGCTCCCAACAGACTATCCGGTGCCTCTGGATGGACAGAGGTCACCGGCACAGGCGTCTTGCCCCTTTTGGAAGGAGACTCCCTGCCTGAGTCCGGAACCACTGGAGGTTCCGGCGCGGTGTTCGGCTGAGGGCCGAACTCGGAGCCCTCGGGAGCCTTGCTCCCTCTGCTCCCGGAATCCGGAAGGTCGCCTTGAGGCGCCTCCGGGACTGTCTCCCCTTGACCCGATGCCTCTTGAGACAATACCTCCGCATTGTCTGTAGGGCAAGGGGAGGTGGCGGTCGGAAGTGGATCGCTATCCATATCCGACGAGCCCATGGAGCCGTCCGAAGATACGTCAATATGGGCTCGTGGCGGTCTGCATAATCATAATTCGGCGTTAGGAGAAGCGGTGTGACAAAGGTATGCTATGAGTTATTCTGGCATCCAAATACTTCTGACTTCGCCAGGGGCTTGGACCTGAGTAGCCACTCGTCTTCGCCTTTGGCGGCGGTGGTAGAGTAGTCTGGAAGGAGAGTCCTTCCCTTCTTGGACCTTTCGGCCCCCCGGTTGGGGCGGCCTTACTTTTCTTGTCTCCCCCGACTGGAGGGGGAGCATCTTCATCTTCCTCCTCGTCTTCGGGGGAGGAGTGCGTCACGGAGTTATCGGATGATGAGTCCGATAACACCTGGCGTCGGGAACTCTTTCGGGTTCCCTTGGCCATCTTGGTCTTCTCCGGCACCTTGTAAGGAGCCGGAGTCAGCATCTCCGTCAGGAGAGCGTTCGTATTGTCTTCGGGCAGAGGGGCCGAACAGTTAATCTGCCCCGACGTCTCCACCCGGTCCTATCAAAGGCATGGAGCTCAGACCCCGCACATGGTTAAGCTAGGGGAAATAAATATCCTACCGGATGTATAGAACTCAGCGAATGCACTCGGCGCTTCGCGCTTAGCCCGCGGTCCTCAGTGAGAGAGGGAGGGACCTCGGCACTCTTGAACAGCACCTTCGAGACGTCCTTGTGTGTCATGTCGAAGAGCTCGCTCAGAGTCTGGTGCTGGGTCGGGTCGAACTCCCACTAGTTGAAGTCCCGTTGTTGGCACGGGAGGATCCGATGGATGAGCATGACCTGGACTATGTTGACAAGCTTGAGCTTCTTTGCTGCCATATTCCGGATACATTTCTGGAGTTCGTCCAGCTCTATTGATGAACCCCAGGATAGGCCCTTCTCTTTCCAGGAGGTGAGCCGCGTGGGGATTCCGGATCGAAACTTGGGGGCAGCCACCCATTTGGCGTCGTGCGGCTCGGTGATGTAGAACCACACCGATTGCCACCCCTTTATGGTCTCCACGAAGGAGCCTTCAAGCCATATAACAGTGGGCATCTTGCCCACCATGGCTCCGCCGCATTCTGCCTGTTGGCTGCCCACCACCTTCGGCTTGATATTGAAGGTCTTTAACCACAGGCCGAAGTGGGGCCGGATGCGGAGGAAAGCCTCACACACGATGATGAACGCCGAAATGTTGAGGACGAAGTTTGGGGACAGATCATGGAAGTCCAGCCCGTAGTAGAACATGAGACCACGGACGAATGGATGGAGGGGAAACCCCAGTCCATAGAGGAAGTGGTGGAGGAAGACTACCCTCTCGTGAGGTTCAGGGGTAGGAATGATCTGCCCCGCAACGGGCAGCCGATGCGCGATATTTGCGGCCAAGTATCCGGCTCCGTGTAGCTTCTTGATGTGTCCCTCCTTAATGGAGGAAGCCATCCATTTGCCTCCCGCTCCGGACATGATTTGGAGAAGGCTAAGGGGAAGGATGTGGGCTTGGGCGTTGGAGCTCGAGTGTGCAAGAGTGGATGAGCAAGGAGGAAGAAGGCGTGGGTAGAAAAATATTAAACCTTGTCCCTTTATAAGGGGGCCGAAACTATGCGCCCCCACTAGCCTGGTAAAACTTGCTTATCCCCCAAGCGCCGTAATCGATGGAGCGGTTGGGTTACCAACGCCCGTATTGATGAGAATCCCGTAATAAGGGGGACACGATCTCTGCTTTGACAAGACGTGTAAAAAACTGCCTCACGTTATGTGTGGGGCTAGTTAAAGGAAATGGTTCGAATAATCACCGGGCCATGGCATAATGTCATGTAGCCAACACGTGTCAGCAGATTAGATTTGTGTGAATATTATTATCTCTACGGTGGTATGTGGAACTTATTTTGCAGGGTCAGACACTATCCTTGTATTCAAATTCTTCTATGGTGTATTCGGAGGAGGAACCCGCCTTGCAATGCCGAAGACAATACTGCGCGCCGGACTCATCGTCATTGAAGCCTGGTTCAGGGGCTACTGAGGGAGTCCTGGATTAGGGGGTATCCGGACAGCCAGATTATATCCTTTGGCCGGACTGTTGGACTATGAAGATACAAGATTGAAGACTTCGTCTCGTGTCCGGATGGGACTCTACTTGGCGTGGAAGGCAAGCTAGGCAATACGGATATGTATATCTCCTCCTTTGTAACCGACCTTGTGTAACCCTAGCCCCCTCCGGTGTCTATATAAACTGGAGGGTTTCAGTCCGTAGGACAACAGACAATCATACCATAGGCTAGCTTCTAGGGTTTAGCCTCTCCGATCTTGTGGTAGATCAACTCTTGTAACACTTATATCATCAAGAATAAATCAAGCAGGACGTAGGGTTTTACCTCCATCAAGAGGGCCCGAACCTGGGTAAAACATCGTGTCCCCTGCCTCCTGTTACCATCCGCCTTAGACGCACAGTTTGGGACACCCTACCCGAGATCCGCCGGTTTTGACACCGACAACAACCATCGGAAGATTTATATCAAAATGCAATCATATGTTTCAGCCAGACATATATTATGCATAAATTTTTAATTAATAATTCATCGCACGAACAACATAGCTTCAAGAGAATATAATTACAAGTAAAATAAAAAGCACCAACTATTGAAACATCTTGAAGACAAAACAATATGTGTTGAGCCTAGTCGCGCAAATGCGCGGGTTACCCTGCTAGTTTTATCGTGTTGGAAACATAGAGAAGCGGAGATGTAGTTCATGTCTCATAATAATTGCAAGTCGGAGAAGCAAGCACATGCATATTATATTCATCAAAATCGTCATGTACAATAGTAAAATGCAACCCATCAATATAATCCTTTATAAGATCAGACTTCTCCGATATAGTGTAGGTTGGAAAACCCAAAAAGATAATAGGACTATCATGTGTGGGTGCAATAGCCAAAATTTCATTCTTAACATAAGGAACTATAACAAGTTCATCTCCATAAGCATAATTCAAATTGGCATCTTGGCCACAAGCATAATAAGCATCAATTTCATCAAAAAGAGATATTTCAAATGAATCAACGGGATCATAGCATTCATCCTTCGGTATGGATGAAGGAAAATTAAACAATGTATGGGATAAAGAGTTACTATCATTAGAAGGTGGGCACGGGTGATCAATCCGCTCTTCCTCCTTTTGTTCTTCGCTCTCCCCCTCATCTTTTTTCATCTAATGAGCTCGCAATTTCAGCAATTTCTTCTTCCATAGATTCCTGCAAAATATTAGTCTCTTCTTGGACAGCAGAGACTTTCTCAAGAAATTCTTTAACATAGAAGCATAGTTTTCACAGCAATGTTCAAGTATGAATTTTTTTTCAGATTTGTAAAGAGTAATATCATACTTTGTAATCAAACAACCAATTTCATAGGCACCCTTAAAAGAAACAAATTCTTCAATTTGTTCAATATCATAGTAATTATAAACACCTTTGGCATAAGAAGATATGATTCCATTATCACTATACTCACATTGGTAGGAATGGTGTTTCTTAGGGTCTTTAGAACAACAAGTAAAGTTATATATTTCGCATAAATTCCAAGCATAGTAATGCATAGTATTAATATTATGCCATCAAAGTTCCCCTTTTTGAGATAAGTGGTGTCGCAAAAAATAAGCATGCTCATTTAATGATTTTCCCTCAACTAAGCTAGTTGGGTTTTCAGCACGAGCACAAAGGGAACGAAGATGATCCATGTCGAAAGTTTCAGTAGTATGATAGATTTTGGGTGGTTCTTCAACCATTGGTTTTCTTGGGGAACGCAGTATTTCAAAAAATTTACTTACGATCATGCAAGATTTATCTAGGAGATGCATAGCAACGAGCGGGGACAGTGTGTCCACGTACCCTCGTAGACCGAAAGCGAAAGCGTTTAGTAATGCGGTTGATGTAGTTGAATGTACTCGCGATCCAACCGATCCAAGCACCAAACGTATGACACCTCCGCGTTCAACACACATTCAGCTCGACGACGTCCCTCGAACTCTTCATCCAGTTGAGGCCGGGGAAGACTTCCGTCAGCACGACGGCATGGCGACGGTGATGATGAAGTTACCGGCGCAGGGCTTCATCTAAGCACTATGACGGTATGACCAAGGTGTGTAACTGTGGAGGGGGGGGGCGCACACGGCTAAGAGAGGACTTGTTGTGCCTTTCCTCCGAGTCCAGGTAGGATTCGCCCCCCCTTTCCTATTCCCACTAGGATAAGGAGGGAAGGAGGAGGATAAGAGAAGGAAAGGGGGGCTGCCCCCCCAACCCTAATCCAATTCGGATTGGGCTTGGGGGGGCGCACCACCACCTGGTCGCCGCCTCCTCTCTCCACTAGGGCCCATGAAGGCCCATTAACTCCCTGGGGGGGGGGGTCTAGTAACCCCCGATACTCCGGAAAATGCCCGAACCTTTCCGAAACTATTCTCGTGTCCGAACACAACCTTCCAATATACCAATCTTTATGTCTCGACCATTTTGAGACTCCTGGTCATGTCCCTGATCTCATCTGGGACTCGAAAAAAACTTCGGTTCATCAAATCACATAACTCATAATACAAATCGTCATCGAATGTTAAGCGTGCGGACCCTACGGGTTCGAGAACTATGTAGACATGACCGAGACACGTCTCCGGTCAATAACCAATAGCGGAACCTGGATGCTCATATTGGCTCCTACATATTCTACGAAGATCTTTATCGGTCAAACCGCATAACAACATACGTTGTTCCCTTTGTCATCGGTATGTTACTTGCCCGAGATTCGATCGTCGGTATCATCATACCTAGTTCAATCTCGTTACCGGAAAGTCTCTTTACTCGTTCTGTAATGCATCGTCCTGTGGCTAACTCATTAGACACATTTCTTGCAAGGCTCATAGTGATGTGCATTACTGAGAGGGCCTAGAGATACCTCTCCGATACACAGAGTGACAAATCCTAATCTCGATCTATGCCAACTCAACAAACGCCATCGGAGACACCTGTAGAGCATCTTTATAATCACCCAGTTATGTTTTTTTTGACTGAACACTGTGAGGCAACAGCCCCACAGCCTTTTATTAAAACTTGGCCAAACAAAACAAATACAAGGGGTTTAAAAGGTAAGGCTAACTAGGAGACAGGGGAACCTACCTATATCTGTACAAATATACAAATATACAAATATACAACAGCATATGCCACAAGATTAAGGCAAAGCATGAATCCAGTCTAGGAGAGGTTGCTTGATAGAGGCCTTCATCCTATAGGAGTGCAGAGTAATGTCATGGATGAATTTGGCTTTCCATCTGCCAAAGCTTGGCCTAATATGCCTGAAGATCCTGTCATTCCTTGTGGTCCAAATGCTCCAGGCAGCAAGGTAGACTACTTCAAAAAAGAAAGGATGGTTGAAACTTCTCTTGGCAGCCAGAATGCATTCACGAGGAGTTAGCCCAGCATACCAGTTAATTTGCAGATAATTCCAAACCCTGGTGCTGAAAGAGTAGTGGAAAAAAAGATGATTTCTGTCTTCATGCAAGTGGGCTATGCACAGTGGGCATGAGTTATCATCCTCCTGTGATCTCCAATGTCTTCGTAGCAACATATCCCTCGTATTGAGTCTATCATTCAGCATTAGCCAGGCAAAAACTTTTATTTTCATAACACACTTACTCTTCCATATCCATTTACAGGGATCATCATCAGGTAAGTGAGCATGGGCCATAATGTAAAAACTCTTGGCAGAGTATTGACCATTACGAGGTATCCATGACCAAGTGTCAGGTTCAAGGGGCCTCCTTTGCAGTGTGGATAGATGAGATGTTAGAGACATCAGTTCATCCATTGCTTCCTGGGACAATGGCAGTTGGAAGTAGGTTGAAATATCAAAATCCTCAATGAAATCTCTGACTAAAATCTTATCATCCAGTGTGAATGAAAACAACCTAGGAAATCTCTCTTTAATTGGTTGGTGGCTTCCACCTAAGATCCATGTATCATGCCAAAAGAGAGAGCTATTTCCATCATTGATTGTAATAATACAGTGATTTCTGTAGGTGTCATGTAGTTTCATGATGTCTCTCCACCAAAAGGATCCACATTGAACTGTTGCATGAGGAACCACTCCACCATAGTAGGTGTCCCAGATCAAGGAAACCCATGGTATATCAGCCCTATTGTAAAACTTGTGTAAGTGTTTGGTAAGTAGGGCCTTGTTCTGGATTGCAAGGTTTATTATGCCCATGCCTCCCTTATCTTTTGGTTTACAAACCATTGGCCAGGCAGCTAATGACTGTTTAGGTGTATCAGAGTTTCCCCTCCATAAGCATTGCCTCATAATTCTCTCAAGCTGCTTAATGATAGTAGCTGGCAAGCTAAGACTGCAAAGGAAATATATTGGCAAGGAGGTAAGAACAGACACTAGCAGTTGTAGTCTAGCCCCCTGGGAGAGGAGGGAGGAGCTAGCAGAGAGTCTTCTTTCCACTCTATCTACCACAGGCACTAGGTCTTGAACTCTTGGTTTTGTGGTTCCCACAGGTAGGCCTAGGTAGGTAAAAGGAAGGGACCCAACCTGACATCCAAAAATTGCTGCCAATCTATTAGTTTCTTCCTGGGAGACATTAATTGGAAGAATGCAGGACTTCTGAAAGTTGACTTTCAAACCAGTTGATTTGGAAAAGGCCAGCAACATTTGCTTTAGAGCTAGGAGTTGTACTTCATCAGCTTGGGTGATTAACAAGGTGTCATCTGCATATTGGACAATTGGAAAATCTGGATCATTAGAGGGAATGGGCAGAGTAAGCAGTCCCTGTTGTAGCATATGGTTGACCACAGATTGGAGAAGGTCAGCAGCAATCACAAACAGAAGAGGAGAAAGGGGATCCCCCTGTCTGACACCACGTTTACAAACAAATTGTTTGCCAGGCACACCATTCAATAAGATAGAAGAAGATCCTGATGACAATAGTTCCTTGACCCATCCAATCCATTTGGCATCAACCCTTATATTTCAACATCAGTAGGATGAGGTCATGTTCAACAGTATCAAATGCTTTAGCAAAATCCAACTTGATGATAAGAATGGGTCTTTTGGACTAGTGACACTGATGTATGTATTCCAAGCTCCAAGCAATGCAGTCCTGAATAGACCTTGACTTAAGGAAGCCATATTGATTTTTATGGATGCATGTGAGGATGACTTTCTGCAGTCTATTAGCCAATAGCTTAGTTAGGAACTTCAGACAAGTATTTGTGAGAGATATTGGCCTAAAGTCATTTGGCCCCTCAGGAGAAAGGATTTTTGGGATGAGTGTGACAAGAGATCCATTGATACTCTGTAAGGAGATTCTTCCTTCGTAGAAGTCCTGCATTAACTTGAGGAAATCATCTTTAATTATGTGCCAGCATTTCTTAACAAACATTCCAGTAAAGCCATCTGGTCCTGGGGCTCTGTCAAGAGGTAGAAATTTCAAAACCTCATTTATCTCATCCTCAGTAAAAGGCCCAGATAAGCTCTCTAAGCCAGGGACTGGTTGTATCAAGGCCCTAAGATCAAACAACATGTCAATTCCACATTTAACTCCCAATCTGTCTTTATATGAGGACCAGAGTAGTCCAGCCATTTCATTGTGAGTTGACAAAGTCACACCATCCTCAGTTACCAAGCTGGAAATGGAATTCCTTCTAAACCTCTCTGTTGCCATAGCTTGAAAAAACTTGGAATTTTCCTCACCCACTTTGATCCACCTGATGGTACACCTTTGTTTCCAATAAATGTACTGCAGGTGAAGGAGCTCTTCCAGGTGTAATTTCACAATTTTCCTGAAATTAAATTCTGGTCTAAACAGTGGTCTGGTTTCCTCTAAGTTATCAAAAGCTAGGATGACTACATTGCAGGCATTCATAGATAGCTTCAACCTGGATATTCCTGTGTGCCATTTCTTAAGCTCTGACCTTAACCTTTTAAACTTATGGGTGAGGATTGCAGCAGAGTTAGATAAGTGCGTGGGGGCAGACCAGGACCTTTCAACACATTCCATAAACCCAGGCATATCAACCCAGTAGTTTTCAAAATGAAAAACCTTAGCTTTTGGTATGGAGGTAGAGATTGAGACCACACAAGGCACATGATCAGAAGTAGTTTTGGCCAGTGGGTAGACCATGGTGTTGGGATACTCTGCAGTCCAAGAAGGAGTTGTGAAGAACCAGTCCAACTGTTCCAAAAGAGGAGTTTCTTGCATGTTTGACCAGTTATGTTGTGACATTTGATAGCACACAAGGTGTTCCTCCGATATTAGGGAGTTGCATAATCTCATAGTCAGAGGAACATGTATAAGTCATGAAGAAAGCAATAGCAATAAAACTAAACGATCATTATGCTAAGCTAACTGATGGGTCTTATCCACCACATCATTCTCTAATGTCGTGATCCAGTTCATCAAATGACAACACATGTCTATGGCTAGGAAACATAACCATCTTTGTTAACGAAGTTTCAGTTGGATCCTGCAAACTTGAACGTTAGCAATCAATAAATAATGTTTTGCAAGAGCCATAAGAAACTAACATCAAACTTGTAAAACTAACCAGTTTTGGCAACGTATTTAATTACACATGACCAGCTATTAAAGTAACAAGTCGGTACCGTTTACTAGCAACACATGCATCTGTAAATTTCTTTGATGTAAGAAAAATGATTCCAACATATATATAAGTTAAAAAGACGGTGTCCCTCATATAAACCTGACAGTTGTCTATCTATGAACATGCAAACATTACTAGTGCTACAACTGATAACAGCAAACCATTTAAACAAACAGGGTATCGGAACGTAAATTACACGTGAATTCTGCTACACCCTAGAAGTACATATGACCAGCTATCTATGTGCTTAAGTATCTACTTAAGTTTAGGCAAACAGGTAATTCTTAACAGTACATATCAAACACATAGATAGGCACAGTCTATAATAGGATTAACAGGCTATGGCATTATGTTATCAGTGGCAAACTAAATTAAGCCAAGCAACATAATCGAACAATTTTGCAATAAGTGGCTAACTAAAATTCCGAGAAGTGGGTAACTAAACTTACGCTAGATCTTTGTACAGGCACGCAGCAACTTGTTTTTTGCTTACAAGGTTCTACGAAGGAGTCCATGGCATCAATTGCTTGGATACGCAGTCCCAATACTTCTTTCTTTCCACATTGCATTGGTAAGTCGAATGGTTAATCTGGTAAGATTGTGCGTCCTTGATATGTTATATGAGGACGTGTAGTCAGACTAGTTGTAGCCACACACATCACACTGGCTTTTACTGTATATTTCATGCGATTACATTTGGCATATCGAGATCTAAGCAATCTACAATAGGATAAAAAGACTGGCATCCTTCACATTATTGGCGAACTCAGTTCATAGAAACAAGCAATTCAACCATTCTGTGGGTAAATCAAAAGGACCACTGGAATATTTTTCACTACCCCAGTCATACACGCAAAAAGGGGCGACGCCACCGTAGGGGCTGGTATGGGCGGCCGCCTCGAATGGCTGGAAAGTGTGGACCTAGTTTGACTCGTCTAGGTTGGCCCAGGCTAGTTATGTTCATCCCAATGCACGAGTAGGCAATGTAAAAATCAAGAAAACACGTTTCAATTTGGATGGGCCAATAACATAAGTGCAAGGCAGACCCTATAGCAGGCTCGCGGCCCAAACGAGCGCCTCCCATATCGATCAACACCAGGAAAAATCCCAATTCGTTCCTTCCAGCCTCCAGTCTAGTTCGCTCCTAACCTAGCCACCGCTGGACAGACCAACACAGCACTTCCTTGCGCCCTCGTTGGAGGGAGGTCACCGGGCTTCAAGCGAATGGAAGGACAAGGAGATGAAGATCCAACCCTGGGTGTAGCCTGCGTGGGAGGCATCGGCGGCAGCATGGGCATGGCATCGAGTTTGCGCAAACGGACAGTCGCAGCTTGCAAGAGCAGCATGCGCAACAAGTAGGTACATCACATCCCTGGTTATATCTAATTCAACTGTTCAATTTCTGGCCAATAGTTAAACCTGACGGCGTTGTGAAACTGCTTGTATGTAGGGAATCTATGAGAATATGAAACCAATTTCTGCTTATTTTATAACTCCCCCAATCAATACTGAACTGATTAAATCTGATGTATCTGTTGGCGTCTTGGGAATGGGGGTACCCAGACTTGCCTGCTTGCGGCCCACGGCGTGGCTCTACGGGCGGCCCGGGACGGCCCATCTTCATCAGCAACCACCCAACACTCTCGCGAGGGGCCAAGCCTCGTGAGGCGGACGACACAGGACCTCCTCAGGGGTGGCCTCGCTAGGCTGGCTCCTGAGGAGCGGAGATATCAAGGCGAGGGGCACCTCGTGAGGTTCACGTGACATGAGCCATGATGACCGAAGCCAGGCGGGCGCCAGTGGGCGCAGAGTGCCCGTTCCCTCTTCAGTGCTAAAGAAGCCGGCGCAGGCCAGGAGTCCCGAGGCATTAGGAAAAGGTTTCCATATCGGTGCAACAAGACCAAGACCAGCAGGATGGCAGGACAGAGGTCACCGCGGAGCCCACAGCTGCATCACCACCAGAGCCTTTGGCAGGCAAAGACCACCTTTTGTCAGGATAACTTGTACTAATTGTCTCCCTTCAAAATTGGCCGTTGTGGGATCCCTCCCGCCTAACATTTGGGAAGAGGGCCAGGGCCTCTATAAATAGGGCTAGCCACCACCGTAGCGAGGGACGGATCATTCAGACCATCCTCAGACACACCAGCTCATTGAGCTCAAGAACACCTCTCCTTAGGAGGCTGTTCATCCATTGTACTAATCCATCCTCAACCCGCGAGGCAATCCACCACATCACACTGGAGTTGGGTATTACACCACAATGGCGGCCCAAACCAGTATAAACCCCCGAGTCTCTTGTTCCTTGGGTTCCGCAAGTTCGGCCTTGAGATCGTTGCAAGGGCAAGCTAGGGAGAAAGATCTTCGTGCGCACCCCAGAGTTCGAACCTCAAGTGTTTGCCGGAACCCCGAATCCGACATTTGGAGCACCAGGTAGGGGTGCGCCGAAGCTTCTTCTCCGTCGACCGACCCGCTGTTGCCCCGTGACTCCTATGTCTGACGGTCCGAGGACCCAGGCTGACCACTGGGCGGCATGGCCTGCCCGGGCGCTGCCATCTACTCTAGAATACCACAACTCCGCGCTCCAAGCGGCCCGCTCGCCGCCCAACACCCGCGGGCCCGGGCAGCGCGGGTCACGGCCGGCCACCATCGCACCGTGGCGCACGTGCGCAGCCGCACAATCCTCAGGTTATGCTACGGCAACGGAACCGCACACCCGACGGGAGTAGGCGAACATGCGAGTCGCACTCATCGTAGCACGGGAGCTGCTGCGGTGCAGGCTGGCGGAGGGCGGCCGCGATGCACTACTGCAGCGAGTCGCCGAACTACTGGATGCCGCCTGCAGGGGTACGCCACCCTTCTACTCCATGACCACGCCCAGGTTGTGGTGGAAGCGCGCACGGGGCTGGGCGAGCCCGCGCACCCCTTAGGGTTTCAGGGGGATCCGATGACGTCGGCGCGGGCCCTGGCGTGGGCCGTCCTGCCGCGACCACTCTATCGCTAGGAGGGACAAGCACCGACGGCCCGCCGCGAGGACGCGCCAGGACACCACACAGCGGCCACCAGGGCCAAGCGCCGCGGCTAGCGGCTCAATGCGCGGAGCACCTGGGCGGCAGTTCTGGTGAGGTGGTTTCGGACGCCTACGTGCCCCGCATGGTGAGCCCAGAATACTTGCCGAGGGAAGGCCCCAATCCGTTCCCAAGACCAAGATGGGCGGCTAGGGGGCCCGAGCGCAGATCTTCCACGAGCCGCCCGGAGGCTTCGCCGCCCCCTTCAGCGATGACGACGGCGGGGTACGGTTAGTATCTCAGGAGCAAGCTTACGCTAACCCCGAACTGCAGGAGAACCAGGTTGCGGTAGCAGTTAGAGACCTCAGGGCAGTGGCCTAGTCAGTGGCAGGAGTGGTGCTCTGGGGGCTGCACGGGAGAGGCGCCGAGCCAGGCCCTCCCCCGTGCCACACAGAGCATGGTGCTGCACGGAGGTAGGCCCTCTGCCGGGGAAGCGCCGGCAAGCCTTTCCCCCCAGTAGAGGACCCGTTGTCGCCGAGGGTGCCGCCAGCATCCTCTTTACCCCTTGGTCTCATCTTGGTTTCCGGACGCCCCAATGGTGGTCAAGGGTGGCGCAGGGCGGGCCCCTCGCATGGCGATATGAAGGCTCACGCCTATGAAGGTCTCCGCTCGTGACACTCTCACGTAATACTGAGTGGGGTTGTACACACCCTGTAGTCTCCGGAGTGCCGCCCTTGGGCCTTGGGGGCTCCCACCCACGTCCTAGTGGAAGCACCATGCTCTGCGCTGGCCGTCGACCCTGTTCCCCAATGACCATGCTCACAGCGAGTGAAAGCACTTAGCTCCGCGCTGGTGGGAAGACAACAAGACTAGCGGTGCCGGACGCGGCTGTTTGCTTTCAACCCCTTTTTTGTAGCTCGATTTGCCGCCTTTTGGATTTGAACTTGAAGGCGTATTTTCGTTTGCAAGCGTGGGGGCGTCTTATCTCATTCGTGTTGATTTTTTGAGTTTTCTGGTTCAGTGCCTTGCTTCGAGCCTTGCGCCTACTACCCCTTCCCTTGCAAGCACCTCGCAAGCGGGGCCTGGTCATGGTATGCGCGTGCTACACGCACACCCTGCCATGGTCTGGTGCTCGTTTCTCACAGACCCTCTCGGATGGACTAGAGGCTCTTCAGAAGCCCAAAACCTCGCGAGCCCGTGAAGGACTGCTCTCGGGAGCCTGTGGAGAACTCCCATCAAGAGGAATGCACATCGGCAACTAGAAGACTAGTTCGAGGCCTACCTGGGCTGAGGTAAGTTACAATGACAAGCCGCTGAGGAGCTCGTGGGCTCGCAAAAGCACATTTCAAGTCTGGCTTAAGGAATAAAACATCAATCTGATTACATGAGGGGCTCCCCCTCCCCAAAATGCTCTTACACCTTGAGGGGCCGTGTCCAAGCTTTTGATTGCAGGCTCAAAGCAAAGGATCGCAGGCTCAATCGGACATGTCGCTCGCAGCATCTTCCGAATCGCTCCCAAGCATGTTGCTGGCGCTGTCACTGGCGTCGTCTTCACCATCATCAACCGCGCCGCCTTCTTCCACCACGACCACCACCGCGTCATCCTTGGAAGAGAAAGCCCTGACCAGAGCGTCCACATTATCGTCCACCCAGCGAGCCAAGTTGTCCCGGATGGCTCCGAGCACTGGAGCGATGGCGGCGTTAAAGTCGAATTGGGGATCGATGCTCTGGAGATGACTGAAAACGCGCGCTCGTGGAGGCCTCGTCTCTTTTCTTCAACAAGCTCGTGAGCCCTCTCGGCCTGGTCCTCTAGGCGTGTCACGACGTCGGTAAAGAAGCAGAGATGGCTGGCATAATCTTCTTTGTGGGGATGAGGGGCGTGTTCATCGCAGATGGTGTCCAGCGCCTGGTTGGCCCTCACCCTGAGGGCCCGGAGCATGGGAGTGTGCTCGCGCTGCAACATCTGCTGGCAGAGCGCTTCCTCCCTACTCTACTGTGGTGGAGATGTGCCCTAGAGGCAATCATGTATGATGATATTTCCTATGTGTTTATGAATAAATATAGTCCTTGGACATTATCATGATGTGTATCAGCAAGTATGTGAATTGTTTGTGGGACTATGCATTGTATGATGACTGTCCTAAAAGGTCCCTAGTCGAAAGGGCTGTGTGGACACGCAGCCGACTAGACTAGCATATGAAACGGTCGAAGGCTTTGGCTCACTAGACATAGAGCATTGGATGCCAACCGGATAATATGTACTCGGAACGATATGGTTGGATTCGACGTAGTCGGATCCGAGTTGAGACAAGGTCCGAGTCGGACAGACCCAACTATGAGACGTAGCGATATGTCATATGTGAGTCTCTAGTACAACATATGTTCTATGTCCTAAGACCTGAGCTGGCGCATGTACTCGGGATGGTGACAGACTTGATTTGGGCCAACCAAATGCTACTCCTTGACTGGGTAGTTAGAAAGGTAGGTTTCGGGCTTGTCCAGACCCATGCTGCTAGACATGGTCGAGCAAGATGGGATTTTCCCTCTGATGAGGAGAGATATACTCTGGGCCCCTTGTGTGATCCGACCAAGATAGGCATGGCCATGTGATATGTCTCCGTCGTATCTACTTTTCCAAACACTTTTGCCCTTGTTTTGGACTCTAACTTGTATGATTTGAATGGAACTAACCCGGACTGACGCTGTTTTCAGCAGAATTGCCATGTGTTGTTTTATGTGCAGAAAACAAATATTCTCGGAATGACCTGAAACTCCACGGAACATCTTAGAAAAAATAATAAAAAATCCTCGACAAAGATGAAGACCAGGGGGCCCACACCCTGTCCACGAGGGGGGGGGCCCTTAGGGCGCGCCCCTACCTCGTGGGCCCCCTGGATGCTCTCCGACGCCAACTCCAACTCTATATATTTGCTTTCAGAGAGAAAAAATAGAGGAGAAGAAATCATCACGTTTTACGATACGAAGCCGCCGCTAAGCCTTAAAACCTCTCGGGAGGGCTGATCTGGAGTCCGTTCGGGGCTCCGGAGAGGGGGATTCGTCGCCGTCATCATCATCAACCATCCTCCATCACCAATTTCATGATGCTCACCGCCGTGCGTGAGTAATTCCATCGTAGGCTTGCTGGACGGTGATGGGTGGGATGAGACTTATCATGTAATCGAGTTAGTTTTGTTAGGGATTGATCCCTAGTATCCATTATGTTCTGAGATTGATGTTCCTATGACTTTGCTATGCTTAATGCTTGTCACTAGGGCCCGAGTGCCATGATTTCAGATCTGAACCTATTATGTTTTCATGAATATATGTGAGTTCTTGATCCGATCTTGCAAGTCTATAGTCACCTACTATGTGTTATGATCCGGCAACCCCGAAGTGACAATAATCGGGACCACTCCCGGTGATGACCATAGTTTGAGGAGTTCATGTATTCACTATGTGCTAATGCTTTGTTCCGGTTCTCTATTAAAAGGAGGCCTTAATATCCCTTAGTTTCCAATAGGACCCCGCTGCCACGGGAGGGTAGTCAAAAGATGTCATGCAAGTTCTTTTCCATAAGCACGTATGACTATATACGGAATACATGCCTACACTACATTGATGAATTGGAGCTAGTTCTGTGTCACCCTATGTTATGACTGTTACATGATGAACCGCATCCGGCATAATTATCCATCACTGATCCAGTGCCTACGAGTTTTCCATATACTGGTTTACACTTATTTACTTTCCCGCTGCTACTGTTACAATCACTACAAAATACCAAAAACATTACTTTTGTTGTCTTTACTTTTGTTGCCGCTACCACCACTATCATATTACTTTGCTACTAAACACTTTGCTGCAGATACTAAGTTTCCAGGTGTGGTTGAATTGACAACTCAGCTGCTAATACTTGAGAATATTCTTTGGCTCCCCTTGTGTCGAATCAATAAATTTGGGTTGAATACTCTACCCTTGAAAGCTGTTGCGATCCCCTATACTTGTGGGTTATCAAGACCAATTTCTGGCGCCGTTCCTGGGGATCATAGCTCTATTCTTTGAGTCACTTGGGATTTATATCTGCTTATCATTATGAAGAACTTGATAGATCCAAAAACCAAGATCTATCCCTCAACTACGAGGGGAGGTAAGGAACTGCCATCTAGCTCTGCACTTGATTCACCTTCTGTTATGAGTAAGTTTGCGACACCTACACCTGCTTCTGCTATTTGTTCTGATATGTCGCATGTTTTTGATGATGCCACTTCTGCTATGGATGATACTTATGATGAAACTGCTTCTATGCCTGATACTACTGTGCCCCTTGGTGAATTTCTTGATGAACAAATTGCTAGGGCTAGAGAAAAAGAAATTATTGAATTTGAATATGATGATGAAAATATGCCTGTTATTCCTGAGGGCTATCTTTTTGATATGGAATCTTCTGCCGCTATTTTAGCTTGCAAAGATAGATATGAGCTTAAGAGGTTATTAGTTCAATGGAACAAAGAATCACTTAGAGATAAAATGAAACCCGACCCTGCTTTTGCTACTTCACCTATATGTGTTCCTAATAAGGATTATGAATTCTCTGTTGATCCTGATATAATTACTTTGGTGGAATCTAATCCGTTTTATGGCTATGAATCTGAAACTATTGTGGCACATCTTACTAAGTTAATTGATATAGTTGCCCTGTTCACTAATGATGAGAGATCGTGTTACTTCTATATACTCAAAATATTTCCGTTCTCATTAAAGGTTGATGCTAAGATATGGTTTAATTCTCTTGATCCTGGTCGTGTGTGTAGTCCCCAGGATATGATTTATCACTTCTTTGCTAAATATTTCCCTGCTCATAAGAAACAAGCTGCTTTGAGGGAAATATACAACTTCATGCAAATTAAAGAAGAGAGTCTCCCACAAGCTTGGGGGAGGCTTCTCAAGTTACTTAACGCTTTGCCTGATCATCCTCTTAAGAAACCTGAAATACTTGATATCTTTTATAATGGACTAACTGATGCTTCCAGAGATTACCTGGATAGTTGTGCTGGTTCTCTTTTCAGGCAAAGAACACCGGATGAAGCTGAAATTCTATTGAATAATATGTTGACAAATGAAAATAATTGGGCACCTCCAGAGCCAACTCTTGCTCCAATTACTGAGCCTATTCTTAAACCAACTCCGAAGAAGAGAGGTGTTCTATTCCTCAGTCCCGAAGATATGCAAGACGCAAAGAAATCTATGAAAGAAAAAGGTATTAAAGCTGAAGACGTTAAGAATTTACCTCCTATTGAAGAAATACATGGTCTTAATTCACTGCCTGTTGAAGAAACTTATGATCTCAATTCTTTATTTATTGAAGAACCTCCTGACCCCGATATCTCGACACAGGCAGTAAAGGTAAATTCTCTCTATAGATATGATAAAGCTGAAGTCCCTCCTACTAAAATTGCTAGTCTGTGCTTGGATGAGTTTGATAACTTTATGTTTAAGCAAGACGACTTCAATGCTTATTTTGGTAGACAATTAAAAGAAAATGCTTATATGATTAGACGCTTGGGTGATTATATGGCTAATATTAAAGGTGAACTTAAACTTGTTAGCAAACATGCTACTAAGGTTACCACTCAAGTAGAACAAGTACTTAAGGCTCAAAAAGAAGTGCTTGATGAAATGAATAGTAAGAAAAATGATTATGCTGTTAGAGTGGCTACTAGAACTGGTAGAATGACTCAGGAACCTTTGTATCCTGAAGGACACCCTAAGAGGATCGAGCAAGATTCTCAAAGAAATAATATTGATGTTCCTAGTTCTTCTAAAAAGAAGAAGAAGAAAAATGATAGAACTGTGCAAACTTCTAGTGAACCTACTTCTGAACCACCTGATAGTCCAAATGATATCTCTATGTCTGATGCTGAAACACAATCTGGTAATGAACATGAACCTAATGAAAATATTAATAATGATGTTCATGATGATGCTCAACCTAGTAATGACAATGATGTAGAAATTGAACCTGATGTTGATCTTGATAACCCACAATCAAAGAATCAACGTTATGATAAAAGAGACTTTGTTGCTAGGAAACATGGTAAAGAAAGGGAACCTTGGGTTCAAAAACCCATGCCTTTTCCTCCAAAACCATCCAAGAAAAAGGATGATGACGATTTTGAGCTCTTTGCTGAAATGATTAGGCCTATCTTTTTGCGTATGCGATTAACTGATGTGCTCAAAATGAATCCTTATGCTAAATATATGAAGGATATCATTACTAATAAAAGAAAGATACCGGAAGCTGCAATTTCCACCATGCTTGCTAATTATACTTTTATGGGTGGAATACCAAAGAAACTTGGAGATCCCGGAGTACCTACTATACCTTGCTCCATTAAAAGAAATTATATTAAAACTGCTTTATGTGATCTTGGACCCGGTATTAGTGTTATGCCTCTCTCTTTATATCGTAGACTTAAGTTGAATAAGCTGACACCTACTGAAATATCTTTGCAAATGGCTGATAAAAGAACTGCTATACATGTCGGTATCTATGAGGATGTGCATGTTGTGGTTGCAAATGTTACTATTTTAACGGACTTTGTTATTCTTGATATTCCCGAGGATTATAGTATGTCTATTATTCTTGGAAGACCTTTTCTTAATACTGCAGGGGCTGTTATTGATTGCAACAAAGGCAATGTCACTTTTCATGTTAATGGTAATGAGCATACGGTACACTTTCCGCGAAAACAACCTCAAGTTCATAGTATCAACTCCATTGGAAAAATTCCATCGATTATAATTGGAGATTTTGAATTTCCTCTTCCTACTGTCAAAAAGAAATATGATATACTTATTATAGGGGATGTTCATATCCCCGTTGAGGTAACTTAGTGTTATTCAAAATTTCTCCGGTTTCATGATTATCGGAATGCGTTTGTTAACAAGACTTGATCAACCTTGTTAGTGGATTCTTTTTGATGAGCATGAGATGGATGAAACTAGAAGCACAACCTTCTGTACTCTCTCTATATTTTCTGTTAATTAGTAGAAATAAAGTAAAAATAGTATTTTTCTGTCTGTTTCCTGACTTATCCATGCAATATAAAAATATCCCGAAAATAGAAGTCCTCAGAATTCCATGCCAATTTAATATGATTTTTTCAGGAATATTTGAGGATTTACTGTGCAAAAATTACCGCGGGAGGAGCTGCCACCAGGCCACGAGGGTGGTGGGCGCGCCCCCCTCTAGGGTGCGCCCCCCTGCCTCGTGGGCCCATGGTGGCCCTCCTCCACTTATCCCAGCACCCATCTTCTTCCTCTGTCTCACACAAACCCGAAAAACCAACTCGAGCACGAGTTCCAGCCACTTTTGCTGTGATTTTCGATCTCCTTGCTCAAAGCACCTCTCGCAAAACTGCTTGGGGAGATTGTTCCTTGGTATGTGACTCCTCCATTGGTCCAATTAGTTTTTGTTCTAGTGCTTTATTCTTTGCAAATTTTTGCTGCTTAGGTGACCCTGCTCTTGAGCTTGCATGTCAAATTTATATGGTCAAAGGTAGTTTTGATGCATGATATAGGCCCTAGGCACTTGTAGGAGTAGTTGCTATCGATATTATTGAGTTTGGTTTACTTTTATTTTGAAGTTAGTAAAAATTTCAGGATTTTTCAGAGATGTTCCAAGGTGGTTCCTCTACGAAGCAAGGACCCAGGATTGCTATGCGCGATGCTGACGACGATCCACCAAGAGACGCTCCAGTACGACCTTGCGAATGGCCGTCGGAAAATTTTATGGACTGTGCAGGAATTAAAGAAGAATTCAAAGCATATTTGCGCAATGCCGGTCTTGAGGATTTTGAGCCTAACAAATGCCCCCAGTATCATGATCTCACAAGTTCATTTGTGAGGAGGTTTGAGTATTCATCTTCACGTAATTCTCCTTCAGTCATGTTTGATCTCTATGACATATCTTATACCATGGACTTAGAGGATTTCACTTCTGCTTGCAAACTTCCATCATGGGGTGGTATTAGGGATCCCCCTAAATCTGAATTTAGAAACTTTCTTGATAGTATAATTGTAGGGGAATCTAGAGATATAACGCAGGCTACCATAGGGAGCATTCACTTTCCTGCTATACATTATTTTGCTCTCTTCATCGGTAGATGCATAAATGCTAAGGATGAAGCATGTCACATGTGTGTCCCTGACCTGAGCATTCCTAGGAGTGCTGTGTTAGGAGACCAATCTTATCATATGGGAATCATTGTAGCTCGTAGGTTGCATCATAATAAACATAATGGAGATTTCTTTGGAGAAATTTATGCAACCCGCTTAGCTCATTTTCTTGAGATAGACATTCGTGAGGGTGATACGGAGTTGCCTCCTGCATATTTAGATTATGACTCTATGGCTTCGCACCAGTTTGTCGAGAGGCCTGAATCACCTCTCTTATATCATTTAATTTTTGATAAATGACGTGTTTTCCGTATTACTCTCCCTGCTCCTGCCTTCTTTGATTCACAGACAGAAAGAAGATATGTTATTACCAGAGAGGAGGCAGAAGAGTACGAGAGGAGAGCGGAGGCAACTCGACTCCACGCTGCAGCTCAGCAGGCGATAACCGCTGCACATCAGTATGATCCCAACTATTCTTCATCGCAATACGACCCCAGCTACACCTATTGGGTATCCGCCAGGCTATCCCTGGCAATAGACCAACTTAGGCCAAAAGCCTAAGCTTGGGGGAGTACGTATTTCTCATAGACATTACATTTATGTTCACACACACTCGTTGCTAGATGTCGGTGCTCATACTTTTTCTCTGTAATATCCATGCTAGTTTAGTTTCTTTTTCCTGCTTTCTTCTTGTGTGTTTATTAAACCTTAAGAAAAACAAAAAAAATTAGTAGTAGTTTATTTTTCTGCTGTAGTAGTAATAATTAAAAAGAAAGCCCAACAATATTTCCCGTTCTTATTTTGCTTGATGGGAGCTTTCCCATGTAAATAGTTTTATTTCTTTTCTTTTCTTTGGGGGTCAGTAGGAGAAGACCATAATTAAATTGTTGAAGTGGCTCTTATATGCATTATTGTTGATTTAACCAAGAGCCCATATTGCGTTGTCTTCTCCTGTTTATTGAATGCTCGCAGAAGCTTTGTCCAATGCACGTACACTCTTATTATTATTCACACCGTTCGGTCGTGCAAGTGAAAGGCAATTATGATGATATATGATGAACTGACTGAGATGAGAAAAGCTGGTATGAACTCGACCTCTTTTGTTTTTGTAAATATGATGAGTCCCTCGTTCTTGATTCAGCTTATTATGAATAAACATGTTTGCAATGACAATTGTAGATCGTAGTTGCTTGTGCCATGCTTGATTAGCTATGAGTTATAATGATTTACCTTGTGTGCCAACATGCTATTGAGATGATTATGATGTGGTATGATGGGGTGGTATCCTCCTTTGAATGATTTAAGTGGCTTGACTTGGCACATGTTCACGCATGTAGTTGAAACAAATCAACATATCCTTCACGATATTTATGTTCATGGTGGATTATATCCTACTCATGCTTGCATCCAATGTTTATTAATTTTAATGCATGTACATGGCTGTTGTCGCTCTCTAGTTGGTCGCTTCCCAGTCTTTTGCTAGCCTTCACTTGTACTTATCGGGAATACTGCTTGTGCATCCAATCCCTTAAACCCCAAAGTTATTCCAGATGAGTCCACTATACCTTCCTATATGCGGTATCTACCTGCCATTCCAAGTAAATTTGTATGTGCCAAACTCTAAAACTTCAAATAAGCATTCTGTTTTGTATGCTCGAATAGCTCATGTATCAACCAAGGCTGTCCTTATCTTCCGTGTTAGGCGGGTTATTCTCAAGAGGAGTAGACTCCACTCCTCACTCACGAAAAAATGGATGGTCACCGGGATGCCCAGTCCCATGCTTTATGCAAACGAAATCAAAATGAATTGCAAACAAAACTCCCCCTAGGACCTGATGTCTGTTGGAGGCACTCGTTGTTACGAGCAAGCCATGGATTGATGCTTGTTGGTGGAGGGGGAGTATAAACTTTACCATTCTGTTTGGGAACCGCCTATAATGTGTTTAGCATGGGAGATATCGCCATCTCTTAGTTGTTACGTTGACAATGAAAGTATACCACTCAAAATACAATTTATCTCTATTGAAAAACTGAGCTCTGGCACCTCTACAAATCCCTACTTCCCTCTGCGAAGGGCATATCCATTTACTTTTATGTTGAGTCATCATCCTCTTATTAAAAAGCACTAGCTGGAGAGCGCAACTGTCATTTTCATTCATCACTATTAATCTATGTTGGGTGTGACTATGATTGGATCTCTTTTACCATGAATTACAATGTCTAGTCAGTCCTTGATCTTTAAAGGTGATCTGCATTTATGTTTTGCGGTCTCAGAAAGGGCTAGCGAGATACCATCTTGTTATATCATATTATGATTGTTTTGAGAAAGTGTTGTCATCCGAGATTTATTATTATGGCTTGCTAGTTGATTATGCTATCGATATGAGTAATTATGAGACCTGAGAATTATTGTAAATGTGGTTAGTTATGATCTCTGTTGAAAACTTGAATACTGGCTTAACATAGTTACAACAACAAGAGGAAACAGAGTTTGTAAAAGTTTTTCTTTCTTTCAGTTTGTCAACTGAATTGCTTGAGGACAAGCAAGGGTTTAACCTTGGGGAGTTGATACATCTCCGTTGTATCTACTTTTCCAAACACTTTTGCCCTTGTTTTGGACTCTAACTTGTATGATTTGAATGGACCTAACCCGGACTGACGTTGTTTTCGGCAGAATTGCCATGGTGTTGTATTATGTGCAGAAAACAAATATTCTCGGAATGACCTGAAACTCCATTGAACATCTTAGAAAAACTAATAAAATACCCTCGCCAAAGATGAATACCAGGGGGCCCACACCCTGTCCACGAGGGTGGGGGGCGCCCCCCTAGGGCGTGCCCCCTACCTCGTGGGCCCTAGCGTCACCGAACCTTAAGTGTGTAGACCCTACGGGTTCGGGAGACATGCAGACATGACCGAGACGACTCTCCGGTCAATAACCAATAGCGGGATCTGGATACCCATGTTGGCTCCCACATGCTCCATGATGATCTCATCGGATGAACCACGATGTCGAGGATTCAATCAATCCGTATACAATTCCCTTTGTCAATCGGTACGTTACTTGCCCGAGACTCGATCGTCGGTATCCCAATACCTTGTTCAGTCTCGTTACTGGCAAGTCACTTTACTCGTACCGTAATGCATGATCCCGTGATCAACCACTTTATCACATTGAGCTCATTATGATGATACATTACTGAGTGGGCCCAGAGATAGCTCTCCGTCATACGGAGTGACAAATCCCAGTCTCGATTCGTGTCAACCCAACAGGCACTTTCGGAGATACCTGTAATGTACCTTTATAGTCACCCAGTTACGTTGTGACGTTTGGCACACCCAAGGCACTCCTACGGTATCCGGAAGTTGCACAATCTCATGGTCTAAGGAAATGATACTTGACATTCAGAAAAGCTACAGCAAACGAAGTACACAATCTTTGAGCTAAGCTTAGGATTGGGTCTTGTCCATCACATCATTATCCTAATGATGTGATCCCATTACCAATGACATCCAATGTCCATAGTCAGGAAAGCATGACTATCTTTTGATCAACGAGCTAGTCAAGTAGAGGCTCACTAGGGACGTGCATTATTCTCTACTGAGGTCTTTATGGTGTAAACCAGGCCTAAATAGGTTAGGTGCATTATTCTCTACTGATGGACATATTCACTAGGGACGTGCATTATTCTCATTGAGGCTCACTAGGAACGTGCATTATTCTTTACGTTTCAGTCTTTATGGTGTAAACCAGGCCTAAATAGTGCCCTTCGTAAGATGCCCCTTTTGTCCAGGTACGTGCATTATTCTGACGTGGCCACATGCCAAGACGTCAGCATCCTTCTCGATTGTGCTGAGAATTCGGTGGATGTGTATCAACAAGAGACAGTAAAAAAGGTTTACGCAGGGTCTTAATCTAAAAAGAATCCTTGGAACGGGTCCCTATTGCACGTCTGCGCCTGTGTCTCCGTTGTGCCGTATCCTGGACAGTTGTAGCACGATGGTCATCTGTAAAAGAGAGGAGTTTAGGTGAAAAAGTTGTCATGCAGGGAGATAGTTTTTTAAAGAAACCATGTATAACTAGAAATGAGTATAAATTGCCACTCGTCTGCACGCGTCGGGCCCCTTGTATTTGTAATAGTGGCGTGGCCATCAATCCGGTATAAATTACATATAGCAGCAACGGACTCGTCTAACCGCGTCCGTGGTCTTGACGACGTATCAAATACTTTAGTTGGCGAGGTAGTTTTTAGTGTGCGGCTACCAAGGCAGTCGCATTCTCTTCGGCGCGCAAGGATCTCTTAATACTTCCGTTCACTGCAATGATGTCGCGTGGACCGGGCATCTTGAGCGTCAGGGAAGCCTAATGTGGTATTGCATTAAAGCGAGCAAAAGCTTCGCGTCCAAGTAGTGCTTGATAGCCACTTTGGAACGGAGGGATGTGGAAGGTTAAATGTTCGCTACAGAAGTTATCAGGGAAGCCGAATATAACATTTAGTAGCAGGGAGCCCGTGCAATGAGCCCCTGGGCCTGGCGTTACTCCTTTAAAGGTAGTATTGCTATGGCGAATTTTCGTTGGGTCTATCCCCGTTTCGCGGATTATATCCTAGTATATCAGGTTTAGACTGCTGCCACCGTCCATTAGGACTCGTGTGAAGTGGTATCCGTCAATTATTGGGTCTAATAACGGGGCGGCCCATCCCGCACGCCGGATACTTGCTGAGTAATCACGATGGTCGAAAGTGATCGGTTGAGACGACCAGTGGCAAGACTCTGCGGTGATAGGCCCTTGGGCATATTTTTCTGGGAGTGCCGTTTTGTTTCTCCCCTTGATCACGTGTAACACGTTTACTGTTTTGACTTCTGGGGGAAATTTTTTTGTTCCCCAGTGTCTTTCTTGAGAGGCTCATCCTCGTCTTCGCTTGGTGTATCCTCCCCCTTGTGTACGGCGTTGAGCTTGCCGGACTGCTTGAAGACCCAACATTCTCTGTGGGTATGATTAGCGGGTTTACCGGGGGTGCTATGGATCTAACATACTTGGTCCAGAATTTTGTTTAGGCTGGACAGTTCATCTCTGACGCCTTTAGAGGGCGGCTTTTGCTGACCTGGCCGAGAGCTTTTGAATCCGGCGTTTACTGCCGTGCTCTTCGTGCTGTCTTCTTTATTCCGGCGTTTGTTATTGCTGTTGCACGTGATTTCCCGTTTCCATCTCTAACTTCGGATGTACTGGGGTCGCTGGTGCTGCATCTGGCTAGCCAGCTATCCTCACCCGCGCAAAAGCGGGTCATGAGGCTTCTTAATGCTGCCTTTGTTCTCGGCTTTTCTTGGCCGAGGTGTCTGGCAAGCCATTCGTCACGGATGCTATGCTTAAAAGCTGCCAAGGCTTCGGCGTCTGGACAGTCGACAATTCGGTTCTTTTTAGTAAGAAACTTGTTCCAATGCTTTTGGGCTGACTCTCCAGGCTGTTGAGTTATATGACTCAAATCATCCGCGTCCGGAGGTCGGACATAAGTCCCTTGAAAATTTGTCCGAAAGGCGTCTTCGAGCTCTTCCCAGCTTCCAATGGAGCTTTCGGGGAGGCTCTTAAGCCAGTGCCGAGCCGGCCCTTTGAGCTTGAGGGGTAAATACTTAATGGCGTGGAGATCATCTCCCCGAGCCATATGGATATGGAGGATATAGTCCTCAATCCAGACCCCAGGGTCTATTGTTCCGTCGTATGCCTCTATGTTTACGAGTTTGAATCCCTCTGGAAATTCATGGTCCAGCACCTCATCGGTGAAACATAGGGGGTGTGCGGCACCCCTATATCTGGGTGTACTGCGTTGTTCGGATGTTTGTTGTGTTGCATCGTATGCTGGAGCACGCTTGCGTGGTCCATAGATGGATCTGGTTTCGCCCTCCTTTTGATGCGAGCCCTCGCGTAGACCGCGTATTGGCTTGTGTGCGGCGTTGCTTGCCGCTTTATGTTGGCCGTGAGGTCGTCTATCCGGCCAGATGGTTGTTTTAATTTTTGGTTGTGGGGGGCCTGAGTCCTCCTCATCGAATTCGGGTAGCAACTTCCGCTTTGGGTAGCTCACAACCTTTTACCTCAAGGGTAATGTCAACAATAATGGTTCATTCTCCCCTACATCCAATTAGATATATATATCATGTTCTTTCCAACATGCTGAGCTTCCCAAAGGATAAAATGAAAAGGGAAAGGTGAAGATCATCGTGACTCTTGCATAAGGTAGAAGATAATAATAAAGGATAGGCCCTTCACAGAGGGAAGCAGAGGTTGCCATGCACTTTTATGATTGGATGCATAAAATCTCAATGCGAAAGAAAGTCACTTCATATTGCCCCTTGTGATATGAACCTTTATTGTGCAGTCCGTCGCTTTTATTACTTCCACATCACAAGATCGTATAAAGCTTATTTCTCCCACACCAATCAATCATACTAGAGCAATTTTTATTGCTTTGCACCAATGACAACTTACTTGAAGGATCTTACTCAATCCATAGGTAGATATGGTGGACTCTCATGGCAAAACTGGTTTAAGGGTATTTGTAAGCACAAGTAGTGTTTCTACTTGGTGCTGAGAATTTGGCTAGCATGAGGGGGAAATGCAAGCTCAACAAGTTAGAGGATCCATGACAACATACTTAATCTCAGATATAAGAAAGACATAACTCATTACGTTGTCTTCCTTGTCCAACATCAACTCTTTAGCTTGTCATATTTTAATGAGTGCTCCCAATCGTAAAAGATGTCAATGATAA
Organism: Triticum urartu; assembly: GCF_056163025.1. NCBI lineage: Eukaryota > Viridiplantae > Streptophyta > Magnoliopsida > Poales > Poaceae > Triticum > Triticum urartu. Next base: position 539,128,297 of record NC_141879.1, read on the forward strand.
TATATCTATATGTGAAAACCTCTCTTTCCTTATTACTTCCTATTAATTGCAACAATGACCAAAGCTATGTCTGCCAACTCCCAACAACTTTTAATCATCATACTCTTTCTATGTGAAGTCATTACTCTCAATAAGATCAATATGAACTTTTTGTTTCTTTTTATTCTTTTCTCTTTTCTTTTATTCACCCAAGATCATGGCAAAATAATCAAGCCCTTGACTCAACACTAATCTTTATTATATATAGCTCACGGACTCGATTACAAAGAGAGATCATAAAGCAAACTCAAAACTAGATCATGCCATAAACTTTATTCTACTAGATCAAGATACTACTAATAAGATCGAACTAAGAAAAACGGTAAAGATAGGAGATGTGATTGTGATACGATACCGGGGCACCTCCCCCAAGCTTGGCAGTTGCCAAGGGGAGTACCCATACCCACGTGATTGTGTCTCCTTTGTCGGTGAAGAAGGTGGCGGTGATGTAGATGATGCGGGCCTTGCGTCCATCTTCCAAGGCATAGGTTCTCCATCATAGAAAGATGATCGAGTCTCCGGGATCCTCAGATCTGTAGCCAAACTCATCTTTTTGAATCTATATTCATACTCACAGTTTTGGTTTTGCAGGTCATAGATTTGGGCTTGGAGGTGCTCGATCTTCTCATGAAGCTTGAAGATAGTCTCCCCGATGTTGTCAGCATCCAACTTGTGGTTGCTAGTGAACTCCGCGATCATCATGTGGTTAGAGTTGAGTCCACATTCCACCTTCCCTTGGCACTTGAAAACATGTTGCTCCACTGCTTCGAGCCTCGTCTCGATGCTTCCGGTCCCTCTTCATCGCCCGTGGTCCATCCATCATGTTCCACATCTCCATAAACCTTTGGATTTGCTAATTAATCATCCACATAGCTTTCTCCTTCCGAATCCTGGGAAGACATGTTGATTTAATATGCAACGGGACAGCTCAAAACGAAAACAGAGGATATTTGCGTGATACGGGAGTCAAAACCTTCGGGAGGTTATATAATGAATTTTTTACCGACCAAAATACGTAACATGCAAGAAAACGGAGTCCGGAAGGCACACGAGGTGCTCGCGAGGTAGGGGGGCGCGCCCACCACCCTCGTGGGACCCTCGTGTCCTTCCCGGACTGCTACTTATTTTTCTATTTTTCTAAATATTCCAAAACGGAGAAATATTGCCTTAAAAATTGTTTTGGAGTCGGTTTACTTACCGTACCACATACATATTCCTTTTCGGAGTCAGAAACGTTCCAGAAAGTGTCCTTATGTATTCCTCCGGGGTTACAGTTTCAATAATATTGGTTTCAACATTTATGGGATTACCTGAGATATAATGTTTGATTCTTTGACCGTTTACCACCTTCAGATTTGTGCCTTCGAAGTTGTTGATCTTTATGGCACCAGAACGATAGACCTCTTCGATAAAATAGGGGCCTTCCCATTTAGAGAGAAGTTTGCCTGCAAAAAATCTTAAACGAGAGTTGTATAGCAATACATAATCACCTACATTAAACTCACGCTTTTGTATCCTTTTGTCATGCCATCTTTTAACTTTTTCTTTAAACAACTTGGCATTTTCATAAGCTTGGGTTCTCCATTCATCAAGTGAGCTAATATCAAATAACCTCTTCTCACCGGCAAGTTTAAAATCATAGTTGAGCTCTTCAATAGCCCAATACGCCTTATGTTCTAGTTCGAGAGGTAAGTGACATGCTCTTCCATAAACCATTTTATACGGAGACATACCCATAGGATTTTTGTATGCAGTTCTATAAGCCCATAATGCATCATCATGTTTCTTGGACCAATTCTTTCTAGACCTATTAATAGTCTTTTGCAAAATTAATTTGATCTCTCTATTGCTCAACTCTACTTGACCACTAGACTGTGGGTGATAAGGAGATGCAATTCTATGATTAAAATCATACTTAGCAAGCATTTTATGGAAAGCACCATGAATAAAGTGTGAACCACCATCAGTCATTAAATATCTAGGGATTCCAAACCTCGGAAAAATAACTTCTTTAAGCATTTTAATAGAAGTGTTATGATCAGCACTACTAGTTGGAATAGCTTCTATCCACTTAGTAACGTAATCAACAACCACTAAAATATGTGTGTATCCATTAGAGGCAGGAAAAGGTCCCATATAATCAAAGCCCCAAACATCAAACGGTTCAATAACAAGAGAATAATTCATAGACATTTCCTGACGTCTACTAATATTACCAATTCTTTGACATTCATCACAAGACAAGACAAACTTACGTGCATCCTTGAAGAGAGTAGGCCAATAAAAACCATATTGCAATACCTTATGTGCAGTTCTATCTCCAGCGTGGTGTCCTCCATAAGCCTCGGAATGACACTTGCGTAGGATCTGTTCCTGTTCATGCTCAGGAACACAACGTCTAATAACACCATCTACTCCTTCTTTATAAAGATGTGGGTCATCCCAAAAGTAATGTCTCAAGTCATAGAAAAACTTTTTCTTTTGCTGGTATGTGAAGCTAGGTGGTATAAACTTAGCAACAATATAATTAGCATATTCAACATACCATGGAGTACTACGAGAAGTACTTATAACATTTAATTGTTCATCAGGAAAGCTATCATTAATAGGTAGTGGGTCATCAAGAACATTCTCTAACCTAGACAAGTTGTCTGCAATGGGGTTCTCAGCTCCCTTTCTATCAACAATATGCAAATCAAATTCTTGTAGCAAGAGAACCCATCTAATAAGTCTAGGTTTAGCATCTTTCTTTTGCATAAGGTATTTAATAGCAGCATGATCAGTGTGAATAGTTACTTTAGAATCAACAATATAAGGTCTGAACTTATCACAAGCAAATACAACTGCTAAAAGCTCTTTTTCAGTAGTAGCATAATTTCTTTGAGCATTGTCTAGAGTCTTACTAGCATAATAAATAACATTTAATTTCTTATCAACTCTTTGCCCTAGAACAACACCTACAGCATAATCACTAGCATCAGACATAATTTCAAAGGGTAAATTCCAATCAGGTGGCTGAACAACAGGTGCAGAGACTAATGCTTTCTTAAGTATTTCAAATGCTTCTATACAATCATCATCAAAGACAACTGGTATATCTTTTTGCAATAAATTAGTCAGAGGCCAAGAAATTTTTGAGAAGTCCTTAATGAACCTCCTGTAAAATCCGGCGTGACCAAGGAAACTTCTTATACGTTTGATGTCCTTGGGACATGGCATCTTTTCAATAGCATCGACCTTGGCTTTATCAACTTCAATACCTCTTTCAGAAACTTTATGCCCCAAGACAATACCTTCATTAACCATAAAGTGGCACTTTTCCCAATTCAAGACAAGATTAGTTTCTTCACATCTCTGCAAAACTCGATCAAGATTGCTCAAGCAATCAACAAAAGAGGAACCATATACGGAAAAATCGTCCATGAAGACCTCACATATCTTTTCACAAAAGTCAGAGAATATAGCCATCATGCATCTTTGAAAGGCATACGTCTATAAGCAAATGTACCAAAAGGGCATACGTCTATAAGCAAATGTACCAAAAGGGCATGTAAAAGTAGTCTTTGATTGATCTCTAGCCGACACAGGTATTTGAGAGAAACCAGAATAACCATCTAGAAAGCAATAGTGTGTATGTTTGCATAACCTTTCTAGCATTTGATCAATAAAAGGTAAAGGGTAATGATCTTTCTTAGTAGCTTTATTCAATTTGCGGAAATCAATTACCATCCTATAACCTGTGATAATTCTTTGTGGAATCAATTCATCTTTATCATTAGGAACAACAGCGATACCTCCCTTCTTAGGGACACAATGGACATGGCTTACCCACTTTCGGTGTCAAAACCAGCGGATCTTGGGTAGGGGGTCCCGAACGGTGCGTCTAGGCTGCATGGTAACAGGAAGCAGGGGACACAATGTTTTACCCAGGTTCGGGCCCTCTTGATGGAGGTAAAACCCTACGTCCTGCTTGATTAATATTGATGATATGGGTAGTACAAGAGTAGATCTACCACGAGATCAGAGAGGCTAAACCCTAGAAGCTAGCCTATGGTATAATTGTATGTTGTCATCCTGCGGACTAAAACCATTCGGTTTATATAGACACCGGAGAGGGTTAGGGTTACATAAGGTCAGTTACAAAGGAGGAGATATCCATATCCGTATTGTCTAGCTTGCCTTCCATGCCAAGTAGAGTCCCATCCGTACATGAGACGGAGTCTTCGATTTTGTATCTTCATAGTCTAACAGTCCGGCCAATGGAGATAGTCCGGCTGTCCGGAGACCCCCTAATTCAGGACTCCCTCAGTAGCCCCTGAACCAGGCTTCAATGACGATGAGTCCGGCGCGCAGTATTGTCTTCGGCATTGCAAGGAAGGTTCTTTCTCCGAATACATCACAGAAGAATTTGAATACGAGGATAGTGTCCGACCCTACAAAATAAGTTCCACATACCGCCGTAGAGAGAATAATATTTTCGCAAATCCAATTCGCTAACTTGCTTTGGCAGCATGACGTTATGTCATGGCCCGGTGATTATTCAAACCGTTTTTCTTCAACCAGCTCCACACATAATGCGAGGCGGTTTCTTGACACGTCTTGTCATAGCAGAGATCGTGTTCCCCCAATTACGGGATTCTCATTAATGCGGTCGTGGGTAACCTAACCGTGTCTAGGACTCCTAGATTATAGGCATGTCCTAAACGGCTGCAGAGAGGATGCTTGATATTCACCCTCTTTATAAAGGGACAAGGTTTTCGCTTTTTCCCTCTCGTGCTCAATCGACCCTTCCCCTGCCTCGAGTTCTAACACCCAAAGCCTAGGGTAGGTGCTCCGAATCTTCAATCATGTCTGGATCCAGCCTTCAAGGCCGATGGATACCCTCCTCTGTTACGGAAGAGGACATCAAGAAGCTGAGGGAGGCCAGATACCTGACAACCGAGGTTTCGCATCAGCTGCCTGCTCGAGGGCAGGTCGTCCCTACTCCCGAACCCAACGACGACATTGTGTTCGTCTCCCACTTCCTCCGAGGCCTAGGCCTCACCTGGATCCCTTTGTCACGGGTTTGATGTTCTATTACGGGCTAGATTTCCACGATCTACCTCTGGACTACTTTCTCCACATCTCGACATTTATCGTCGTGTGTGAGGCCTTCCTCCGCATTACCCCTCACTTCAGCCTGTGGCTCAAGACCTTTGAAGTGAAGCTGAAGATGATCGAGGGGCAGCATGTAGCGTGCGGAGGTGCATCAATAGGCAAGATGGCAGGAGCTCCATGGCCGAAAGGTTCCTTTCCAGAGGTGTCTGAATTATGGCAACGGGAGTGGTTTTACGTCACGGCTCCCAGAAGTGCCAAGTTGGCAGCTGCCCCCGCTTTCCGCTCGGGCCCCCACCACAACTGATGTCATGGATTAGAAAAGGTCTGAGCTAGGGTCCAGCCAAGGACGTGCCTATACTGCAAAGCCGTATGTGAGATCTCTTCGAGGGAGATTTTAATTTGGTTGTGGTAACACAAGTTATGCTGGTTCGTCAAGTCCAGCCTTGCAAACACCGGCCCCTTCGCTTGTGGGAGTTCAACCCAGAGGCACCACGTTCCATTCAAAGTTTCCTCGGCCTGACGCATGAGGAGATGTACAAGTCATTCTACGGACCTCAAGTAGAGTGTCCGGATATTACCGAGGATGTGGGCCTGAGCAGTAACCGTGCCGTCGAACAAGTAAGAAATCCTCTGGCCGAACACACTATCTTTTATTCATCATGAAGTTATTTCTGAGAGTTTGCTTTTTGACTAGGACTGGCTAACAAAGGCGAAGATGATTCGGTGTTTGTCCCCCCTCCCTGAGGGTTTGGAAAATTCGGTATTGGAAAAGATGCTCGAGGTCGCACCTTGCCCGGAGCCCTCGAAGGAAGATACGGGGGGGATAATACGGGCAGACGCGGGCCCCCATTGCCGCCAGTTCCAACCAAGGGAATGAGCGTCTCCATGAAGGAGAATAACCGGGGGAGGAAAAGGACTGCTTCCGAGGATCCGGAAGCCGAAGCCTCCAAATGGGAGAAGAAGTCTCCCACAGAGGGTCCTGCCTCGGGGGGTGCTTTTGCCGCACAAAGTCCGTGGGGGGATCAACCCTCCAACGAGTCGTAAGTGATCCAAAATACTTTAATAGTAAAGGTATGCTATCTTTTTTCTGAGAAAATAACCACCGCATATATCTTGTAGTTCGGGCCTTAGCCCCTCTCAGCCGAGCTCGTCTTCGAGGGATCTTCTTCCAGAGATGATGGAGAGCGAAACGCCTCCCCCGGACTCCTCCGCTCAAGAAGCGGGCGACCCTGAAGTGTCGTCACGGAGGGCCTCTCCGGATCCGGTGAGGCCAGAAGATAATCCCATAGACCCCAGAAGTCCCCAGCGTCCGGCTCCCGAAGAGAGCAAACAAAAGAGCCCGGCACCATCTAGTATGCGGTCGGACGTTCTGAGGGAGCTGGTGGGGCGAGCGGCCATCTCAGAAGAACAGTGTATGTTCATGGGTACGGTGATGGGAGAATTTCGTCCGTCGAAAGCGGATTACATGAAGCCTATATGAGTCTACTGACAGGCTTTGAGGTACGTGAGATAATATGTGATAGTACTGCATATGTTAGGTGTGCCCTGTGTAGATAGTAGCCCCTGAGACTCTGGTTGTCGTCGAGAACGGCGGCGAACAGAGGATCATAGTCCCAGGCAATAACCAGACTACCCTTATGTGCAGGTGGTGGAAGCTCCGGTGGCTAGCCAGACTAGTGAGTTTGCCGAATTAAAACGGCAACTGGATGCGGCAGACGCCGACATCGGGCTTGTTAACAAGAGGCTTGACGAGGCACAGGGTAAGTGTTATTATCTGGTGAACGCCACATAGTAAGAGCAGCATGATGCCAGTATCTTTAATATGTTGTGACTGCAGATGGAGCTGCCACCGTGGAAACCTTGCGGGCAGAACTTGCCCGAGCCAAGGAACAAGCGAGGATTAGTAATGCGGCTGCCTTGAAGGCGGCCGAAGAGTTGAGATCCGAGAAGGCCGCACATTGCGAGAGCCAAGAGAAGATGGCCAAGATGGCCGTAGAATTAAAAGACACTGCCGACCGTTGCCGTCCCCTTGAAAAAGAAAACAGAGCGAAGGCAACGGACCTTGAGAAGGCCACGATTGCGGACAAAGACACCTGCTCTGCAGTGAGAGCGAAGAAGGAGGAGCTGCGGGAGGCCGGGGATATTGCGGCTGGGAAGCCCTTCATGCTACGAAGGAAGTTCGGAGATCCACGGTATGCCCCTCTGGATCGGCTGTGGAGTTCAACAGATGCGTATATGGACTTGGCGGCGAGCGCTGCTGATGTGGCCAAATACTTCCAAGTCAAACAGATCGTGAAGTGGACAAGCTGTTCGGGTTGCAATTCAACGTTCCAGAGCGTCCGCTTCCATTGATTGATCAGCTAGCCGAATGGGCCAAACTAAATAGGTTGTCCGGACTCGCCATGAGGTCTGTCTTGGATCAGCTATGGCCGGAAAAGCCAAAGCCGAACAGTTATTTCAGTTTAGTGCAGCAGTTCCTTGGTGCGATGACGCGCATTAATGCGATGAAGAGGTCGGCGTGCATAGAAGGCTCGCGGATGGCCATTGCCCGTGTTAAAGCATACTGGGCGGAGATGGACACTGTTGGGGAATGTAGCCGAATTTTAAAATTTTCTATGCATCACCAAGATCAATCTATGGAGTCATCTAGCAACGAGGGAGAGAGGAGTGCATCTACATACCCTTGTAGATCACGAGCGGAAGCGTTCAAGAGAACGGGGTTGATGGAGTCGTACTCGACGTGATCCAAATCACCGAAGATCCTAGTGCCGAACGGACGGCACCTCCGCGTTCAACACACGTTCGGAGCGAGGACGTCTCCCGTGCCTTGATCCAGCAAGGAGGAGGGAGAGGTTGAGGAAGAGGGCTCCAACAGCAGCACGACGGCGTGGTGGTGATGAAGCTGCAGTACTCCGGCAGGGCTTCGCCAAGCTCTTATGGAGGAGGAGAGGTGTTGGGGAGGGGAGGGGCTACGCCTTGGATGTCGTATGCAGCCCTCCCCACACCCCTCTATTTATAGGGGAAGGGGGAAGGGGGCCGGCCCCCTCTAGATGAGATCTAGAGGGGGGGCGGCGGCCAAGGGGAGGGGGGCTTGCCCCCCAAGCAAGGGGGCGCCCCCCCTTAGGGTTTCCCCCAACCCTAGGCGCATGGGACCTAGGGGGTGTGGCGCCCCAGCCCACTTGGGCTAGTTCCCTTCTCCATACAACCCATAAGGCCCTCCGGAAGAGGTGGACCCCCGGAACCCCTCCGGTGGCCCCGGTACAATACCGATATGCCCCCGAACCTTTTCGGCGACCGTATGACAACTTCCCATATATAAATCTTTACCTCCGGACCATTCCGGAACACCTCGTGACGTCCGGGATCTCATCCGGGACTCCGAACAACATTCGGTAATCACATACAAGTCATCCTAACAACCCTAGCGTCACCGAACCTTAAGTGTGTAGACCCTACGGGTTCGGGAGACATGCAGACATGACCGAGACGACTCTCCGGTCAATCACCAATAGCGGGATCTGGATACCCATGTTGGCTCCCACATGCTCCACGATGATCTCATCGGATGAACCACGATGTCGAGGATTCAATCAATCCGTATACAATTCCCTTTGTCAATCGGTACGTTACTTGCCCGAGACTCGATCGTCGGTATCCCAATACCTTGTTCAGTCTCGTTACTGGCAAGTCACTTTACTCGTACCGTAATGCATGATCCCGTGATCAACCACTTTATCACATTGAGCTCATTATGATGATGCATTACTGAGTGGGCCCAGAGATAGCTCTCCGTCATACGGAGTGACAAATCCCAGTCTCGATTCGTGTCAACCCAACAGGCACTTTCGGAGATACCTGTAATGTACCTTTATAGTCACCCAGTTACGTTGTGACGTTTGGCACACCCAAGGCACTCCTACGGTATCCGGAAGTTGCACAATCTCATGGTCTAAGGAAATGATACTTGACATTCAGAAAAGCTACAGCAAACGAACTACACAATCTTTGAGCTAAGCTTAGGATTGGGTCTTGTCCATCACATCATTATCCTAATGATGTGATCCCATTATCAATGACATCCAATGTCCATAGTCAGGAAAGCATGACTATCTTTTGATCAACGAGCTAGTCAACTAGAGGCTCACTAGGGACGTGCATTATTCTCTACTGAGGTCTTTATGGTGTAAACCAGGCCTAAATAGGTTAGGTGCATTATTCTCTACTGATGGACATATTCACTAGGGACGTGCATTATTCTCATTGAGGCTCACTAGGAACGTGCATTATTCTTTACGTTTCGGTCTTTATGGTGTAAACCAGGCCTAAATAGTGCCCTTTGTAAGATGCCCCTTGTGTCCAGGTACGTGCATTATTCTGACGTGGCCACATGCCAAGACGTCAGCATCCTTCTCGATTGTGCTGAGAATTCGGTGGATGTGTATCAACAAGAGACAGTAAAAAAGGTTTACGCAGGGTCTTAATCTAAAATGAATCCTTGGAACGGGTCCCTATTGCACGTCTGCGCCTGTGTCTCCGTTGTGCCGTATCCTGGATAGTTGTAGCGCGATGGTCATCTGTAAAAGAGAGGAGTTTAGGTGAAAAAGTTGTCGTGCAGGGAGATAGTTTTTTAAAGAAACCATGTATAACTAGAAATGAGTATAAATTGCCACTCGTCTGCACGCGTCGGGCCCCTTGTATTTGTAATAGTGGCGTGGCCATCAATCTGGTATAAATTACATATAGCAGCACCGGACTCGTCTAACCGCGTCCGTGGTCTTGACGACCTATCAAATACTTTAGTTGGCGAGGCAGTTTTTAGTGTGCGGCTACCAACGCAGTCGCATTCTCTTCGGCGCGCAAGGATCGCTTAATACTTCCGTTCACTGCAATGATGTCGCGTGGACCGGGCATCTTGAGCGTCAGGGAAGCCTAATGTGGTATTGCATTAAAGCGAGCAAAAGCTTCGCGTCCAAGTAGTGCTTGATAGCCACTTTGGAACGGAGCGATGTGGAAGGTTAAATGTTCGCTACAGAAGTTATCAGGGACGCCGAATATAACATTTAGTAGCAGGGAGCCCGTGCAATGAGCCCCTGGGCCTGGCGTTACTCCTTTAAAGGTAGTATTGCTATGGCGAATTTTCGTTGGGTCTATCCCCGTTTCGTGGATTGTATCCTGGTATATCAGGTTTAGACTGCTGCCACCGTCCATTAGGACTCGTGTGAAGTGGTATCCGTCAATTATTGGGTCTAATACCGGGGCAGCCCACCCCGCACGCCGGATACTTGCTGAGTAATCACGATGGTCGAAAGTGATCGGTTGAGACGACCAGTGGCAAGACTCCGCGGATGATAGGCCCTTGGGCATATTTTTCTGGGAGTGCCGTTTTGTTTCTCCCCTTGATCACGTGTAACACGTTTACTGTTTTCACTTATGGGGGAAATTTCTTTTGTTCCCCAGTGTCTTTCTTGAGAGGCTCATCCTCGTCTTCGCTTGGTGTATCCTCCCCCTTGTGTACGGTGTTGAGCTTGCCGGACTGCTTGAAGACCCAACATTCTCTGTGGGTATGATTAGCGGGTTTACCGGGGGTGCTATGGATCTAACATACTTGGTCCAGAATTTTGTTTAGGCTGGACAGTTCATCTCTGACGCCTTTAGAGGGCGGCTTTTGCTGACCTGGCCGAGAGCTTTTGAATCCGGCGTTTACTGCCGTGCTCTTCGTGCTGTCTTCTTTATTCCGGCGTTTGTTATTGCTGTTGCACGTGATTTCCCGTTTCCATCTCTAACTTCGGATGTACTGGGGTCGCTGGTGCTGCATCTGGCTAGCCAGCTATCCTCACCCGCGCAAAAGCGGGTCATGAGGCTTCTTAATGCTGCCATTGTTCTCGGCTTTTCTTGGCCGAGGTGTCTGGCAAGCCATTCGTCACGGACGCTATGCTTAAAAGCTGCCAAGGCTTCGGCGTCCGGACAGTCGACAATTCGGTTCTTTTTAGTAAGAAACTTGTTCCAATGCTTTTGGGCTGACTCTCCAGGCTGTTGAGTTATATGACTCAAATCATCCGCGTCCGGAGGTCGGACATAAGTCCCTTGAAAATTTGTCCGAAAGGCGTCTTCGAGCTCTTCCCAGCTTCCAATGGAGCTTTCGGGGAGGCTCTTAAGCCAGTGCCGAGCCGACCCTTTGAGCTTGAGGGGTAAATACTTAATGGCGTGGAGATCATCTCCCCGAGCCATATGGATATGGAGGATATAGTCCTCAATCCAGACCCCAGGGTCTGTTGTTCCGTCGTATTCCTCTATGTTTATGAGTTTGAATCCCTCTGGAAATTCATGGTCCAGCACCTCATCGGTGAAACATAGGGGGTGTGCGGCACCCCTATATCTGGGTGTACTGCGTTGTTCAGATGTTTGTTGTGTTGCATCGTATGCTGGAGCACGCTTGCGTGGTCCATAGATGGATCTGGTTTCGCCCTCCTTTTGATGCGAGCCCTCGCGTAGACCGCGTATTGGCTTGTGTGCGGCGTTGCTTGCCGCTTTATGTTGGCCGTAAGATCGTCTATCCGGCCAGATGGTTGTTTTAATTTTTGGTTGTGGGGGGCCTGAGTCCTCCTCATCGAATTCGGGTAGCAACTTCCGCTTTGGGTAGCTCACAACCTTTTACCTCAAGGGTAATGTCAACAATAATGGTTCATTCTCCCCTACATCCAATTAGATATATATATCATGTTCTTTCCAACATGCTGAGCTTGCCAAAGGATAAAATGAAAAGGGAAAGGTGAAGATCACCGTGATTCTTGCATAAGGTAGAAGATAATAATAAAGGATAGGCCCTTCACAGAGGGAAGCACAGGTTGCCATGCGCTTTTATGATTGGATGCATAAAATCTCAATGCAAAAGAAAGTCACTTCATATTGCCCCTTGTGATATGAACCTTTATTATGCAGTCCGTCGCTTTTATTACTTCCACATCACAAGATCGTATAAAGCTTATTTCTCCCACACCAATCAATCATACTAGAGCAATTTTTATTGCTTTGCACCAATGACAACTTACTTGAAGGATCTTACTCAATCCATAGGTAGATATGGTGGACTCTCATGGCAAAACTGGTTTAAGGGTATTTGTAAGCACAAGTAGTGTTTCTACTTGGTGCTGAGAATTTGGCTAGCATGAGGGGGAAATGCAAGCTCAACAAGTTAGAGGATCCATGACAACATACTTAATCTCAGATATAAGAAAGACATAACTCATTACGTTGTCTTCCTTGTCCAACATCAACTCTTTAGCATGTCATATTTTAATGAGTGCTCCCAATCATAAAAGATGTCAATGATAATATATCTATATGTGAAAACCTCTCTTTCCTTATTACTTCCTATTAATTGCAACAATGACCAAAGCTATGTCTGCCAACTCCCAACAACTTTTAATCATCATACTCTTTCTATGTGAAGTCATTACTCTCAATAAGATCAATATGAACTTTTTGTTTCTTTTTATTCTTTTCTCTTTTCTTTTATTCACCCAAGATCATGGCAAAATAATCAAGCCCTTGACTCAACACTAATCTTTATTATATATAGCTCACGGACTCGATTACAAAGAGAGATCATAAAGCAAACTCAAAACTAGATCATGCCATAAACTTTATTCTACTAGATCAAGATACTACTAATAAGATCGAACTAAGAAAAACGGTAAAGATAGGAGATGTGATTGTGATACGATACCGGGGCACCTCCCCCAAGCTTGGCAGTTGCCAAGGGGAGTACCCATACCCATGTGATTGTGTCTCCTTTGTCGGTGAAGAAGGTGGCGGTGATGTAGATGATGCGGGCCTTGCGTCCATCTTCCAAGGCATAGGTTCTCCATCATAGAAAGATGATCGAGTCTCCGGGATCCTCAAATCTGTAGCCAAACTCATCTTTTTGAATCTATATTCATACTCACAGTTTTGGTTTTGCAGGTCATAGAATTGGGCTTGGAGGTGCTCGATCTTCTCATGAAGCTTGAAGATAGTCTCCCCGATGTTGTCAGCATCCAACTTGTGGTTGCTAGTGAACTCCGCGATCATCATGTGGTTAGAGTTGAGTCCACATTCCACCTTCCCTTGGCACTTGAAAACTTGTTGCTCCACTGCATCGAGCCTCGTCTCGATGCGTCCGGTCCCTCTTCATCGCCCGTGGTCCATCCATCATGTTCCACATCTCCATAAACCTTTGGATTTGCTAATTAATCATCCACATAGCTTTCTCCTTCCGAATCCTGGGAAGACATGTTGATTTAATATGCAACGGGACAGCTCGAAACGAAAACAGAGGATATTTGCGTGATACGGGAGTCAAAACCTTCGGGAGGTTATATAATGAATTTTTTACCGACCAAAATACGTAACATGCAAGAAAACGGAGTCCGGAAGGCACACGAGGTGCTCACGAGGTAGGGGGGCGCGCCCACCACCCTCGTGGGACCCTCGTGTCCTTCCCGGACTGCTACTTATTTTTCTATTTTTCTAAATATTCCAAAACGGAGAAATATTGCCTTAAAAATTGTTTTGGAGTCGGTTTACTTACCGTACCACATACATATTCCTTTTCGGAGTCAGAAACGTTCCAGAAAGTGTCCTTATGTATTCCTCCAGGGTTACAGTTTCAATAATATTGGTTTCAACATTTATGGGATTACCTGAGATATAATGTTTGATTCTTTGACCGTTTACCACCTTCAGATTTGTGCCTTCAAAGTTGTTGATCTTTATGGCACCAGAACGATAGACCTCTTCGATAAAATAGGGGCCTTCCCATTTAGAGAGAAGTTTGCCTGCAAAAAATCTTAAACGAGAGTTGTATAGCAATACATAATCACCTACATTAAACTCACGCTTTTGTATCCTTTTGTCATGCCATCTTTTAACTTTTTCTTTAAACAACTTGGCATTTTCATAAGCTTGGGTTCTCCATTCATAAAGTGAGCTAATATCAAATAACCTCTTCTCACCGGCAAGTTTAAAATCATAGTTGATCTCTTCAATAGCCCAATACGCCTTATGTTCTAGTTCGAGAGGTAAGTGACATGCTTTTCCATAAACCATTTTATACGGAGACATACCCATAGGATTTTTGTATGCAGTTCTATAAGCCCATAATGCATCATCATGTTTCTTGGACCAATTCTTTCTAGACCTATTAATAGTCTTTTGCAAAATTAATTTGAGCTCTCTATTGCTCAACTCTACTTGACCACTAGACTGTGGGTGATAAGGAGATGCAATTCTATGATTAAAATCATACTTAGCAAGCATTTTATGGAAAGCACCATGAATAAAGTGTGAACCACCATCAGTCATTAAATATCTAGGGATTCCAAACCTCGGAAAAATAACTTCTTTAAGCATTTTAATAGAAGTGTTATGATCAGCACTACTAGTTGGAATAGCTTCTATCCACTTAGTAACGTAATCAACAACCACTAAAATATGTGTGTATCCATTAGAGGCAGGAAAAGGTCCCATATAATCAAAGCCCCAAACATCAAACGGTTCAATAACAAGAGAATAATTCATAGACATTTCCTGACGTCTACTAATATTACCAATTCTTTGACATTCATCACAAGACAAGACAAACTTACGTGCATCCTTGAAGAGAGTAGGCCAATAAAAACCATATTGCAATACCTTATGTGCAGTTCTATCTCCAGCGTGGTGTCCTCCATAAGCCTCGGAATGACACTTGCGTAGGATCTGTTCCTGTTCATGCTCAGGAACACAACGTCTAATAACACCATCTACTCCTTCTTTATAAAGATGTGGGTCATCCCAAAAGTAATGTCTCAAGTCATAGAAAAACTTTTTCTTTTGCTGGTATGTGAAGCTAGGTGGTATAAACTTAGCAACAATATAATTAGCATATTCAACATACCATGGAGTACTACGAGAAGTACTTATAACATTTAATTGTTCATCAGGAAAGCTATCATTAATAGGTAGTGGGTCATCAAGAACATTCTCTAACCTAGACAAGTTGTCTGCAATGGGGTTCTCAGCTCCCTTTCTATCAACAATATGCAAATCAAATTCTTGTAGCAAGAGAACCCATCTAATAAGTCTAGGTTTAGCATCTTTCTTTTGCATAAGGTATTTAATAGCAGCATGATCAGTGTGAATAGTTACTTTAGAATCAACAATATAAGGTCTGAACTTATCACAAGCAAATACAACTGCTAAAAGCTCTTTTTCAGTAGTAGCATAATTTCTTTGAGCATTGTCTAGAGTCTTACTAGCATAATAAATAACATTTAATTTCTTATCAACTCTTTGCCCTAGAACAACACCTACAGCATAATCACTAGCATCAGACATAATTTCAAAGGGTAAATTCCAATCAGGTGGCTGAACAACAGGTGCAGAGACTAATGCTTTCTTAAGTATTTCAAATGCTTCTATACAATCATCATCAAAGACAACTGGTATATCTTTTTGCAATAAATTAGTCAGAGGCCAAGAAATTTTTGAGAAGTCCTAAATGAACCTCCTGTAAAATCCGGCGTGACCAAGGAAACTTCTTATACGTTTGATGTCCTTGGGACATGGCATCTTTTCAATAGCATCGACCTTGGCTTTATCAACTTCAATACCTCTTTCAGAAACTTTATGCCCCAAGACAATACCTTCATTAACCATAAAGTGGCACTTTTCCAAATTCAAGACAAGATTAGTTTCTTCACATCTCTGCAAAACTCGATCAAGATTGCTCAAGCAATCAACAGAAGAGGAACCATATACGGAAAAATCGTCCATGAAGACCTCACATATCTTTTCACAAAAGTCAGAGAATATAGCCATCATGCATCTTTGAAAGGTAGCAGGTGCATTACATAAACCAAAAGGCATACGTCTATAAGCAAATGTACCAAAAGGGCATGTAAAAGTAGTCTTTGATTGATCTCTAGCCGACACAGGTATTTGAGAGAAACCAGAATAACCATCTAGAAAGCAATAGTGTGTATGTTTGCATAACCTTTCTAGCATTTGATCAATAAAAGGTAAGGGGTAATGATCTTTCTTAGTAGCTTTATTTAATTTGCGGAAATCAATTACCATCCTATAACCTGTGATAATTCTTTGTGGAATCAATTCATCTTTATCATTAGGAACAACAGTGATACCTCCCTTCTTAGGGACACAATGGACATGGCTTACCCACTTTCGGTGTCAAAACCAGCGGATCTTGGGTAGGGGGTCCCGAACTGTGCGTCTAGGCTGCATGGTAACAGGAGGCAGGGGACACAATGTTTATCCAGGTTCGGGCCCTCTTGATAGAGGTAAAACCCTACGTCCTCCTTGATTAAGATTGATGATATGGGTAGTACAAGAGTAGATCTACCACGAGATCAGAGAGGCTAAACCCTAGAAGCTAGCCTATGGTATAATTGTATGTTGTCGTCCTGCGGACTAAAACCCTTCGGTTTATATAGACACCGAAGAGGGTTAGGGTTACATAAGGTCAGTTACAAAGGAGGAGATATCCATATCCGTATTGCCTAGCTTGCCTTCCATGCCAAGTAGAGTCCCATCCGGACATGAGACGGAGTCTTCGATTTTGTATCTTCATAATCTAACAGTCCGGCCAATGGAGATAGTCCGGCTGTCCGGAGACCCCCTAATCCAGGACTCCCTCAGTAGCCCCTGAACCAGGCTTCAATGACGATGAGTCCGGCGCGCAGTATTGTCTTCGGCATTGCAAGGCGGGTTCTTTCTCCGAATACATCACAAAAGAATTTGAATACGAGGATAGTGTCCGACCCTGCAAAATAAGTTCCACATACCGCCGTAGAGAGAATAATATTTTCGCAAATCCAATTCGCTAACTTGCTTTGGCAGCATGACGTTATGTCATGGCCCGGTGATTATTCGAACCGTTTTTCTTCAACCAGCTCCACACATAATGCGAGGCGGTTTCTTGACACGTCTTGTCATAGCAGAGATCGTGTTCCCCCATTTACGGGATTCTCATTAATGCGGTCGTGGGTAACCTAACCGTGTCTAGGACTCCTAGATTATAGGCAAGTCCTAAACGGCTACGGAGAGGATGCTTGATATTCACCCTCTTTATAAAGGGACAAGGTTTTTGCTTTTTCCCTCTCATGCTCAATCGACCCTTCCCCTGCCTCGAGTTCTAACACCCAAAGCCTAGGGTAGGTGCTCCAGATCTTCAATCATGTCTGGATCCAGCCTTCAAGGCCGATGGATACCCTCCTCCGTTACGGAAGAGGACATCAAGAAGCTGAGGGAGGCCAGATACCTGACAACCGAGGTTTCGCATCAGCTGCCTGCTCGAGGGCAGGTCGTCCCTACTCCCGAACCCAACGAGGACGTTGTGTTCGTCTCCCACTTCCTCCGAGGCCTAGGCCTCACCTGGATCCCTTCGTCACGGGTTTGATGTTCTATTACGGGCTAGATTTCCACGATCTACCTCTGGACTACTTTCTCCACATCTCGACATTTATCGTCGTGTGTGAGGCCTTCCTCCGCATTACCCCTCACTTCGGCCTGTGGCTCAAGACCTTTGAAGTGAAGCCGAAGATGATCGAGGGGCAACATGTAGCGTGCGGAGGTGCATCAATAGGCAAGATGGCAGGAGCTCCATGGCCGAAAGGTTCCTTTCCAGAGGTGTCTGAATTATGGCAACGGGAGTGGTTTTACGTCACGGCTCCCAGAAGTGCCAAGTTGGCAGCTGCCCCCGCTTTCCGCTCGGGCCCCCACCACAACTGATGTCATGGATTAGCAGAGGTCTGAGCTGGGGTCCAGCCAAGGACGTGCCTATACTGCAAAGCCGTATGTGAGATCTCTTCGAGGGAGATTTTAATTTGGTTGTGGTAACACAAGTTATGCTGGTTCGTCAAGTCCAGCCTTGCAAACACCGGCCCCTTCGCTTGTGGGAGTTCAACCCATAGGGACCACGTGCCATTCAAAGTTTCCTCGGCCTGACGCATGAGGAGATGTACAAGTCATTCTACGGACCTCAAGTAGAGTGTCCGGATATTACCGAGGATGTGGGCCTGAGCAGTAACCGTGCCGTCGAACAAGTAAGAAATCCTCTGGCCGAACACACTGTCTTTTATTCATCATGAAGTTATTTCTGCGAGTTTGCTTTGTGACTAGGACTGGCTAACAAAGGCGAAGATGATTCGGGGTTTGTCCCCCCTCCCTGAGGGTTTGGAAAATTCGGTATTGGAAAAGATGCTCGAGGTCGCACCTTGCCCGGAGCCCTCGAAGGAAGATACGGGGGGGGATAATACGGGCAGACGCGGGCCCCCATAGCCGCCAGTTCCAATCGAGGGAATGAGCGTCTCCATGAAGGAGAATAACCGGGGGAGGAAAAGGACTGCTTCCGAGGATCCGGAAGCCGAAGCCTCCAAATGGGAGGAGAAGTCTCCCACAGAGGGTCCTGCCTCGGGGGGTGCTTTTGCCGCACAATGTCCATGGGGGGATCAACCCTCCAACGAGTCGTAAGTGATCCAAAATACTTTAATAGTAAAGGTATGCTATCTTTTTTCTGAGAAAATAACCACCGCATATATCTTGCAGTTTGGGCCTTAGCCCCTCTCAGCCGAGCTCGTCTTCGAGGGATCTTCTTCCAGAGATGATGGAGAGCGAAACGCCTCCCCCGGACTCCTCCGCTCAAGAAGCGGGCGACCCTGAAGTGTCGTCACGGAGGGCCTCTCCGGATCCGGTGAGGCCAGAAGATAATCCCATAGACCCCAGAAGTCCCCAGCGTCCGGCTCCCGAAGAGAGCAAACAAAAGAGCCCGGCACCATCTAGTATGCGGTCGGACGTTCTGAGGGAGCTGGTGGGGCGAGCGGCCATCTCAGAAGAACAGTGTATGTTCATGGGTACGGTGATGGGAGAATTTCGTCCGTCGAAAGCGGATTACATGAAGCCTATATGAGTCTACTGACAGGCTTTGAGGTACGTGAGATAATATGTGATAGTACTGCATATGTTAGGTGTGCCCTGTGTAGATAGTAGCCCCTGAGACTCTGGTTGTCGTCGAGAACGGCGGCGAACAGAGGATCATAGTCCCAGGCAATAACCAGACTACCCTTATGTGCAGGTGGTGGAAGCTCCGGTGGCTAGCCAGACTAGTGAGTTTGCCGAATTAAAACGGCAACTGGATGCGGCAGACGCCGACATCGGGCTTGTTAACAAGAGGCTTGACGAGGCACAGGGTAAGTGTTATTATCTGGTGAACGCCACATAGTAAGAGCAGCATGATGCCAGTATCTTTAATATGTTGTGACTGCAGATGGAGCTGCCACCGTGGAAACCTTGCGGGCAGAACTTGCCCGAGCCAAGGAACAAGCGAGGATTAGTAATGCGGCTGCCTTGAAGGCGGCCGAAGAGTTGAGAGCCGAGAAGGCCGCACATTGCGAGAGCCAAGAGAAGATGGCCAAGATGGCCGTAGAATTAAAAGACACTGCCGACCGTTGCCGGCCCCTTGAAAAAGAAAACCGAGCGAAGGCAACGGACCTTGAGAAGGCCACGATGGCGGACAAAGACACCCGCTTTGCAGTGAGAGCGAAGAAGGAGGAGCTGCGGGAGGCCGGGGATATTGCGGCCGGGAAGCCCTTCGTGCTACGAAGGAAGTTCGGAGATCCACGGTATGCCCCTCTGGATCGGCTGTGGAGTTCAACAGATGCGTATATGGACTTGGCGGCGAGCGCTGCCGATGCGGCCAAATACTTCCAAAGTCAAACAGATCGTGAAGTGGACAAGCTGTTCGGGTTGCAATTCAACGTTCCTGAGCGTCCGCTTCCATTGACTGATCAGCTAGCCGAATGGGCCAAACTAAATAGGTTGTCCGGACTCGCCATGAGGTCTGTCTTGGATCAGCTATGGCCGGAAAAGCCAAAGCCGAACAGTTATTTCAGTTTAGTGCAGCGGTTCCTTGGTGCGATGACGCGCATTAATGCGATGAAGAGGTCGGCGTGCATAGAAGGCTCGCGCATGACCGTTGCCCGTGTTAAAGCATACTGGGCGGAGATGGACGCTGTTGGGGAACGTAGCAGAATTTTAAAATTTCCTACGCATCACCAAGATCAATCTATGGAGTCATCTAGCAACAAGGGAGAGAGGAGTGCATCTACATACCCTTGTAGATCATGAGCGGAAGCGTTCAAGAGAACGGGGTTGATGGAGTCGTACTCGACGTGATCCAAATCACCGAAGATCCTAGTGCCGAACGGACGGCACCTCCGCGTTCAACACACGTTCGGAGCGAGGACGTCTCCCGTGCCTTGATCCAGCAAGGAGGAGGGAGAGGTTGAGGAAGAGGGCTCCAACAGCAGCACGACGGCGTGGTGGTGATGAAGCTGCAGTACTCCGGCAGGGCTTCGCCAAGCTCTTATGGAGGAGGAGAGGTGTTGGGGAGGGGAGGGGCTACGCCTTGGATGTCGTATGCAGCCCTCCCCACACCCCTCTATTTATAGGGGAAGGGGGAAGGGGGCCGGCCCCCTCTAGATGAGATCTAGAGGGGGGCGGAGGCCAAGGGAAGGGGGGCTTGCCCCCCAAGCAAGGGGGCGCCCCCCTTAGGGTTTCCCCCAACCCTAGGCGCATGGGCCCTAGGAGGGGTGGCGCCCCAGCCCACTTGGGCTGGTTCCCTTCTCCATACAGCCCATAAGCCCCCCCGAAAGGTGGCCCCTCCCGGTGGACCCCCGGAACCCCTCCGGTGGCCCCGGTACAATACCGATATGCCCCCGAACCTTTCCGGCGACCGTATGACAACTTCCTATATATAAATCTTTACCTCCGGACCATTCCGGAACTCCTCGTGACGTCCGGGATCTCATCCAGGACTCCGAACAACATTTGGTAATCACATACAAGTCTTCCTAACAACCCTAGCGTCACCGAACCTTAAGTGTGTAGACCCTACGGGTTCGGGAGATATGCACACATGACCGAGGAGACTCTCCGGTCAATCACCAATAGCGGGATCTGGATACCCATGTTGGCTCCCACATGCTCCACGATGATCTCATCGTATGAACCACGATGTCGAGGATTCAATCAATCCATACACAATTCCCTTTGTCAATCGATACGTTACTTGCCCGAGACTCGATCGTCGGTATCCCAATACCTTGTTCAGTCTCATTACCGGCAAGTCACTTTACTCGTACCGTAATGCATGATCCCGTGATCAACCACTTGATCACATTGAGCTCATTATGATGATGCATTACTGAGTGGACCCCGAGATACCTCTTCGTCATACGGAGTGACAAATCCCAGTCTCGATTCGTGTCAACCCAACAGACACTTTCGGAGATACCTGTAATGTACCTTTATAGTCACCCAGTTACGTTGTGACGTTTGGCACACCCAAGGCACTCCTACGATATCCGGGAGTTGCACAATCTCATGGTCTAAGGAAATGATACTTGACATTCAGAAAAGCTACAACAAATGAACTACACGATCTTTGAGCTAAGCTTAGGATTGGGTCTTGTCCATCACATCATTCTCCTAATGATGTGATCCTGTTATCAATGACATCCAATATCCATAGTCAGGAAATCATGACTATCTTTTGATCAACGAGCTAGTCAACTAGAGGCTCACTAGGGACGTGTTGTGGTCTATGTATTCACACATGTATTACGATTTCTGGATAACACAATTATAGCATGAACAATAGACAATTATCATGAACAAAGAAATGTAATAATAACCATTTATTATTGCCTCTAGGGTATATTTCCAACAGTCTCCCACTTGCACTAGAGTCAATATTCTAGTTACATTGTGATGAATCGAACACCCATGAAGTTCTGGTGTTGATCATGTTTTGCTCTGGGGAGAGGTTTAGTCAACGGATCTGCTACATTTAGGTACGTATGTACTTTACAAATCTCTATGTCTCCATTTTGAACACTTTCATGAATGGAGTTGAAGCGACGCTTGATATGCCTGGTCTTCCTGTGAAACCTGGGCTCCTTGGCAAGGGTAATAGCTCCAGTGTTGTCACAGAAGAGAGTCATCGGGCCCGACGCATTGGGTATGACTCCTTGGTCGGTAATGAACTCCTTCACCCAGACTGCTTCTTGTGCTGCCTCCGAGGCTGCCATGTACTCCGCTTCACATGTAGATCCCGCCACAACGCTTTGCTTGCAACTGCACCAGCTTACTGCCCCACCATTCAAAATATACACATATCCGGTTTGTGACTTAGAGTCATCCAGATCTGTGTCGAAGCTAGCATCGACGTAACCCTTTACGACGAGCTCTTCGTCACCTCCATAAACGAGAAACATTTCCTTGGTCCTTTTTAGGTACTTCAGGATATTCTTGACCGCTGTCCAGTGTTCCATGCCGGGATTACTTTGGTACCTTCCTACCAAACTTACAGCAAGGTTTACATCAGGTCTGGTACACAGCATAGCATACATGATAGACCCTATGGCCCAGGCATAGGGGACGACACTCGTCTTTTCTCTATCTTCTGCCGTGGTCGGGCATTGAGCTGTGCTCAATCTCGTACCTTGCAATACAGGAAAGAACCCCTTCTTTGACTGATCCATTTTGAACTTCTTCAATATCTTGTCAAGGTACGTACTCTGTGAAAGACCAATGAGGCGTCTCGATCTATCTCTATAGATCTTGATGCCTAATATATAAGCAGCTTCTCCAAGGTCCTTCATTGAAAAACACTTGTTCAAGTAGGCCTTTATGCTTTCCAAGAATTCTATATCATTTCCCATCAACAGTATGTCATCCACATACAATATGAGAAATGCTATAGAGCTCCCACTCACTTTCTTGTAAATGCAGGCTTCTCCATAAGTCTGCATAAACCCAAACGCTTTGATCATCTCATCAAAACGAGTGTTCCAACTCCAAGATGCTTGCACCATCCCATAAATCGAGCGTTGGAGCTTGCACACCTTGTCAGCATTCTTAGGATCGACAAAACCTTCCGGCTGCATCATATACAATTCTTCCTTAAGGAAACCATTAAGGAATGCCGTTTTGACGTCCATTTGCCATATCTCATAATCATAGAATGCGGCAATTGCTAACATGATTCGGACGGACTTCAGCTTCGCTACGGGTGAGAAAGTCTCATCGTAGTCAACCCCTTGAACTCGTCGATAACCCTTAGCGACAAGCCGAGCTTTATAGATGGTCACATTACCATCCGCGTCTGTCTTCTTCTTAAAGATCCATTTATTTTCTATGGCTCGCCGATCAACGGGCAAGTCAGTCAAAGTCCATACTTCGTTTTCATACATGGATCCTATCTCGGATTTCATGGCTTCCAGCCATTTGTCGGGATCCGGGCCCACCATCGCTTCTTCATAGTTCGAAGGTTCACCATTGTCTAACAACATGATTTCCAAGACAGGGTTGCCGTACCACTCTGGTGCGGAACGTGTCCTTGTGGACCTACGGAGTTCAGTAGCAACTTGATCTGAAGTTTCATGATCATCATCATCAAATTCCTCTCTAGTCGGTGCAGGCACCTCAGGAACATTTTCTTGAGCTGCGCCACTTACCGGTTCAAGAGGTAATACTTCATCAAGTTCTACCTTCCTCCCACTTATTTCTTTTGAGAGAAACTCTTTCTCTAGAAAGGACCGATTCTTGGCAATGAAGATCTTGCCTTCGGATCTGAGGTAGAAGGTATACCCAATAGTTTCTTTAGGGTATCCTATGAAGACGCATTTTTCCGATTTGGGTTCGAGCTTTTCAGGTTGAAGTTTCTTGACATAAGCATCGCATCCCCAAACTTTTAGAAACGACAGCTTAGGTTTCTTCCCAAACCATAATTCATACGGTGTCGTCTCAACGGATTTCGACGGAGCCCTATTTAAAGTGAATGCGGCAGTCTCTAAAGCATAGCCCCAAAATGATAGCGGTAAATCGGTAAGAGACATCATAGATCGCACCATATCTAATAGAGTGCGATTACGATGTTCGGACACACCATTACGCTGAGGTGTTCCAGGCGGCGTGAGTTGTGAAACTATTCCACATTTTCTTAAGTGTGTGCCAAATTCGTGACTCAAGTATTCTTCCCCACAATCTGATCGCAAGAACTTGATTTTCCTGTCACGTTGATTCTCAACCTCACTCTGTAATTCCTTGAACTTTTCAAAGGTCTTAGACTTGTGTTTCATTAAGTAGACATACCCATATCTACTCAAGTCATCAGTGAGGGTGAGAACATAACGATAGCCACCGCGATCCTCAACACTCATTGGACCGCACACATCAGTATGTATGATTTCCAATAAGTTGGTTGCTCGCTCCATTTTTCCTGAGAACGATGTCTTGGTCATTTTACCCATGAGGCATGGTTCTCACATGTCAAATGATTCGTAATCAAGAGACTCTAAAAGTCCATCTGCATGGAGCTTCTTCATACGTTTGACACCTATGTGACCAAGGCGGCAGTGCCACAAGTATGTGGGACTATCATTATCAACCTTACATCTTTTGGTATTCACACTATGAATATGTGTAGCTTTACGCTCGAGATTCATTAAGAATAAACCATTCACCATCGGAGCATGACCATAAAACATATCTCTCATATAAATAGAACAACCATTATTCTCGGATTTAAATGAGTAGCCATCTCATATTAAACGAGATCCTGATACAATGTTCATGCTCAAAGCTGGCACTAAATAACAATTATTGAGGTTTAAAACTAATCCCGTAGGTAAATGTAGAGGTAGCATGCCGATGGCGATCACATCGACCTTGGAACCATTCCCGACGCGCATTGTCACCTCGTCCTTCGCCAGTCTCCGTTTATTCCGCAGCTCCTGCTTTGAGTTACAAATGTGAGCAACCGCACCGGTATCAAATACCCAGGAGCTACTACGAGTACTGGTAAGGTACACATCAATTACATGTATATCACATATACCTTTTGTGATGCCGGCCTTCTTGTCCGCTAAGTATTTGGGGCAGTTCTGCTTCCAGTGACCACTTCCCTTGCAATAAAAACACTCAGTCTCGGGCTTGGGTCCATTCTTTGGCTTCTTCCCGGCAGCTTGCTTACCGGGCGCGGCAACTCCCTTGCCGTCCTTCTCGAAGTTCTTCTTACCCTTGCCTTTCTTGAACTTAGTGGTTTTATTCACCATCAACACTTGATGTTCCTTTTTGACTAGTACCTCTGCTGATTTCAGCATTGAATATACCTCAGGAATGGTCTTTTCCATCCCCTGCATATTGAAGTTCATCACAAAGCTCTTGTAGCTCGGTGGAAGCGACTGAAGGATTCTGTCAATGACCGCGTCATCCGGGAGATTAACTCCCAGCTGAGTCAAGCGGTTATGCAACCCAGACATTTTGAGTATGTGCTCACTGACAGAACTATTTTCCTCCATCTTACAGCGGAAGAACTTGTCAGAGACTTCATATCTCTTGACCCAGGCATGAGCTTGAAAAACCATTTTCAGCTCTTCGAACATCTCATATGCTCTGTGTCTCTCAAAACGCTTTTGGAGCTCCGGTTCTAAGCTGTAAAGCATGCCGCACTGAACGAGGGAGTAATCATCAGCACGTGTCTACCAAGCATTCATAACGTCTTGGTTCTGTGGGATGGGTGCGTCACCTAGCGGTGCTTCTAGGACATAATCTTTCTTGGCAGCTTGGTTTTCTCTAGGAACGCATTGAAGTTGAGGACAACGTGGGCCATTTGATCTACAAGATGTATTGTAAAGATTTTAGACTAAGTTCATGATAATTAAGTTCATCTAATCAAATTATTCAATGAACTCCCACTTAGATAGACATCCCTCTAGTCATCTAGGTATAACATGATCCGAGTTAACTAGGCCGTGTCCGATCATCACGTGAGACGGACTAGTCAACATCGGTGAACATCTTCATGTTGATCGTATCTTCTATATGACTCATGCTCGACCTTTCGGTCTTCTGTGTTCCGAGGCCATGTCTGTACATGCTAGGCTCGTCAAGTCAACCTAAGTGTATTGCATGTGTAAATCTGGCTTACACCCGTTGTATTCGAACGTTAGAATCTATCACACCCGATCATCACGTGGCGCTTCGAAACAACGAACCTTCGCAACGGTGCACAGTTAGGGGGAACACTTTCTTGAAATTTTTTATGAGGGATCATCTTATTTAAGCTACCATCGTTCTAAGCAAATAAGATGTAAAACATGATAAACATCACATGCAATCAAATAGTGACATGATATGGCCAATATCGTTTGCTCCTTTGATCTCCATCTTCGGGGCTCCATGATCATCGTTGTCACCGGCATGACACCATGATCTCCATCATCATGATCTCCATCATCGTGTCTTCTTGAAGTTGTCTCGTCATCTATTACTTCTACTACTATGGCTAACGCTTTGGCAATAAATTAAAGTAATTACACGACGTTTATGTTGACACGCAGGTCATAAATAAATAAAGACAACTCCTATGGCTCCTGCCGGTTGTCATACTCATCGACATGCAAGTCGTGATTCCTATTACAAGAACATGATCATCTCATACATCACATACATCATTCATCACATCCTTTGGCCATATCACATCACAAAACACTTGCTGCAAAAACAAGTTAGACGTCCTCTAATTGTTGTTGCAAGTTTTTACGTGGCTGCTATAGGTTTCTAGCAAGAACGTTTCTTACCTACGCCAAAACCACAACGTGAATTGCCAATTTCTATTTACCCTTCATAAGGACCCTGTTCATCGAATCCGATCCTACTAAAGTGGGAGAGACAGACACCCGCCAGCCACCTTATGCAACTAGTGCATGTCAGTCGGTGGAACCGGTCTCACGTAAGCGTACGTGTAAGGTTGGTCCGGGCCACTTCATCCCACGATGCCGCCGAATCAAGATAAGACTAGTAACGGCAAGCAAATTGAGAATATCGACGCCCACAACTACTTTGTGTTCTACTCGTGCATAGTAACTACGCATAGACCTAGCTCATGATGCCACTGTTGGGGAACGTAGCAGAATTTTAAAATTTTCTACACATCACCAAGATCAATCTATGGAGTCATCTAGCAATGAGGGAGATAGGAGTGCATCTACATACCCTTGTAGATCACGAGCGGAAGCGTTCAAGAGAACGGGGTTGATGGAGTCGTACTCGACGTGATCCAAATCACCGAAGATCCTAGCGCCGAACGGACGGCACCTCCGCGTTCAACACACGCACGGAGCAAGGACGTCTCCCGCGCCTTGATCCAGCAAGGAGGAGGGAGAGGTTGAGGAAGAGGGCTCCAACAGCAGCACGACGGCGTGGTGGTGATGAAGTTGCAGTACTCCAGCAGGGCTTCGCCAAGCTCTTATGGAGGAGGAGAGGTGTTGGGGAGGGGAGGGGCTGCGCCTTGGATGTCGTATGCAGCCCTCCCCTCACCCCTCTATTTATAGGGGAAGGGGGAAGGGGGCCGGCCCCCTCTAGATGAGATCTAGAGGGGGGGCGGCGGCCAAGGGGAGGGGGGATTGCCCCCCAAGCAAGGGGCCGCCCCCCCTTAGGGTTTCCCCCAACCCTAGGTGCATGGGCCCTAGGGGGTGTGGTGCCCCAGCCACTTGGGTTAGTTCCCTTCTCCATACAACCCATAAGGCCCTCCGGAAGAGGTGGACCCCCGGAACCCCTTCGGTGGCCCCGGTATAATACCGATATGCCCCCGAACCTTTCCGGCGACCGTATGACAACTTCCCATATATAAATCTTTACCTCCGGACCATTCCGGAACTCCTCGTGACGTCAGGGATCTCATCCGGGACTCCGAACAACATTCGGTAATCACATACAAGTCTTCCTAACAACCCTAGCGTCACTGAACCTTAAGTGTGTAGACCCTACGGGTTCGGGAGACATGCAGACATGACCGAGACGACTCTCCGGTCAATCACCAATAGCGGGATCTGGATACCCATGTTGGCTCCCACATGCTCCACGATGATCTCATCAGATGAACCACGATGTCGAGGATTCAATCAATCCGTATACAATTCCCTTTGTCAATCGGTACGTTACTTGCCCGAGACTCGATCGTCGGTATCCCAATACCTTGTTCAGTCTCGTTACTGGCAAGTCACTTTACTCGTACCGTAATGCATGATCCCGTGATCAACCACTTTATCACATTGAGCTCATTATGATGATGCATTACTGAGTGGGCCCAGAGATAGCTCTCCGTCATACGGAGTGACAAATCCCAGTCTCGATTCGTGTCAACCCAACAGGCACTTTCGGAGATACCTGTAATGTACCTTTATAGTCACCCAGTTACGTTGTGACGTTTGGCACACCCAAGGCACTCCTACGGTATCCGGAAGTTGCACAATCTCATGGTCTAAGGAAATGATACTTGACATTCAGAAAAGCTACAGCAAACGAACTACACAATCTTTGAGCTAAGCTTAGGATTGGGTCTTGTCCATCACATCATTATCCTAATGATGTGATCCCATTATCAATGACATCCAATGTCCATAGTCAGGAAAGCATGACTATCTTTTGATCAACGAGCTAGTCAACTAGAGGCTCACTAGGGACGTGCATTATTCTCTACTTAGGTCTTTATGGTGTAAACCAGGCCTAAATAGGTTAGGTGCATTATTCTCTACTGATGGACATATTCACTAGGGACGTGCATTATTCTCATTGAGGCTCACTAGGAACGTGCATTATTCTTTACGTTTCGGTCTTTATGGTGTAAACCAGGCCTAAATAGTGCCCTTTGTAAGATGCCCCTTGTGTCCAGGTACGTGCATTATTCTGACGTGGCCACATGCCAAGACGTCAGCATCCTTCTTGATTGTGCTGAGAATTCGGTGGATGTGTATCAACAAGGGATAGTAAAAAAGGTTTACGCAGGGTCTTAATCTAAAAAGAATCCTTGGAACGGGTCCCTATTGCACGTCTGCGCCTGTGTCTCCGTTGTGCTGTATCCTGGACAGTTGTAGCACGATGGTCATCTGTAAAAGAGAGGAGTTTAGGTGAAAAAGTTGTCGTGCAGGGAGATAGTTTTTTAAAGAAACCATGTATAACTAGAAATGAGTATAAATTGCCACTCGTCTGCACGCGTCGGGCCCCTTGTATTTGTAATAGTGGCGTGGCCATCAATCCGGTATAAATTACATATAGCAGCACCGGACGCGTCTAACCGCGTCCGTGGTCTTGACGACCTATCAAATACTTTAGTTGGCGAGGCAGTTTTTAGTGTGCGGCTACCAAGGCATTCGCATTCTCTTCGGCGTGCAAGGATCGCTTAATACTTCCATTCACTGCAATGATGTTGCGTGGACCGGGCATCTTGAGCGTCAAGGAATCCTAATGTGGTATTGCATTAAAGCGAGCAAAAGCTTCGCGTCCAAGTAGTGCTTGATAGCCACTTTGGAACGGAGCGATGTGGAAGGTTAAATGTTCGCTACAGAAGTTATCAGGGAAGCCGAATATAACATTTAGTAGCAGGGAGCCCGTGCAATGAGCCCTTGGGCCTGGCGTTACTCCTTTAACGGTAGTATTGCTATGGCGAATTTTCGTTGGGTCTATCCCCGTTTCGCAGATTGTATCCTGGTATATCAGGTTTAGACTGCTGCCACCGTCCATTAGGACTCGTGTGAAGTGGTATCCGTCAATTATTGGGTCTAATACCGGGGCGGCCCATCCCACATGCCGGATACTTGCTGAGTAATCACGATGGTCGAAAGTGATCGGTTGAGACGACCAGTCGCAAGACTCCGCGGTGATAGGCCCTTGGGCATATTTTTCTGGGAGTGCCGTTTTGTTTCTCCCCTTGATCACGTGTAACACGTTTACTGTTTTGATTTCTGGGGGAAATTTCTTTTGTTCCCCAGTGTCTTGCTTGAGAGGCTCATCCTCGTCTTCGCTTGGTGTATCCTCCCCCTTGTGTACAGTGTTGAGCTTGCCGGACTGCTTGAAGACCCAACATTCTCTGTGGGTATGATTAGCGGGTTTACCGGGGGTGCTATGGATCTGACATACTTGGTCCTGAATTTTGTTTAGGCTGGACAGTTCATCTCTGACGCCTTTAGAGGGCGGCTTTTGCTGACCTGGCCGAGAGCTTTTGAATCCGGTGTTTACTGCCGTGCTCTTCGTGCTGTGTTCTTTATTCCGGCATTTGTTATTGCTGTTGCACGTGATTTCCCGTTTCCATCTCTAACTTCGGATGTACTGGGGTCGCTGGTGCTGCATCTGGCTAGCCAGCTATCCTCACCCGCGCAAAAGCGGGTCATGAGGCTTCTTAATGCTACCATTGTTCTCGGCTTTTCTTGGCCGAGGTGTCTGGCAAGTCATTCGTCACGGACGCTATGCTTAAAAGCTACCAAGGCTTCGGCGTCCGGACAGTCGACAATTCGGTTCTTTTTAGTAAGAAACTTGTTCCAATGCTTTTGGGCTGACTCTCCAGGCTGTTGAGTTATATGACTCAAATCATCCGCGTCCGGAGGTCGGACATAAGTCCCTTGAAAATTTGCCCGAAAGGTGTCTTCGAGCTCTTCCCAGCTTCCAATGGAGCTTTCGGGGAGGCTCTTAAGCCAGTGCCGAGCCGACCCTTTGAGCTTGAGGGGTAAATACTTAATGGCGTGGAGATCATCTCCCCGAGCCATATGGATATGGAGGATATAGTCCTCAATCCAGACCCCAGGGTCTGTTGTTCCGTCGTATGCCTCTATGTTTACGAGTTTGAATCCCTCTGGAAATTCATGGTCCAGCACCTCATCGGTGAAACATAGGGGGTGTGCGGCACCCCTATATCTGGGTGTACTGCGTTGTTCGGATGTTTGTTGTGTTGCATCGTATGCTGGAGCACACTTGCGTGGTCCATAGATGGATCTGGTTTCGCCCTCCTTTTGATGCGAGCCCTCGCGTAGACCGCGTATTGGCTTGTGTGCGGCGTTGCTTGCCGCTTTATGTTGGCCGTGAGGTCGTCTATCCGGCCAGATGGTTGTTTTAATTTTTGGTTGTGGGGGGCATGAGTCCTCCTCATCGAATTCGGGTAGCAACTTCCGGTTTGGGTAGCTCTTGGTGGGGCGATTGCCGCCGTACTTCGCTGCTGTGTTGAGTACTTTACTCCATCTGATTTGGAGTGTGTCCTGCGCCGCCTTGAGCCTTTCATTGAAATTGATATTCATTGAAAATCTCAAGCATTTCATTTTTCCACTCATGAAAATACTCTCCATCTAGAATAGGCACTCTATGTCTAAGACTCCCTAAAGTAGACACATCCATCTTCCTCCAATGGTGTTTAAACCAAGGCAATGGAGACCATTTGCTCTGATACCAATTGAAAGGATCGAGAAGAGGTGTCTAGAGGGGGGGGGGTGATTCAACACTAAGTGCCAAAAGTTGCAGTTTTTTAGTATTCTTAAGTTTAAGTGAAGTTTAAGCACAAGTTTAACAAACACAATACATATCAAGCAAGCATGCAATGAGTATATGAGCAGCGGAAAGTAAAGCATGCAACTTGCAAGAATGTAAAGAGAAGGGTTTGGAGTATTCAAACGCAATTGGAGACACGGATGTTTTTGTCGTGGTTCCGATAGGTGGTGCTATCGTACATCCACGTTGATGGAGACTTCAACCCACGGAGGGTAACGGTTGCGCGAGTCCATGGAGGGCTCCACCCACGAAGGGTCCATGAAGAAGCAACCTTGTCTATTCCATCACGGCCGTCGCCCACGAAGGACTTGCCTCACTAGCGGTAGATCTTCACGAAGTAGGCGATCTCTTTGCCCTAACAAACTCCTTGGTTCAACTCCACAATCTTGTTGGAGGCTCCCAAGTGACACCTAGCCAATCTAGGAGACACCACTCTCCAAGAAGTAACAAATGGTGTGTTGATGATGAACTCCTTGCTCTTGTGCTTCAAATGATAGTCTCCCCAACACTCAACACTCTCTCACAGGATTTGGATTTGGTGGAAAGAAGATTTGAGTGGAAAGCAACTTGGGAAAGGCTAGAGATCAAGATTCATATGGTTGGAATGGAATATCTTGACCTCAACACAAGTGTAGGTGGTTCTCTCTCAGAAAATGTGTATTGGAAGTGTAGGTATGTTCTGATGGCTCTCTCCACGAATGAAGAGTGGGTGGAAGGGTATATATAGCCTCCACACAGAATCTAACCGTTACACACAATTTGCCAAACTCGGTGGAACCGAATGGTTAAACTAGGTCGGGCCGATTCAGCAAACCTAGTGACCGTTAGGATTTTCGGTGGGACTGAGATGCAACTCGGTAGGACCGATATGGTTAGGGTTAGGGCATAACGTAATCTCGGTGTGACCGATTACACAAACTCAGTGGGACCGATTTTGGTAATAAGCTATCCAGAGAGTTGGTCAGGCAAACTCGGTGAGACTGATTACACAAACTTGGTGGGACCGATTTTGGTAATAAGCTAACCAGAGAGTTTGCATTGTAATCTTGGTAGTACTAATTTCTCAAACTCAGTGAGACCGATTTTGGTAATGGACATACACAGAGAGATTACAATCCCATCTCGGTGAGACCGATTTGCTAGGGTTTGTGGCAGTGGCTATGACATCTGAAACTCGGTGGCGCCGGATAGATAGAATCAGTGGGGCTGAGTTTGACTTATGGTTTAGGTCATATGTGGATGTGGGAAGGTAGTTGAGGGTTTTGGAGCATATCACTAAGCACTTTGAGCAAGCAAGCCATTAAGCAACACCTCATCCCCTCTTGATAGTATTGGCTTTTCCTATAGACTCAATGTGATCTTGGATCACTAAAATAGAAAATGTAGAGTCTTGATCTTGAAGCTTGAGCCAATCCTTTGTCCTTAGCATCTTGAAGGGGTTCCACATCCTCTAGTCCATGCCACTCCATTGTTGAACTTATCTGAAACATACTAGGTAAAAGTGTTGGTCCAACAAGAGATATGTTGACATTAATTACCTAAACCACCCAGGGAGCAATTGTGCTTTCAATCTCCCCATTTTTGGTAATTGATGACAACATACACCAAAGCTTTAGATAAAGATATAGAGAATAGCAAGTAAAGCTTTGGAAAGACATTTAACATGCATAGGTTCCCCCTACATGTATGCAATCATGTGAATATTGAATATAGGAGCATGTGAATGTGTAAACATGACAGAGTAAGCAATGTGTTACATGTATCTTGGCTATATGCATCAGAGCAAATGATGTGAATGTGAGAAATGTACCTTCATGCTCATGAGTCCTTCTTGCAAACAGTATGTACATCAGCAAGAACTTCTCATTCACATGACTGTGATGCATATACTTACCTTGTGGTCTTGAGTTGGCTTAGGATGGGATGAACCTGCGCAAACAAGGTTAAATAACACAGATACACCTATTGACCAGAGCAAGCAAGAGAAACCACAAGAGAACCAAGACTGGGATGACATGTAGAGTGAGTACTAAGTACCACATTGGATATAGACATGTCCCCAAAGGTAAAGATATACAATAAAATCAGAGATTTCCTTCCCTTAGATGTCTTGCTCCCCCTGAATCTGCATGGGATATTGGGAGAAGATAGGGAATAGAAAATCAGAGCAACAAAAAAAGAAACAATAGAGCTTGAGCTAAAGCAAGCAATCAAACATGTCTTTCCCCTCTTAAAGACATGTGACATCTCTCCTCTTGAACACCAAGCATCTGGGGTCTTTGATGATACTACTTTCTCCCCCTCAGTATTCTCTCTTTCTCCCCCTATAGGAAGGATTAAGCTTTGACGTGATCTCTCTCTCCCTTTGGCATCAATTTCCAAGAAGGGCTCTTCTGGACATGTGATACAAATGGGTTGGTCCTCGAGTCACAGAGCAAAGCAGCATGGCTAATATGATGCTGGTAGAGGACAAGAATCATTGAGTGGAGCTGGAGCAAACAGAAATCAGGAATAAGTGGCAAGTTGGTTTTCCTGTGATGGAATTGCTGGCTCCGAGTTGTGTGCTTCGGTTGCACCAAAATATTTTGGTTGGGCCGAAGAGAACAAACCGGTGTGACCAAGTTCATCAGAGTGAAACCACTTGTCACCACAGCTCACTAGACAAGTAAGATCTCACAAGGATATGCAAGGAATTAACTGAAAGATTTGCAATGAATTGGATGCAGAAAATGCAGAACAAAAAGGAAAGAAAAGAAACTAGAAATGGTCGGTGACAAAGTCACCTATGTTAGAGTATGTTGAGTTAGGAGTCAAGTGAGAGCACTTGATCATAGGTCATACTCATCGTTTAAGCTCAAAATGGGGTTACCATTTTTTGTTTAAGCATCTTGATGTGTTCACATCTTGTCGAGTTGCTTTGGCTCATGACTTGGAGTAAAGCTTCTCTAAGATGGAATAACATACCTTGGGTGGTGGTGTTGATCTTGATCATGTAGTTGAACTTGTGTGGGTTGCTCAAGGTTGATGTAGTTCATCAAGAGTTGGGAGCACCGCTTGGAGTTTGAGTTCATCTACCTACATGGGTTAGCTTTTCAAGGAAGATCACTTGTGTATCCAAAATGACAATCATGAGACTCAACATAGAATTTGCCAAAGGATATGTTTGAATGGTTTCATGCTTCCTTGTCTTCAACCACCATTGTGTAGAGACTTGGTGATGTAGAGATTGCTCAAGATGTCAGTGAGTTGCAATCCCATAGATTTAGATTCAGCCAAGTACCTACACGAGTTAGATAACATGCAAGGTACAAATATATCCAAGACATATGAATAGCATCATAAGAGAAATATCAAGGATTAGTCATAGGCTCATGCCCCGCATGTATCAAATGGAGTTCCTACTCCAAGTTTGAAGCATCAATGATGTTCAATTCACCTCTCAACCTGCAAAACACTTTCTCATCAAGTGGTTTAGTGAATATATCCGCCAATTGCTTATCGGTGCGAACATGCTTAAGGTTAATGTCCCCTTTTACAACATGATCTCGAATGAAATGGTGACGAACTTCAATATGCTTGGTTCAAGAATGTTGCACGGTGTGAGCTATCTTAATAGCACTTTCATTGTCACATAGCAATGGAACATGTTTCACATATATCCCATAATCTTTAAGAGTTTGGGTCATCCAAAGTAATTGAGCGCAACATGAACCAGTGGCAATGTATTCCGCTTCGGCGGTGGATAAGGATACCGAGTTTTGTTTCTTGGAAGACCAAGACACAAGAGATCTACCAAGGAATTCACAAGTACCCGAAGTGGATTTTCTATCAACATTGTCTCCGGCATAGTCCGAAGCGGAGTAGCCAACATGATCAAAAGAGGACCTCTTAGGATACCAAATGCCAAAATTTGGTGTATGGATTAGGTATCTCACTATCCTTTTCACAGCCTTAAGATGACACTCTTTAGGAGCAGCTTGATATCGTGCACACATGCACACACTTAGCATAATATCGGGACGAGAGGCACATAGATATAACAATGAACCAATCATCGAGCGATAAACCTTTTGATCAACCGGTTCACCATCTTTGATCAAATCAAGATGTCCACTAGTAGGCATGGGTGTAGTCATACCTTTGCATTCTTGCATATTGAACTTCTTGAATAAGTCCTTGGTGTACTTCGTTTGAGAGACAAAGGTACCTTCCTTAGTTTGCTTGATTTGCAAACCGAGAAAGAATTTGAGTTCACTCATCATAGACATCTCAAACTTCTCCGACATTAGCTTTCCAAACTTCTCACTAAAATGAGGGTTAGTTGAACCAAATATGATATCATCAACATAAATTTGGCACACAAATAGTTCTCCATTAACCCTTTTAGTAAAAAGAGTAGAATCAATTTTACCAATTTCAAAGCCTTTTTCAATAAGGAACTTGGTCGAGCATTTATACCATGCTCTAGGAGCTCGTTTAAGACCATAAAGGGCTTTGTGAAGTTTGTAAACATGATTAGGTTTCTTAGGATTGACGAAGCCGGGAGGTTGCTTAACATAAACTTCTTCCTCAATTTTGCCATTTAGAAAAGCACTTTTAATGTCCATTTGGTACAAGGTGATATCATGGTGATTAGCATAAGAAAGTAAGATGCAAATGGACTCAAGTCTAGCAATGGGAGCATATGTCTCACAATAGTCCATACCTTCAACTTGTGTGTAGCCTTGGGCGACGAGACGTGCTTTGTTACAAACCACTTGTCCATCTTCATCTTGCTTGTTGCGAAACACCCATTTGGTACCAATGATGTTGTGGTTGTTGTCGGGCTTCTCGACCAATGTCCACACTTGATTTCTCTCAAAGTTGTGTAGCTCTTCACGCATAGCGTTTATCCAGTCCGGATCCTCCAATGCTTCTTCAACCTTCATAGGTTCAATGCTAGAGATGAACGAGTAATGTTCACAAAAGTTAGCTAAACGAGTTTTAGAGAGAGTGATTCTCCTGGTTTGGATATCATTGTAGATTTGCTCGACAAGATGATCTTTGACAATTCTTGCTCGAACTCGTGAAAGCTTTTGCTTGGGTCGGGGTGGAACATCCTCTTCATCTTGTTCTTCTTCTTGGCCTTCTTCATTGTTGATGTTGTCGTTCTCTTGTCGTGGTGAAGAAGGAGGTTGTTGATGTTCATCTTGGTGCGCTTCCTCGTTTTCTTCATCTTGGCGTGTCCCACTTGTGGATGCTTCCGTATCAACTCTTGGTTCACCTTGTCATAAGGTAGAAGCTTCCACTTGGACGGACGAGGTACTCTCCTTCACTTCCGTTGGACGAATCTTGCCAATGGACAAGTCTTGAATTGCTTCCGAAGGGTTTTTGTCTCCCACATCAATTGGCAATTGCTCTACTTGCGAGCCGTTAGATTCATCAAACTTCACATCTACCGTCTCTTCAACCTTTCGGGTGAAATTGTTGTAGACACGGTAAGTGTGAGAGTTTGAGCCATAACCAAGTAGGAAACCTTCATGAGATTTAGGAGCAAATTTAGAACGACGATGCTTATCAGGAATGTAGCACTTTGAGCCGAATACTCGAAAGTATCCAACTTGGGGTTTGTTACCGGTGAGGAGCTCGTATGCCGTCTTGCCGAGTAGCTAGTGAAGATACAAGCGATTTGTTGCATGACAAGCTGTCTCAACCGCTTCCGCCCAAAAGTGCTTTGGCGTTTTGTACTCATCAAGCATCGTTCTTGCCATCTCGATAAGAGTCCGGTTCTTCCTCTAAACAACTCCATTTTGTTGAGGTATGTACGTAGCCGAGAACTCGTGTGAAATCCCTTCTTCGTCAAGAAAGGTGTCCACATTTGTGTTCTTGAACTCCGTTCCGTTGTCGCTCCGAACCTTCTTGATCTTCACGTCAAACTGATTTTGGGCCTTCCTAGCGAAGTTTTTGAAGATCTTTTGGACCTGTGATTTGTCATCAAGAAAGAACACCCACGTAAATCTTGAAAAATCATCAACTATGACTAGACCAAATGAGTCACCACCGAGACTCTTGTAGGCATTGGGACCAAAGAGATCCATGTGAATTAGCTCGAGTGGTCTTCTTGTGGTCATGAT
Source organism: Triticum urartu (assembly GCF_056163025.1). Classification (NCBI taxonomy): domain Eukaryota; kingdom Viridiplantae; phylum Streptophyta; class Magnoliopsida; order Poales; family Poaceae; genus Triticum; species Triticum urartu. The sequence goes on from NC_141879.1 coordinate 539,165,958, forward strand.
GTTCTTCGCGCGGTGACTTCCTCCAACTTGTTTCCCTGCTTGACAAGCACTACAAAGTCTATCCTTGTCAAATATGACATCTTTTATTCCAAGGATATGATCACCTTTAATAAGCTTATCAAGATTTCGCATACCAACATGACCTAGTCTTCTATGCCACAACCAGCCTTTAGAAGATTTGGCAATTAAGCAAGTTTTAGGTTGAGCCTTTTTAGTGAAATCAACAATGTAAAGATCTCCTCTACGTATACCGGTAAAGACCATTTTATGATTATCTCTACGAAACACTTGGCAGTCTACTTCAGTAAATAGGACATTGAAACCGAAATCAGCAAGTCTAGATACTGAAAGTAAGTTGTAGCCAAGAGATTCAATGAGCATGACATTTTGTATGGAGCTATCATGTGAGATGGCCACCTTACCAAGGCCAACCACCTTACCCTTTGAATTATCACCAAAAGTGACATACTTTCGAGGGCCGTCATTTTCAGCAAGCTCACAGAACATGTCTTTATCTCCGGTCATATGATCAGTACATCCACTATCAAGGACCCATTCCTTTCCTCCAGCCATGTAGCCGCGAAGATTTGCCATAAGACCAAAATGTCTCATCGCATCATGGAGATCATAGTCACTATCATCATCATCATCCGAGTATTCATGTTCAACATCATCTTGTGATTGATCAATTCCTAGAGAGGGCAATTCATTAGATAAATGATCATTTCTATAGTTATCTTTATGAATTCTAATAGCTCTGGAAATGATATTGCTAATGATTCCAACATCTACTTTGGCACTCGTAAGATTAGTAAGCTCAAATAAGCAGTCACCAAATTTAGGATCATTGGAATTCATCTTAATCAAAGCAATAGACTTATGAAGGATTTCATCTAGATCTTTCAAGGAGTAATTAGGAAAGAGTTCCTCAAGAAATTTCCATATGGTGTAGGCACACTTAAGATTAGGCAAACATCCAATCAAGTTTCTAGGAAAGCCTCTAGTGATAAGATTAACAGTTCTAAGATTGTGAATCATGTCAATATCTTCATCTAGGGTAGGGTGCAAAGGATCAACATGAGGTGCACAAGGGCTAGTAATGTACTTGTTCAAATGATATTCATTGAAAATCTCAAGCATTTCATTTTTCCACTCATGAAAATACTCTCCATCAAGAATAGGCACTCTATGTCTAAGACTCCCTAAAGTAGACACATCTATCTTCCTCCAATGGTGTTTAAACCAAGGCAATGGAGACCATTTGCTCTGATACCAATTGAAAGGATCGAGAAGAGGTGTCTAGAGGGGGGGGGTGATTAGACACTAAGTGCCAAAAGTTGTAGTTTTTTAATATTCTTAAGTTTAAGTGAAGTTTAAGCACAAGTTTAACAAACACAATACATATCAAGCAAGCATGCAATGAGTATATGAGCAGCGGAAAGTAAAGCATGCAACTTGCAAGAATGTAAAGAGAAGGGTTTGGAGTATTCAAACGCAATTGGAGACACAGATGTTTTTGTCGTGGTTCTAATAGGTGGTGCTATCGTACATCCATGTTGATGGAGACTTCAACCCACGGAGGGTAACGGTTGCGCGAGTCCACGGAGGGCTCCACCCACGAAGGGTCCATGAAGAAGCAACCTTGTCTATTCCATCACGGTCGTCGCCCACGAAGGACTTGCCTCACTAGCGGTAGATCTTCACGAAGTAGGCGATCTCCTTGCCCTTACAAACTCCTTGGTTCAACTCCACAATCTTGTTGGAGGCTCCCAAGTGACACCTACCCAATCTAGGAGACACCACTCTCCAAGAAGTAACAAATGGTGTGTTGATGATGAACTCCTTGCTCTTGTGCTTCAAATGATAGTCTCCCCAACACTCAACTCTCTCTCACAGGATTTGGATTTGGTGGAAATAAGATTTGAGTGGAAAGCAACTTGGGAAAGGTTAGAGATCAAGATTCATATGGTTGGAATGGAATATCTTGACCTCAACACAAGTGTAGGTGGTTCTCTCTCAGAAAATGTGTATTGGAAGTGTAGGTATGTTCTGATGGCTCTCTCCACGAATGAAGAGTGGGTGGAAGGGTATATATAGCCTCCACACAGAATCTAACCGTTACACACAATTTGCCAAACTCGGTGGGACTGAATTGTTAAACTCGGTCAGATCGATTCAGCAAACCTAGTGACCGTTAGGATTTTCGGTGGGACTGAGATGCAACTCGGTAGGACCGATATGGTTAGGGTTAGGGCATAACGTAATCTCGGTGTGACCGATTACACAAACTCGGTGGAACCGATTTTGGTAATAAGCTATCCAGAGAGTTGGTCAGGCAAACTCGGTGAGACCGATTACACAAACTCGGTGGGACCGATTTTGGTAATAAGCTAACCAGAGAGTTTGCATTGTAATCTCGGTAGTACCGATTGCTCAAACTCGGTGAGACCGATTTTGGTAATGGACATACATAGAGAGATTACAATCCCATCTTGGTGAGACCGAGATCCCTATCGGTGAGACCGATTTGCTAGGGTTTGTGGCAGTGGCTATGACATCTGAAACTCAATGGCGCCGGATAGATAGAATCGGTGGGGCCGAGTTTGACTTTTGGTTTAGGTCATATGTGGATGTGGGAAGGTAGTTGAGGCTTTTGGAGCATATCACTAAGCACTTTGAGCAAGCAAGACATTAAGCAACACCTCATCCCCTCTTGATAGTATTGGCTTTTCCTATAGACTCAATGTGATCTTGGATCACTAAAATAGAAAATGTAGAGTCTTGATCTTGAAGCTTGAACCAATCCTTTGTCCTTAGCATCTTGAAGGGGTTCCACATCCTCTAGTCCATGCCACTCCATTGTTGAACTTATCTGAAACATACTAGGTAAAAGTGTTAGTCCAACAAGAGATATGTTGACATTAATTACCAAAACCACCCAGGGAGCACTTGTGCTTTCACCCTGCTCCAATGCTGGGTCTGTATGATCATTATTTCTGCCGAAGCGGGATTTGGGGCGGCGCTTACGCCGCCGCTTTGACTGCTTCTCGAGGGGACAAGCCTTCGTTGCGTCCTTCCGTTCCTCGTCGTCGTCTTCTTTTGGTGTGTCCACCATGTATACTTCATATGATGAGGTGGACGTCCAGCGCCCTGTGGGCGGTGGTTCCTCTTCGCCTCCCGCATCGTCGTCCAAACCGTCGATGTATTCGGAGTCGAAGTCGAGCATGTCGGTTAAATCATCGACAGTGGCTACGAAGTGGGTGGTGGGTGGGCGTCGAATTTCTCCGTCGTTCGCATCCCAATCCTGTTGGCCATAGTCCGGCCAGGACTCTCCTGACAAAGAGAGAGACCTTAGTGCATTCAGAATGCAGCCAAAGGGCGAGTGCTAAAAGATATCCGCGGCGGTGAATTCCATGATCGGTGCCCAATCGGATTCGATTGGCAGGGGCGCGGATGGTTCTGAGTCCGGAAAAGAGTCCGGCACCCTGGAGTCACGGGTTGCGCAGAGGGTTAGGCTGGTGTTCAGCTCGATCGCCGTTGGGACTGCAGCCCCTGAGGCGGTGTCTAACCACCCGTCCTCGATTGGCGCAGTTGGCTCCGATCTAAGGGTCGGAGCTGATGCGGGCGCGGCCTCTGGGGTACTGTTCGGCGGAAGAGCTAGGTCATACCCATCGTGACAGTGCGGCGCGCCCGGCTGTGGCTCAGATCTGTCGAAGATCAAGTCTCCGCGGATGTCGGCCGTGTAGTTTAAACTTCCAAATCTGACCTGATGGCCAGGGGCATAGCTTTCAATCTGCTCCAGATGGCCAAGCAAATTAGCCCGCGGTGCAAAGCCGCCGAATACGAAGATCTGCCCGGGGAGAAAAGTCTCACCCTGGACCGCATCGCTATCGATGATAGTAGGAGCCATCAAGCCCAACGGCGACGACATAGAGGAACTCTCAACGAAAGCACCAATGTCGGTGTCAAAACCGGCAGATCTCGGGTAGGGGGTCCCGAACTGTGCGTCTAGGCTGGATGGTAACAGGAGGTAGGGGACACAATGTTTTACCCAGGTTCGGGCCCTCTTGATGGAGGTAAAACCCTACGTCCTGCTTGATTAATATTGATGATATGGGTAGTACAAGAGTAGATCTACCATGAGATCAAAGAGGCTAAACCCTAGAAGCTAGCCTATGGTATGATTGTATGTTGCCGTTCTGCGGACTAAAACCCTTCGGTTTATATAGACACCGGAGAGGGTTAGGGTTACGTAAGGTCGGTTACAAAGGAGGAGATATCCATATCCATATTGCCTAGCTTGCCTTCCACGCCAAGTAGAGTCCCATCCGGACACGAGACGAAGTCTTCAATCTTGTATCTTCATAGTCTAACAGTCCGGCCAATGGAGATAGTACGGCTGTCCGGAGACCCCCTAATCCAGGACTCCCTCACCCACTGACTATCAGCAACGGGATAGATTATACCTGCCTCCAGAAGCTTGAGTATTTCTTTTCTTACCACTTCTTTCATTTTAGGATTCAGACGTCGTTGAGGATCACGAACTGGTTTGGCATCTACTTCCAAATTTATTTTATGTTGACATAGAGTGGGACTAATGCCCTTAAGATCATCAAGAGTATATCGAATAGCAGCACGATGCTTCTTCAGAGTTTTCAATAATCTTTCTTCTTCATGCTCTGAAAGGTTAGCACTGATAATAACAGGATATATCTTCTTTTCATCAAGATAAGCATATTTAAGATTATCAGGCAACATGTTAAGCTCAAACACGGGATCACCCTTGGGTGGAGGAGGATCCCCTAAAATTTCAACAGGCAAATTGTGTTCCAGAATAGGTTCCTGTTTGAAGAATACTTCATCTATTTCCCTTCTTTCATTCATGAACATATCATTTTCATGGTCTAGCAAATAGTGTTCTAAAGGATCACTAGGAGGTATGACAATAGAAGCAAGACCAATAATTTCATCCTTACTAGGTAATTCTTCCTCACGATGTTGTTTACTAAATTTAGAGAAATCAAACTCATGAACCATATCATCCAAGCCAATAGTAAACAATATTTTTGCAATCTATCCTAGCATTAACAGTGTTCAAGAAGGGTCTACCAAATATAATGGACAAAAGCTATCTTGCGGAGAAGTAAGAACAAGAAAATCAGCAGGATATTTAGTTTTCCCACACAAGACTTCAGCATCTCTAACAATTCCAATTGGTGAAATAGTATCTCTATTGGCAAGTTTAATTGTGACATCAATACCTTCTAACTCAGCAGGTGCAATTTCATTCTTAATTTCTTCGTATAAAGTATGCGGTATAACACTAGCACTCACACCCATATCACATAAGCCATGAAATAACAGGCACGCCTACCACAGGTCTATGGTTATCTTTAGCACAAGGTTTAGCAATTCTAGCAGTTTCACCTTTGAATTGAATAACATGCCCATCAATATTATCAGACAAGAGATCTTTAACAATAGCAATATTAGGTTCTACTTTAGCTTGCTCAGGAGGTGTATAAGTTCTAATATTGCTTTTACGAACAACAGTTGAAGCTTTAGCACGATCCTTTATTCTAACAGGGAAAGGTGGTTTCTCAACATAAGAAGTAGGAACAATAGGATCATTATAAGTGATAGTCTTTTCTTCAACTTTAATAGGTGCAACTACTTTTACTTCTATGGGAGGATGATATTTAAACCACTTCTCCTTAGGGAGATCAACATAAGTAGCAAAAGATTCACAGAAAGAAGCTACTATCTTAGAGTCAAGTCCATATTTAGTGCTAAACTTATGGAAAATATCGGTATCCATAAAAGATTTAACACAATCAAACTTAGGTGTCATACCTGACTCCTTACCTTCGTCGAGGACCCAATCTTCAGAGTTGCGTTTAATTCTATCCAATAAATTCCATTTGAATTCGTCTTCATCATAAAAGAGCCAGTGCAAGAAGTATCGAGCATGGTTTGATTATTATGAGAAAGCCGAGCATAAAAACTTTGCATAATTATTTCTCTCGATAGCTCATGATTGGGCATGAATATAACATTGATTTAAGCCTCCCCCAAGCTTGAGCAATGCTTCCTCCTTCGCGAGGCCAGAAATTATATATATAATTGCGATCAGGATGAACAAGATGCATTGGGTAATACTTTTGATGAAATTCCAATTTCAATCTTTTATAGTTCCATGATCTCATATCATCACATAGCCTATACCATATCAATGCATCTCCCTTCAAAGATAAAGGGAAGACCTTCTTCTTAGCAATATCATCGGGTACACCTGCAAGCTTAAATAATCCACAAACTTCATCCACATATATTAAGTGCTCATCAGGATGCTTTGTTCCATCTCCTGTAAAAGGGTTAGCTAGCAGTTTTTCCATCATACCCGAAGGAAATTCAAAAGGAGTTTCATTTTCAATAGGTTCAGTAGGTTGAGGAGCAACTCTTTGCTCTACTGTACGGGGTGAAGATACCCCGAACAAGCCCCTCAGAGAATTACTTTCCATAGTAGCAAGTGACAGTAAATTTCAGCACACTATATAAATTTTTCCTTACCAAATTCCACCTACCAAAGGCGCTACACTCCCCGGCAACGGTGCCAGAAAAGAGTCTTGATGACCCACAAGTATAGGGGATCTATCGTAGTCCTTTCGATAAGTAAGAGTGTCGAACCCAACGAGGAGCATAAGGAAATGATAAGCGGTTTTCAGCAAGGTATTCTTTGCAAGTACTGAAATAAGTGGTAACAGATAGTTTTGTGACAAGATAAATGGTAACGAGCAACAAGTAACAAAAGTAAATAAAGTTCAGCAAGATGGCCCAATCCTTTTGTAGCAAAGGACAAGCCGGAACAAACTCTTATAATAGGAAAAGCGCTCCCGAGGACACATGGGAATATCGTCAAGCTAGTTTTCATCACGTTCATATGATTCGCGTTCGATACTTTGATAATTTGATATGTGGGTGGACCGGTGCTTGGGTGCTGTTCTTACTTGAACAAGCATCCCACTTATGATTAACCTCTATTGCAAGCATCCGCAACTACAACAAAAGTATTAAGGTAAACCTACCATAGCATGAAACATGGGGATCCAAATCAGCCCCTTACGAAGCAACGCATAAACTAGGGTTTAAGCTTCTATCACTCTAGCAACCCATCATCTACTTATTACTTCCCAATGCCTTCCTCTAGGCCCAAATAATGGTGAAGTGTTATGTAGTCGACGTTCACATAACACCACTAGAGGCTAGAGAGCATACATCTTATCAAAATATCAAACGAATACCAAATTTACATGACTACTAATAGCAAGACTTCTCCCTTGTCCTCAGGAACAAACGTAATTACTCACAAAGCATATTCATGTTCATAATCAGAGGGGTAATAATATGCATATAGGATCTGAACATATGATCTTCCACCAAATAAACCAACTAGCATCAACTACAAGGGGTAATCAACACTACTAGCAACCTACTAGCACCAATCCCGGACTTTGAGACAAGAATTGGATACAAGAGATGAACTAGGGTTTGGAGATGAGATGGTGCTGGTGAAGATGTTGATGGAGATTGCCCTCTCCCGATGAGAGGAGCGTTGGTGATGACGATGGTGATGATTTCCCCCTCCCGGAGGGATGTATCCCCGGCAGAACAGCTCTGCCGGAGCTATAGATTGGTTCCGCCAAGGTTCCGCCTCGTGGCGGCGGAGTCTCGTCCTGAAAAGTTCCTTCTGATTTTTTTCTCATCGGAAGACTTCATATAGCAGAAGATGGACGTCGGAGACCCACCAGGGGGCCCACGAGGTAGGGGGCGCGCCCCCCACCCTCGTGAGCAGGGTGTGGGCCCCCTGGCCTTCATCTTTGGCGAGGAGTTTTCTTTATTTATTTTAAGATGTTCCGTGGAGTTTCAGGACTTTTGGAGTTGCGCAGAATAGGTCTCTAATATTTGCTCCTTTTCCAGCCCAGAATTCCAGCTGCCGGCATTCTCCCTCCTTATGTAAACCTTGTAAAATAAGAGAGAATAGCCATAAGTATTGTGAGATAAAGTGAAATAACAGTCCATAATGCAATAAATATCGATATAAAAGCATGATGCAAAATGGACGTATCACTTGACGCCATGGCGGTGGAAAGGATTGGATCCAGGTAGAGTTGGAGGAGACGGTTGCTTTCGGGAAGACGGAGGAGTTGACGAATGCGCTGCTAGCGATGAAGGAGGGGTTGTGTAGACAACATAGGCCTCCTAGCCAGGCGGAAATCAAGGCAGTGTGGGGAAGCGGAGGCGCCCACGTCCTGTCAATCGCCACACGTTAGTCAAGGCCACAGGCGGTTCGGGCCTGCGGCGCTACGCACTTGCCCTTTGGCTTCGCCTCGAAGCCAAGTCATAGCACGCCTTGGGCCCGGGGGCTACTGTCAGCGTCCTGGGAACGGGGGTACCCAGACTTGCCTGCTTGCGGCCATGGCGTGGCTCTACTGGCGGCCCGGTACGGCCCATCTTCATCAGCAACCACCCAAGACCCTCGTGAGGGGCCAAGCCTCGCGAGGCGGGTGACGCACGACCTCCTCAGGGGCGGCCTCGCTAGGCTGGCTCCCGAGGAGCGGCAATATGAAGGCGGGGGGCACCTCGTGAGGTTCACGTGACGTGAGCGGTGACGACCGAAGCCAGGTGGGCGCCAGCGGACGCAGAGTGCCAGTTCCCTATTCGGCGCTAAAGAAGCAGGCCCAGCGAGGAGTCCCGAGGCTTCAGGCAAAGGTTTCCATATCGGTGCAACAAGACCAAGACCAGCAGGACAGCAGGACAGAGGTCACCGTGGAGCCCATACTGCATCACCACCAGAGCCTTTGGCAGGAGAAGACCACATTTTGTCAGGATAACTTGTACTAGTTGTATGCCTTCAAAATTGGCCATTGTGGGATCCCTTCCCGCCTAACATTTGGGAAGAGGACCAGGGCCTCTATAAATAGGGCTAGCCACCATCGTAGCAAGGGACAGATAATTCAGACCATCCTTAGACACACAAGCTCGCTGAGCTCAAGAACACCTCTCCTCAGGAGGCTGTTCATCCATTGTGCTAATCCATCCTCAACCCGCGAGGCAATCCACCACACCACACTAGAGTAGAGTATTACACCACAACGGTGGCCCGAACCAGTATAAACCCCCGAGTCTCTTGTTCCTTTGGTTCGGCGGGTTTGGCCTTGAGATCATTGCGAGAGCATGCTAGGGAGAGACAGATATTTGTGCGCACCCTAGAGTTTGAACCTAAAGGGTTTGCCAGAACCCCGAATCTGACAGTATCTAATCAAGTTTCCGGTGCAAACATACAAACTCATGTTGTTCTTGAGCCTGAAGTGTCTAATGAACACAATGCTAATGAAGGATTTGATGCAAACATTTTACATGCTCCTGGTGATGAACATATAGTGTCTAATAAGGGATCTAATGCAAGCATTTTGCAAGCTCCCATTGAAGTATTTAGTGTCTAATGATGATCTGCTATGTTGAGAGAGACATAGAGATTTGCTGGCATTGATGACAAGTAAATTATAGTACATTTTCATGGCTTCAGGAAACGTCGAGGCTATCTTCCAGAAAGTCCCCGTATCATGAGAACATAGCATAAATAATTTTCTAATTTGTTGTTTGAAACTATTGGCATACTTGTGCAGGATAGATATATTGATATGCAGTTTGCACACTGGTTATAGGTGCAATTACACTTTGATATTTTCAGCCAGAGAACGAATAATTCAAGAAGGTACAGACCATGTTAGTAGTCCTTACACACCATGTTGCATTTTGTGTTTTTTGGTGCTTGCAACATTTAGTGTTTTATAATCTGAACTACTTTGGATCATTAGCTTGTTTTCAAAGTGCATGTAGCTTCGCATTTCTCAAGTTATGTAGATTTCCGGAGTGCAAGTGCCATCATATTTTTTAAGTTAAATGTTCGCCCCTGGTAACTTGAATTCATGGATCTGCCACTTCACACAAATCATACACGCAGGCCAGTACGAATTAAATGGAATGTAGGGACTTACGCTAGCTCGTTGTACATGCTCACTGTAGCTCTGCTTGCGCTTGGGATGTTCCATGTACAAGTCCATGTTACCACTTGCTTGGATGTGCAAGTCTTGTGCTCCTTGAATCCCCTCTGCATTTTTGACACGGTGAATGGTTGATCAAATAAGAGGAATCGACCTTGCTGTTGTACCGGCGGACAGATACTTACAAGGTTATACGGGTGTGCAGGATGTGTACCAGATCCCGTGGCGCCGTCATGCTTCGCTAAAAAATGGTTTTTCTTGTCTCAGATCATATCTCTAGAAGAAACAACAGTTAAAGTCAGAGTTGCATAGGCGTGTAAGCTAAGAGAGAAGTGAAAGGATATCCAAACATAGTCGGTACAGTGCACAAGGGAGTGATGTGTGGATACCTAGTTCGGGCCAGCGTTTGGGCATGCTCGGCTAGCTAGAGTGGAGGTCACTTTAAAGCCGTTGAGGGTGATGCGCTGGCGTTGGCTGGCCGCACAAGGATGCAGATCTTGAGTGGTAGTGGAGCGCTACGATGCGGTGGACGAGACCGTTGGTGAAGCCCCAACGGCCTCGGGGGGAGGAGGTGCGACGATGTGCTCAGTGAAGTAGCCCCGATGAGGTGGGAGACGACGTCGGTGAAGCGCACCTGATGCAGTGGAAGTCGGTGTCTATGAGGCACGTCGGTTGCGGCGGCCGACATTGTCGGTGGACCACCCGGTGCGGTGGACGAGGGCGTAGATGAGGTAGCTTCGGTGTGGTGGTGAAGCGTGACTGTCGTCTTCGTCGTCGTCATCCGACACAGAGGTGGGGAAAGAGACGAGACAAGGGGCGATTCGAACTTTGCTTGGGTTGGCGGCGAATTAGGGATTTGAGCAATCTGGGCGCGGAAGGGGACGATGGAGAAAGGAGATTTTGCAGGGCTGGAATTGGGGCTGCCAGATATTTCAATCCAAAACATGGAAGCGCGAACTTATGTTGTCTTTGTTCTTTTGGGGGGGAGGGAGGGGGTGGCTAGGTGCTAAGCATCCGTACGACACACACGACCACCACGACACGACCCTGGTCTGCCTGGTGCACCTACATTTGAGAATGCCAACGAATCTTCTTTCATTTGCGAACGAATCTTTATGTATTACCATGCTTGTGCTTTCCTTGCAAATAATTAATCTTCGAAACAAGATACTATAAATTAATTAATGGGGAGTTATTTGAAAAAATATCGAAAAGGATCCACGCTAACGTGGATTAGAGTGTGTGTCACATAAGTAGTTATTTGAATTAGAGTGTGTGTCACATAGCAATATCCAATTCTAAAGTGGATTTCACATTTCACGGTATCCACGCTACTTTTTTAATAAAAATTCATATGTATATGATGAAAACCATGGTAGTGAGAAAGCTTTGGATGGATTCAAACATATGACCTACAAAATAGAACAACAATCGAGTCAATGTCAACTTTTCCAAACCTAATATGGCACGAATTCGAAATAATTACCCATATGCATGGTCCTCAGTTCAAATCTTACAATGTACACGGAGTTGAAACATTGATATTAAGTCTCGTGTATCGGTCAATCTTCCTCTCCTAACCACCTTAGGAAGCTATCACGGTCAATCTTCCTCTCCTAACCACCTTAGGAAGCTATCAGTTTCCGACACACATTCATTCCTTCTCTCCATGTTTCGATATCTAACTCTCTCAACTACACAACCCCCCTTTTTTCACACTGTTACCAAATGTATTTACCTCACACACCCGCCATTGCACCCCGTGCCAAGCTCTCCCTCTCTCTCTCCCTCCCACCCTTTCTCGCTAGATACATGCATTGCCTATCTAGCCCCCAACCTCTCGTGCGCATGCACGCACATTGTCTATCTAGGTCACTACCTCGAGACTGTCTCGCTCTTTCTTGCGCACGGTGGGGCACACTCACTCAATCTCGCTCTCTTTATCTGAGTCTCGGTTAACCTCATTTTCTTTCACATACAAATTATATATCTCCCTGTTCGGGCCTTGATCGACACACTCTATACTCTCTCAAGCAGATTATCTATCTAGGTCAGTCCATCCAAGCCGCCCCCACTCTTTCGACCTCATGGAGGGCTACGCTTGCTCAATCTCTCTCTCTCTCTCTCACTAGCTCTCTCTCTCTGTATGTCTTGATTGACCTCGCTCTTTCTCGGACACAAACGGTATATCTCCATGTTTGAGCCCAAATCAACATATTCATATTGTATACTCTCTCATGCACATTGTCTATCTAGGTCACTCTCTCCAACCCATCTCACTCTTTCGATCGCATGACGACCCACACTTGCTCAATCTCTCTCACTTTATATATGTAACCGATTGACCTTGCTTCCTCCAACCCACAAAATATATCTACATGTCTGTGGCTGGATCATCTCTCAAACTCTATCTTACAGCCCTCACCCTTCCCAAAAGCTCAATCCGACAATATCTCTCCGGAGCATATATATATATCTTTTCAATGAATGTCAGACCACATCTCGCTTTCTCACACCGTATCTTCCACACATTGAAGCTACCTCTCCATCCCTCGCAAAGCCGGATCTATTTACATTGCGAGAGGGACTCCAACCTTGGATTAATTTGTGTAGGCATTTATTCCGGTGGGTTCAGATTATATTTTCGTAGCATTCGGCCCACAACTACTCCGAACACCGTTGCAACCCCCGCACCTCCCCCAACTGATTTCCCTCTGACTCGTTCATCGCTCTCTCGCACGTCCTTTCTCACCTTCAACGTCGCACCATGGTATTATTGCAAAAAACTCTATTGTTCTCTTTCATTATTACAAATAAGCTACAAAACTAGACACCGATAGTCCACCTGGAATGGAACCAATTTCAACCCAGAAATTAAAGTGCTACAAACTACACACTGAGGGGCCCACCTATCATGAAACAAATTTGGACCCATATACAAATTAAAAAATAAAGGACGAGGATCGAACATGCGACAAGGGCCTTCAAGACGCACGTCAATTGGCAACATACGTAGAACAACAATGTTTGTTGTACCCCCCTTTGTTCATATAATGTTTTTATATTACCACAACATATTTAATGGATAACATGTAATATTATTTTCAGTACATTAGTGGGACCGGCTCGTTAGCACGTAGTACTATTCGCCTTCACTTACTGGTGGGTTCCATGTGTGCTCTCTCTCTCCTCCCCTTCTGTGTTTAGATGCATGGGCAAACATGAAGAACTCGCGGGCGATGTTGCCGTTGACCATATCTGGACGCTTTCACAAGTTACGCACCAGTTTCACGTACTAGTAGTACTAGTGAATGTGTACGTGCAATGCACGTTAATTTGGAAATATATTAAGTGCATGCGGATATTAAGTAGGATATTATTTGTGTGTTATTATGTGATTAGCACTATTTTTGGCATGAAATTAACTGCACACTAAACGTGTTGAGCGCTCAACATTGGAGCAGTCTAGGTTGTTGGATGAGATGGAATACATGTGGCTTGATGACGTTTTATATTTAATTTGATATGGCTCTAGGAGAACATTCAATCGATCAAACCATATATTTAATTTAGTCTGGCTCCGACTTTACATTCATACGACGATCGATCTAAAATAAACGGAAATGATAAATGTTTGGATTTTAAGCATGGCAATCCGAACGTTATTTATGGAAAATTTAGATTATGCAGCGGCAGTGGGGGCGTGTTGCGGTGGGAAGTGGCTCCTCTGCCATGCTTTGTGTGTCGTCGGGCCACTGACTGACAGCGACGGCGGCGTCTTGCGCTGTTGTTGGCATACTCCTTGATGTTGGCCCTAACTTCAAGGAAGGCCACAATGTTCTGGACTTCGGTCTCCAGGAGCGAGGCAACTGGCGGGAGGAGGCGACTGGCGTGGGTGCAAGGAAGCGGTCGACGACGGCCATCCATGCCGCTGAGGGGGGCAATGGCACCCGCGCGGGGACATGCGCTGGCAGCGGCGCGGCGGAGAAATTCATGTGCACGGGGACTGGCACGGCACGCACCTCAGTGCACACGCAGGTGCATGCGCTGGCAGGTGCACGGGCGCGTGAAAGTCAGCGGGGACCTCATGGAACCCCGTGGCATCATGCTCGGCAACAATGTGCGGCTCCCAGCCCATCAATGCCACAGGGATGGGTGCTAGCGTAGTCGGGGCGACGAGAGCCAGAACGGGAGCGGGGATAGGCGCGGCGTCTTCCCGCAAGGCCGGTTCAAGCTCGTCCCAAAGCGCCTTATGTTCTTGAGACTCCGGCTGGGTGTCTTCCTCAGGAAACTCGAAGACTAAGGGCAGACCATCATGATGCGGCATGGCATACGGTTAGGTCAGGCTGGTTGGAGGTAGACGACAGGAGAATTGGAGAGGAAGAGAGAAGATTGTAGCGATACCGAGTGGTGCGAGGTTGATTTTAAACTATGGCGCCGGCGACATTAAAAGTGAGAGCAGTTGGGACGAAGGTGGGCGGCGGAGCCTGGTCAAAGGGCTCGCCTCCCGGTGAGCCTGAGCAGCGGTCTTCTCGCACCCCTTCTGTTAGCCGGCGCAGCGGTCTGCTCGCATGCCTCTCGTCGTCTCACACGCTTTCTTAGACGGCACCTGCCGATGAGAAGCGGGACTCATGGCGGCACATAAACACCCACGGTTTCAATATGAAAGCGTTCGCCTTAACGTGACAGGTCTTTGTTCCAAAATACCTTGGCTCTTCATTTGTGCAACTTCACATAAGCATCCTGTCTCAAATTGAAGAACAAAAATTACGTAGGAATATTTGTGCCATATCATGTGACAGTGCTCAGTTTCATGAATATCCGGTCACTTTTTGGATTTTCTGCAATTTAAAATCCAGGATTCGAAACAATATCATAACCTGCATCATGCAATAAATATTCAAGCGATACATCTTTCCTATTGTATTTCTTAAGAGCGGATTTGGCCAAACATTTTGCTTAGTTAGGCTTCAGACAAGTTATATATGCAGAGTAAAAGGATAATTCCTCTTTACTAGTGCATTGCCTGATATATTAAGTCAAGTACTAGACACGAACAAACGGGCTCAATTCTGTGCTCATCCTGGTGTATTACTCATATTTGTACTAGGCAATGCAGTTGACGGGTGACCTTGGGTAGCGGCAACCGAGGGAATTGAACCGTGCTCCGCACGGTAGGTAACATTGTCTAGTTACTTAAGCATCCCTCCTTTGTTCATTAGTAGTCACTATGGACCGGGGACATGAGGGGAATTTCCTAGGGATGGAATTCTGGCCGCCAGATATTTCGAATCGAAATGCGGAGGCTTGAGTAGTTGGGATTGGCTAATGTTCGTACCACGCACGCCACGAGAAGGACACGAGCCCGTTTTTTTAGGATCAACATGAGCCATGGTCTGGCTGGTACACTGTTGGGTCCTACCATTCGAGTATACGAAATGAATCTTTTAAATTGCTGAATGAATCTATGTGTATTACAATGCCCATATTTTCCTTGCAAATAGTAATCTCAATGTGGTAATTGATTTCTGACGAGTTCTTGAATTAGAGTTAGTACGTGATATAGTGATCTCAACATGGATTTCACATTTCATGGTATCCCTAGTAAGTTTTTCATTGCAAATTCAAATTCAAAAGATGAACGGTATGGTGGTGAGAAAACTTTGTATGTATCAAGCATATGACCACACACACACACGAACATAACAACAATCCAATAAGTATAAATCACCTATTGTTCAAAACCATGCATGTATGACACGAATTCAAAAATACTCCTTCTGTTCCTAAATATTAGTCTTTTAGAGATTTCAAAAAGTGACTACATATGGAGCAAAATGAGTGAATCTACACTCTAAAATATGTCTATATACATCCATATGTGGCAATCCACTTGAAATCTCTAAAAAGACTAATATTTAGGAATGAAGGGAGTAAAATGTAAGACATGCATGGTCCTCAATTCAATATTTAAAATGAATAGGAAACTGAAACATGAATATTAAGTCTAGTGCTACAGTACATGCAAATGTTGTGTTTAGGAGGAGCTATGTAGATTGTTGGGGGTTAACCCCTCGACCTTAGATAAAATTGTGAAGCTGTGTTTAGGATTGTTTAGATTATATTTGTCCCCACCCTCCCAAACACCGATTGGTTCTACACCCCCTCCTCCCCAGGAGAATATCATGTGCTCCCACACCTTAGATGCTATATACTGATACGAGTTCATTGGATCTTGTAGATCTGAGATATAGCAGCTCACAGGATGTCTTAATATTTTTACATGAAACCTTGATGAGTTTGAGAATTGCACACAATTTGTACAAAAACTACTCAGATGCCCTTGGATCCCATATCCAACGACCTCGAAGCTCGTATCACCATAGCATCTAAGATGAAGGAGGACAACATATTCTCCTGTATGTAAGAATATCATGTGCTACCACACCATAGATTTTGGTGATACAATCTCTTCGGAGCCGTTGTATTTGTGACCCAACAACTCGTCGGTGCTTCGAATGTTTTTTTGCAGAAAAGCCCCCCAAAGAGTTCGGCCACTGCTTACAAGCACAAAGACTACTCAGATGCCATTGGATCTCAGATCAAACGACCTCGAAGCTCATATCACTGTAGCGTCCAAGCTGCGAGAGCACCTGATGTTTTCTCGCACGGGAGAATATGATGTGCCCCCGCATCATAGATTCTATGGTGATACAAGTTCATGGAGATCTAATGGCTCACAGTAGGAGGTTTGAATGTTTTTGCAATATAGGCCTGAGAGAGTTTGGGAATTGCACGGAAAGTACAAGTACTACGCATGTGGCATCCGATCACAGATCATACGACCTAGATGCTCGTATCACCGTATTGGCTAATTAAGCTACATGGAGCACCTAATATGAGCAATGGGGAGCCGTTGGATCCAAGATGTAGTGACACACACGAGGCCTGAATGTTTTATTTGCAAAAAAACCTTTAGAGAGTTTGGAAATTGCGCATAATTACAAAGACTACTCCCAAGCCATTGGATCTCACTTCCAATGATGTAAAAACTCATATCACCGTAGCATCTAAGCTGCGGGGTGGATGTGATATTCTATGCCGCTATCATTTTTGTTCGTAAACTTACAAAATAAGTGTAACTCGTGCTGTTACTTGTCCAACGGCGCAAAATGTTTGTTTAAAAAAACCATCCTACACTGAAATATCAAAACAACACACGGGGGTCCCACTTGTCATTGATCAAATTTGGACCTAAAACTAACAAATCTGAAAGACGAGATTCGAGCTGGCAACCTGGACTACAAAGCGTAAGTCGATAGCCTGAGACAACAACGGTTGTTGGCTTTATCCCATAACTTGATTTTATACAATATTACGTTGACTAGAGTAGAGGGAGTGGCTCGTCAACATGTACATGACCATTGACTCACTTACTAGTGGGTCCGAGGTTTGCGATCTCTCTCTCCTCTCCATTGTCCAACCTTTAGACGCACGGGCACCCACGCAGAGCGGTGCTAGCTTGCCGTGGTGTTATTATAACTAAAAAAAGTTTGGAAAATAGAAGAATCGCCTAGAACAAGATACGTTGTGGCTGGTCGAGACGGAGCTAACCACACCTATCCTCCGTGCCACATTAGCATGATGAAGCTATGTGGCTAGTGGGGTGTTTTCGGCCGACTAGCTGGGCCTCAAGGTCGAACCATAGGCAGTACGTCTGATATAGTATAATTTTACACGTACATTTTTCCTCCGTGCCGAGACATGGCACACCCTACCGCGCGGTTTCGGGGTCCTCCCAGTGGTGCACACATATATTCTTCCTTGCCGAGACGTGGGACACCCTACCACATGTTTTCTGGGTCCTCCTCGGTCGTAGCTCCGAAGCAACTAAATGAGTCGTCAAATCACGAAAGACCACCTTTCCCGCCGAGTACATCAGTGAAGCACGGTGGTTAGCTAGTTGGGATAGTGCTGCCGATTAGCTAGGCCGCCGCCACATTTGTTTTTTCACCCCTTCTTTTATATCCTTGTCGGCAAGTAAATTTAAATATCCATCCCGGCGTTGCTCTGGTCTTTGGGTGCGGCACGCGCGACAGGATTTCTAATTTTTTGATTAACGGGAGCAGGCGTGGAGGCATTTTTAATTTTTTGATTGACGGGAGCAGGCGCGACAACAATTAGTAACGATGACTCCACCTGTAAAACCCACTGCTCGCTGATGTGAAAAGTCGTTGACTGGTGTTTTCCCATGGTGAAAACCAAAAGATTCACCCCACTCCTCGGCTGGCTCCCTACGCCTTCCCGCAGATTGCATTGCCTTTCAGCCGTTTCGCCCCCTTTGCTTCCTCTCCCCATTGCTTCTACCTGGTGCCATGGCGGCGCAGTAGATCACGATGTCTGAGGTGAGGCACCTAACACAGGAGCTCCAGGCCAAGGATGCGGAGCTCAGGGCCAAGGACGTGGAGCTCCGTGAGCTCAAGGAGGAGAGGAGCGCCATGCTCCTCCGTTATGTGCGGGAGTTCACGGAGCTTCAAAAGCGGCAGGCTTCCACCACAAAGATGCTCGAGGCATCGGCGGCGTTGCTGCGGAAAGAGGGAGATATGATAGGCCGTCAGGGGAGCTGGATGGAGCACAAGCGGGTCGATCGTGACGGGGTCCAGGATCGCCTCAGCCACTTGGTGGACCAAGTTGGCACACACGTGTTGCGGCTGCATGATGCCTACCGTCGTCCCAGCGCGACCATGCCGGCCGTTAGGCTAAACCCGTTCGACCATCCTGTCGACTTCAACGAGCTGCGGCTTCCTGACCTGGTCTCCTTCTTCACCTATATCTCCGAGGAGCTGAGCCGTCTCTGCGCGATGGTGGGGGCGGAGCTGGACAAGGAGGGGTTGTGGGCTGCCGTCGCTGTTGCCGGACGAATCCTCTCAGGGCTCCGTCACTGGAATCCATTCGTGCCATTGGACGCCGTCTTCGACGAGCTGGCTCCCGTCGACCGGGAGCAGGCTCTGCAGGCGGTTGCACCCTCCATCACCAACGGTGTGCGCCTCGAGAAGCAGAGGGACTTCGGTGGTGTTTAGGCATCCTCTGCATGGGCATGTCCATGTCTCTGCGCAGCATGACCGTTGGATCAAACTCAGACGGTGTTGATCGGTCACTGTAGCTGGGTGTGTTTGGTTGCATTCTCATCTCAATATATTGTTCCCTCTTCATGTATTTGTGTTAACCTACTAGTGTGGACTCATGCACTCTGCCAAACACCCAAAAGTGGGTCGAGAAGGGAACTTTTGCTCCCATCCCGTGCACCCTTCATACACCCTTTCTAACACCGATTCGTGCTTCATATGGTTCATGTTTCGTAGAGTACTGTAGCACCATACTCTCTATGCGCTATAGACCTAGTTCTGTTAACATTGATTTCACCATTCACTCTCAACCGGACAGTCGAAAAAGCGGTACTATGTTACATTACTCTTCATATAGTTGACATACGCACAACATCATTTGTTGTCGTCATATCTTACTACTCTAGCAACAAGATTATGTAGTACTGACGTTTGAACCACTGCACATGCCTAGTAGTAGGAGCACCATGTATGTTCAAGTGGCTGCTGTGTTTCGCACTCCTCCATTGTAAGAGTGGAAACACTTGTTGTAATCATTTTTTCTTCAGAAAAATAGTGGACACACTCTACCGTGCGAATCCTCCTCGACGATCGTCGAGAACCTTGCTACTCACTTTTGCCGATGTGCGGGACAGCCATCATCGGGGTCCACCAGCCATGCACTAAATTACTCCGTAGTAGAGTGCCCAACTGCACGGTAGACTACCCTGATCGAAGCGCTGCAGTAATGCCCAATGAGCCGTCAAATCACAAAACCCCCTCCTTTCCAGCAGTAAGTTGGACGGATGAAGCAACCATCATCTCACTCTTCTCTCTCAATTTCCTCTCTTGAAGAAAACTCCCACTCGCTTCTCCCTCATTTTGTTCCCCATTTCTTCAAGAAAACCCCCAACCTACTTCTGCCATTGTTCTTCTCTCCCAAAGGAGGAAAGGTGAGCGCATCAATGGTGTTGATTCTGGCCAAGGCCCGATCTTGCAACCCCGAGACCGATCCTATAACTCCCTGTATGTTCTTCTTTTGGGTTTGTGATTATGGTTTCTTTTCTTTTATTTCTATTTGATAGTTTCTTGATGGATGCTGGAGCACCGTCCGAAGTGATGTCTATGGCTCTGGCCAACACCGTCGAGGCTCATTGTACGAAGAAGCGCAAGCACCCAACCGAGACTACCGAAGACAAGCTCAAAGCCATCGCCCTGTCCAAGACACCCTCTCCGGGATCCCTCGTTAAGCAAGTCCAGGTAATATCTCTTCTTGACGATCTTTTTCTCGATTTGATCGTGTTTTTTCATCTAACACGCAGTACTAGTACTAGTAGTACAACTTTCTAGGTGATCTTGCATGTGATTTTTGTGTGCCAAATGACGGTTCTAAATTCCTCTTTTGAAAAAAACATGCGAGAGGTTGACACTGATTTCTTATAGATTACTTTCAACTACTTTATGAAAATCAATGCTACCTTTAAAGAGGGTATATTTACCTCAGTAACTTGTGTTATGGATATTGCAAATAATCCCTCTGCTCTCCTGCCTTTGATGACATGTTCTAGTGTCTTTGTTCACTCATTTCTGATGTATATGTAGTCATATATGGAGTAAAATATCGAATATCATCTTATATTTCTGAACAGAGGTAGTAATAAAATATCGGGTTTCTGTTTGAATTAGAACCAGGTCCGCGGTGGAGATGAAGTTCTCAAAGTCATGTCGTGTGAACTGGAAGACCTGAGGATGAGTTCTACTGCTAAACTTTTCCTGGATGTGCCTTCGATTACGAAGGGTGTGGTTCTTGTAAAGCTTCCCGACAAATCTGATGCGGCATGTCTTCATCATCATGTTTATGAGTTGAAAGACCAGTCTGTTAGGTTCTCCAAGGTTGAAGAGATGGTGATGGTGCAGGTAGACATCCCTCACGAAGTCCATGGCCTAGTCAGTTATGCGGGGTTCACCCTGTAGGTCGGTGGCAGGAAATAGTCTGCAGAGTTTAATTATAGCAACTTTGCTTGTCTGTAGTAAGTACTATTTGTCAGTACTTGATTTGTGTTTGTGAACCCTGTATTCTTTAGTACTGCTGCTTTTGGTGTGTGGTGAGTCCTGAGAACAGTCTATGTTAATGTCTGTCCACTCAATTCAGTCTGCATATTTTGAAGTATCAAAATCATCTTTTTTGTGAGGACTGTTTACCAATTATTGTTACACTCCAATATCTGTATGCATTGCAGAGTTTATCGCACCCACCAGGATTTCCAGTCCCATGGATGTTCGCTCCATACGATTTGTCACGACCTCTGGATTGTCCTGCTTATGGGAGTAGGCGGGGGCCCTGCATGCCACGCGTAGTTGGACAATCAATCTTCTGTTTAGTACTTCAACATAGTGATTTCCTGGTAAGGATTCGTGTCACATCAAGTAAATCTTATTGATTTACTGTCTAAATCTTATTGATTTAGTGTCATGTTTTCTTTATTTTGCTGCAATTTTATGATGCAGGTTTTGCCATGTGACATTCATCACGGAATAAACCATTTGGTTTGCTCTACGATGGATATTTTTGCAGGTTTCACTTCCTATGTCGTGTCAGTAACGAAGGCACTGTCCATCACTTATATTACTGGAAAAAATTGGATCAGTATGTTGTCTGAGTACAAGCTGCCCTATAATGGACTGCAGTTTGGTTTAACAAACACACCACAATTAGTCCTTCTCGCATTTAAAAGAAATGAAGAAAAATATCGGATCACGGTCACGGAGCCTACTCAAGTTAGAAAGGTGGTCATAGCAGACCAGACGCGATCGCCGCAGTCTTGCACATTGGTACCACCTTCAGCAACGGATCGAGCACCGGCAGTTGCTCTAGCACTGATAGCAGCAACAGCTCAGTCTAATCCAGCTGAGGATTGGGCACCGACCGTGTCAGCGGATCAGGCTCATCTACCGAAGGATCGGGCATCAACACCGGCAACTGCTCTGACACCGGCACCAGCTCTACAAGGATCACCATCTCCGGCAACAGCAGCGGCACTACCAGTCGCACCGGCATGGGCACCAGAAATGTCTTCGACACCTGCACCAACACTTGCACTTGCATCTGCTCCAGCCCGTGCAGTGGCAACGGAACGAGCAGTTGCACCCGCAACAGACTGGGCTGTAGTTCGCACTTCATATACCAAATTCCTTACAAAAACCAACATGTCCACCTTCTTGGTAAGCATTGGCCGCCCAGGTGCTTCATTATTTTCTCTTCCCATGTTGTTTAACATGATTCACTTTGTTGATCTAACCGTTTGTGTATGTCTTCTTGTTTGCAAACAGAGAATTCCTAGAGCAATGAGGGAGTCGTTCAACAATCCGGGCGACTGTGGCCAAGTTTCTCTTACCGTGCGCAGCCTTGGTGTGAATGAACCTGCTCAATATACCGTAAGTACAAAGGATGGTCGCATGATAATTGATGCTAAAGGATGGTCAAGGTTTAGATCTAAATCATATCTTGCGGTAGGGGATGATGTCAAAATCGAACTTTCTCAGCAAGGAGAGCTGGTCCAATCAACTTTGAAATTCTTTAGTAGCAGCACGCAACTGCCGAACTGATCTATCCTCTAAGAGATTTTGATGTAATAATATGGCATGGTGAAACAAGTGTCATGTGTGTATAAGTAGTACGACAGTATTATTTATCACATGGTATACCGTTGACAGAATTGCAACTCTGATTGCTGGTTAGGAACTGTCGTTCGATTTCATTCTAACAGTTGCCGTGCTTTACTCAATTTTGTGTATTCGCCTTGCGACGCATCTAAAACCGGCACCGTGCCGATTGCTTGCAATATGAAAAGCGCTGAGGTAGAACACATGGGCCCCCAAACATGTAGGCCCACCGGCCTGTGGCCCAAAGTCTAGAACCGTGAGCCTGTCTGAGTATTATATTCTCAGCTGAACCCCCATAATGCCCGTGCGTTGCACGTAACATCAAGATGCATTTGTATGAGTATTTTATCTTGTAAGAGAATAGGATGAACAAGGGAAGGCCTTATTTGCAAATGTGGAGAGGTGTGTGGGTACCGTTTTGCAAAGTTTCCATAGTTTCCTTCCTATCTGTCAGATATAAATCGGACGACCTATATTGCAGGATGGCAGGCACGCCATAATCACCAACTCATCTATACCGTGTTAAAAAACTCTATTTTTATAATTATATATGTTATATATATTCCCCTTGATTTTTCTTATGTATAAAGTTGTGATATAAAAGATTTTTATATTTCTTTACAGAGGGAGTATCTCTCTGTCAAAAATATATTTATGTGTAACTAGTTTTTCCTGTCTTTCAACTTCCTTTCGCTGACATGTGTGGCATCCGGCAACGGGGTCCACGTGTCATATACACCAAATTAGAGTGCACAGTTGCACAATAGACACACCCCGGTCGTAGCGCCGCAGTAATGCCCAATGAGCCATCAAATCACAAAAACGCCCACCTTTCTAGCTTTAGCAGTAAGCTAGACAGACGAAGCGGCAATATTTCACTGGGCCTGAATCCCCTTCTCCCTCGTCTGCTTGTTTAGATAAAAAACCCCGCTCGGCGATTGCATAGGGTTTTCTCATGGAGAACCTGGTACGAATTCTTCATCCATCCCCGATAAATCCAAGTCCCTTGGTCGCAGGTAATCCTAGGATGGCAGATGCCGCCGTTGATGTATTTTTCTTTCTACCGAATCTAGTGTGTTTCATTTGCAGTGCCCAAAGTGCGTGGACCCTACAGGTTGCTGCGCCCTCGGCGAGACGCCACACTTGTTCCCTCTCATCCTAACACAGGATTTTAAAACATGCATAGTATGTTCTTAGAATCCTCTTTTCCATCCGGGAGGGTGGGGTTTTTTGAACATGCTGTCAACTAATTTGGAAATTTGGATTGCTATATTCGGATAAAAGGTACTAGTACCATGGTCAACACTGACGTGAAGGAGGAAATTATTTCTAGATTTGGATAGGGAATACATTGTGTTCTCATATTATTTTTTCTGCAGTGCATTCCTTGCTCTGCCAGAACACATGTACTCAAGATGCTCGGCCTTGCCATAACTGAATACACTAGTTTTATGGTCACAGTGAAGAAAAGCCATGGATATAAGTTTCGAGTTGGGTTCATGAACCAAGAAGATCGCTGCTTATTTATGGCTGAACTTGGATAAACTTTCTCAAGTGTTACAGACTGAAAGTTGGCGCACGAATGTTGATGGAAATAGCAGAACCTGGTCTCATCTTCATTGTGATCTTCCACCCTGACGTCGTTCCAATTGTTCATCCATGTTAGTTTTGTATCTAGTTCTTGATTGTTGCCCCGATTACTTCTTAATCCACCTATTATATCTAACTAATCACAATTTAAGTTTAGAAGTAGCAACGAATTTCTCACGAAGATGCTACTTCTAACTAATATTTTCTTATAATTGGTGGCACGTGTAGGTTTTTTCAGAGTTAAGCAGGCTACTCGTTTGTTATTCTGTAAGAACTCGGCTGTTACTGATGGCACTAAAGTTGACTGGGATGACATCCACAAGTTCCTACACTTTATTAATCGTCTTGAGGTCCTTGAGGGGTGTTTCAATGGTGGAAGGCCACGTGGGATATGTGTGCCACTGCTGCACTCATTGAACAGGTCCAACTGTGTCGAGAAACTTATGGTACGAGCTGTTTTCTGTTATATATGTTGTTCATAAACTCTTTCTTATACACAGTTTTACAGCTGTGATCTTCTTTAAAAGGAAACTGCCCAGTTCTATTGTTCCTATGCAGATGCCTGACCATGGTCGGGTCAGACTTGCGCTTGGTCACAACATGATGTTTATGTCGACCTACTCCATTCCCCTTGGAGGTGAAAATATACTTATTCATGGGTGGTCTCAAATAATGAAGGCCCGTCCATCTTGGAGAATAGGACAGAAGATTATGTTCCTACTTTTCCATGGATCTAAAGCAAATATACTGTTTATTGACCACATTGCGAGATGAAGCCGCTTTCAGAAGGTTGTGGATGCGCGGGGTGGCGCATGGGCCTTGTCCTGGGGCTTGGCACCCTAACGCTTGGTTAATTGTAGGCAAAGTAGCACTGTTCGAGGCGTGTTTTGTACGGTTGAACCTGTATAAGTACTCATACTGCTTTCAACTATGGTTGTTAAGTGCCCCTACTGGTTTCAGTTAAGATTGTTAAGTACTCCTGTTGCTTTTACAGTCTGTCGTGTTTCTTAAGTCATGTCTTCCTCCAGCCGCAAAAACCAAACCAGCGTCGGTGGGGCCGCCTGCTTCTGCCTCCCACGGCTGGCTGTGCCTCAGCACACGCATCGCCGCCCCACCGTCTCCTAAATATTTAACACCGACATCTGAGGCCTCGCCGTCGTCCTCCACGCGCTTTGGTGCACTCGCCGTGGCGCCACGCTCTTGCATTGTCAACATGGTCAACATACAACAGGAATCGACAGAGGACTGTACGGGGAGAGGATGACAGTAAGGGCCCACCATGTCCATGGCCGAACGCAAGGAATTTCCTCATTTTTTTGTTATATATACTCCATTGTCAGCGTATGGAAAAAGAAAATGCTTCCTCCTAGTGGTTTCCTGACATCTGGGACCCATGACATTGTCAGCGTATATAGTCAATAGACAAGAGAACATCACCACAAGATCGGCTGACACCTGGGACCTAGCTGCTCAAGCAGCATTTTTTTTGTTATTGTAGAGACGGAGCAGGGTTTCAACTGGGTTGTGGCCCATCTAGCCCAGTCTTATATTTTATGTTCACCATATGACCAGCCCAACTATTTTTTCTTTGTGAAAATGAGCCTATTTTATTTTTTTCTAAAGAATACCCAATACAGGCCTACTTATTTTTCTACGCCCTGATGGGCTGCAACTCTTTCAAGATGCCTGGAAATCTTGAAAGTAATATGAAATGGGTTGTAAATATAAAAACAAATATAGTTTGGAACCCTGATGGGCTGCAACTCTTTTTAATTTCTGATTTTTTTTCACATTTTCAGATTCCTGTTTCACTCAGATTTAACCTAATTTAAATATATCTTCAAAGTACTTTAAATCTGGCTCGACATTTCAGTAATAAAAATAGTTTGGAACCCATAGAAATATGCGAAATTTTGTTTAATTTTTTAACGCTGGCCCTGGCCAACAACAAAACGGACTGCAATAAATTACACAAGAAGTCGCAATGAGCTATATAAAAATTATTTTAAAAATAGGGAATGGTCTGACTTGTGGGCCTATTAAGTTGATGCGTATGCAATATTTTTTTACTTATTATATATGTCAAAAAAATGATTCTAGCAGATGTAACCATTGGATGTCAATCCAACGGCCGTCGTGTTTCTTCAATCTCTGATCTTCCTGCTCCAGCCGCCAAATCTAGCGCCGGTGGGACCGCCTGCTGCCGCGCAGGCCTCACATCCCCCTACTACTCCCACCACTGGCCAGGTCATCCCTCTACTCACCCACATCCCTCCAATGTTGTGGCTTCGCCGCCTCCGGGACATTCCCTTCCTGGGTCTCA
Organism: Triticum urartu; assembly: GCF_056163025.1. Lineage (NCBI taxonomy): Eukaryota > Viridiplantae > Streptophyta > Magnoliopsida > Poales > Poaceae > Triticum > Triticum urartu. The sequence goes on from NC_141879.1 coordinate 539,192,702, forward strand.
CCGTCGTCCATCGCGCTAGTGTTCTCGGCACGGCATTGTCAACGTTGTCAACAAACGACAACATCGGAAGAGGGATGTACATGGAGAGGCTAACAGTTGGGACCCACATGGTCCATGGCCGCACGCAAGCAAGTACTTACCTCCTTATTACACCAAAAAGAATGAATACTCCCGCTGACAGCTCGGACCCACCTCCTGTATCTTCGCACGCAAGGAAGTGCCTCCTTATTACGCACAAAAAAATGAATACTCCCCCTGCTAGCTGGGACCCACCATAGTGGGAGCCTGACTTGTGGGCCTACTAAGTTGACGCGCACGGAGGGCTTTGTCAACTTAGTCAACAAATGATTCTATCACTAGTGACCGTTGGATTGTTAACATCCAACAGTCGTCCTGCTTCTTCAACCTCTGATTTTCTTGCTCCAGCTGTCCAAACCACCGCATGCTCTTGCCTCCCATGGACGGCTGTGCTGCCGCGGAGGCCTCACCGCCCCTACTACTCCCATCGCTGGCCAGGCCCTGCGGCGACGGCAGCCTCACACCGAAGCCGAACCAGTGAACCCTCGTACTCCTCTCCACGTGGGCATCCACTGCCATGTCTTCCCCGGCTCCACGTCGTCCCCTTCCTAGGCCTTGTCGTTGTCCATCGCCCTGGTGCTCTCGGCGCGGCATGGCCAACGTGGTCAAGGAACGACTTCCATCGAAAGAGTACTGTACGTGGAGAGGCTGACAGCTAGGTCCACGGTTGCAGCAAGGAAGTGCCTCCTTATTACTCAGAAAATAATGATTCCTCCACCTGATAGCAAGGACCCACCGGATGGGCCACCGTATTTCGCAAGAAAAACATTTCCCCCTAACTACTGGGATGCACCAGCTATATCTTCGCACTAGCTACATCTTCGCACGCAAGGAAGTGCCTGATAGTCGGGACACACCTAGTCGAAGCATACGTAGCGTTGTCACTCTAGTCGCGAACGTGTACGTACATACTAGCTACATCTTCACATGCAAGGAAGTGCCTGATAGTCGGGACGCACCTGGTCGAAGCATACGTAGCGTTGTCATTCTAGTCGTGAACATGTACGTACATACTGGTCGATCAGTCCCTTTGCAACGATGAACCGTGGCCGAGTAAGTAGCGGCACGTGTCATAGTAGAGCCCCCCATGTAGCAGTTTAGGCTGTCCCGTCTAAACTATGTACACTTACATACAGCCACATGCCAAAAAATACAGCCACGTACATACATACGGGCGGGGTCTCGAACGCCTACTCGCGCATACATACGGCCATGGCTCGTATACATGGCTGGGTTGGAATGGAGAAACTAGGTCGTCGTCGTGTTCATGGGGAGGCAACGGAATGCGTCGTGTTCATTGGAGGCAATGGAACACGTGCTATTCATTGGGAGCCAACTGCCTTGGACGGAATAGCCGATGGAAACGAGGCTTGGCGTACCACAGAATGGAGGAAACGGCCTTGTTTCGACCGGCCACGGGCGAAACGGGATCCTGTTCATCAAGAGGGGTCTGGCGTACCGCAAAACGGAGGAAACGGACCTCCTGCGGTCGAAACGGGGTCCTGTTGATCAGGGAGGGGTGTGGCGTACCGCAAAACGGAGGAAATGGACTTGTATTGGAGTGCTACGGTCCAAAAGGGAGTCATGTTCATCGGGAGGGGTGTGGCACACCGCAAAATGGGACTCCACGGGATACTGTTCATCTCCACCGTCATCATCCTCCAGCCTCCACGGGCTATTGTTCATCCACCATCGACCTGCTCTAGCCTCCACCTATGACTGTTCATCCACGGGCTCCTGTTCATCGAGCCTCCACCACGCGCTCCTCCACCGGCTTCTGTTCAACCAGCCCTCTCCATGGGGTCATGTTCAACCACCCCTCAATAGGCTACTGTTCATCCAGTCCTCCACCGTCTACTGTTCAACCAGCCCCCCACGGGGTCCTGTTCATCCAGCCCTCCATGGGGTCTTGTTCATCCACCCCCCAACCGGCTCGATCGGGGTCCTGTTCATCCAGCGGCAACACCACGTGGTCCTGTTCATCCACCCCCACTTGGAAATGTTCATCCACCCCCCCAACAACGCTCACTGTTCATCCAGAGCAGCATCGATCGGCTTCAGTTAGCAACAGTAACGAATGAATCACTCGGGTTCAGTTAACAGCAAGGGATCGATCGCTCGGGTTCGGTAACATAGCTAGTGCAATCGCTCGGGTTCAGTTAGAGCCCAACGCCTCACTCGGGTTCAGGTAGAGCGCAACGCGTCGCACACGCGCGCGTACGTACGAGAGAAAAGCGCATCGCTCGGCCCCCGTCCACCCACCGTAACCGGGAACTCCCCCGATATTTTCCTCGCCCTCGCTTCTACCATGGGTTTTTCCGTCATGGACGGCCCAAAGAATGTCATGTAGCTGTGTCTCCGGCCTGCCCAGGACGAAAAGCCCATTTTCTGTCATGATTTTTTCATAGAAGTAGGACCCCACCACATCTATGATGATACCGGGTTTTGTCACAATTATCGTTATAGAAGTGTCATAACCATGACAGAAAAAATTTTGTCTGGCCCAAAATGTCACGGATGTGTCTTTCTTTTGTAGTGCCTAGATCATATATGAACTCCTTCATCCAGACTCCTTCATTTGCTGCTTCCAAAGCAGCTATGTATTCCGCTTCACATGTAGATCCTGCCACGACGCTCTGCTTTGAGTAGCACCAACTAAAAGCTCCACCATTAAATATAAATACATATCCGGTTTGTGACTTAGAGTCATCCGGATTAGTGTCAAAGCTTGCATCGACGTAACCTATTACGACGAGCTCTTTGTCACCTCCATAAATGAGAAACACATCCTTTGTCCTTTTCAGGTATTTCGGGATGTTCTTGACCGATGTCCAGTGATCCACTCTTGGATTACTTTGGTACCTCCCTGCTAAACTAATAGCAAGGCACACATTGGGTCTGGTGCACAGCATTGCATACATGATGGAACCTATGGCTGAGGCATAGGGAATGACTTTCATTTTCTCTCTATCTTCTATAGTGGTCGGGCATTGAGTCTGACTAAATTTCACACCTTGTAACACATGCAAGAACCCTTTGTTTGACTGATCCATTTTGAACTTCTTCAAAACTTTATTAAGGTATGTGCTTTGTGGAAGTCCAATTAAGCGTCTCGATCTATCTCTATAGGTCTTGATGCCCAATATATAAGCAGCTTCACCGAGGTATTTCATTGAAAAATTCTTATTCAAGTATCCTTTTATGCTATCCAGAAATTCTATATTATTTCCAATCAATAATATGTCATACACATATAATATTAGAAATGCTACATAGCTCCCACGCACTTTCTTGTAACTACAGGCTTCTCCAAAAGTCTGTGTAAAACCATATGCTTTGATCACACTATCAAAGTGTATATTCCAACTCCGAGAGGCTTGCACCAGTCCATAAATGGATCGCTGGAGCTTGCACACTTTGTTAGCACCTTTTGGGCCGACAAAACCCTCTGGTTGCATCATATACAACTCTTCTTTAAGATATCCATTAAGGAATGCAATTTTGACATCCATTTGCCAAATTTCATAATCATAAAATGCGGCAATTGCTAACATAATTCGGACAGACTTAAGCATCGCTACGGGTGAGAAGTTATCATCGTAGTCAACTCATTGAACTTGTCAAAAACCTTTCGCAACAAGTCGAGCTTTGTAGACAGTAACATTATCGTCAGCATCGATCTTCTTCTTGAAGATCCATTTATTCTCTATTGCTTGTCGATCACCGGGCAAGTCAACCAAAGTCCACACTTTGTTCTCATACATGGATACCATCTCAGATTTCATGGCCTCAAGCCATTTCATGGAATCTGGGCTCATCATCGCTTCCTCATAGTTCATAGGTTCGTCATGGTCAAGTAACATGACTTCCAGAATAGGATTACCATACCACTCTGGTGCGGATCTTACTCTGGTTGACCTACGAGGTTCAGTAGTAACTTGATCAGAAGTTTCATTATCATCATCATTAGCTTCCTCACTAATTGGTGTAGGAATCACTAGAACTAATTTCTGTGATGAACTACTTTCCAATCCGGGAGAAGGTACAATTACCTCATCAAGTTCCACTTTCCTACCACTCACTTCTTTTGAGAGAAACTCCTTCTCTAGAAAGGATCCATTCTTAGCAACGAATATCTTGCCTTCAGATCTATGATATAAGGTGTTCCCAACAGTCTCCTTTGGGTATCCTATGAAGACACATTTCTCCGATTTGTGTTCGAGCTTATTAGAATGAAGCTTTTTCACATAAGCATTGCAACCCCAAACTTTAAGAAATGACAACTTGGGTTTCTTGCCAAACCACAGTTCATATGGTGTCGTCTCACAAGATTTAGATGGTGCCCTATTTAACGTGAATGCAGCCGTCTCTAAAGCATAACCCCAAAACGATAGCGGTAAATGAGTAAAAGACATCATAGATCGCACCAAATCTAATAGAGTGCGGTTACGACGTTCGGAAACACCATTACGCTGTGGTGTTCCATGTGGCGTGAGCTGCGAAACTATTCCGCATTGTTTCAATAAAGACCAAACTCATAACTCAAATATTCGCCTCCATGATCAGATCATAGAAACTTTATTTTCTTGTTATGATGATTTTCCACTTCACTCTAAAATTCTTTGAACTTTTCAAATGTTTCAGACTTATGTTTCATCAAGTAGATATACCCATATCTGCTCAAATCATATGTGAAGGTCAGAAAATAACGATACCCGTCGCGAGCCTCAACACTCATCGGACCGCATACATCAGTGTGTATTATTTCCAACAAGTCCATTGCTCACTCCATTGTTCTGGAGAACGGAGTCTTAGTCATCTTGCCCATGAGGCATGGTTCGCAAGCATCAAGTGATTCATAATCAAGTGATTCCAAAAGTCCATCAGCATGGAGTTTCTTCATGCGCTTTACACCAATATGACCTAAACGGCAGTGCCACAAATAAGTTGCACTATCATTATTAAACTTGTATATTTTGGCTTCAGTACTTTGAATATGTGTATCACTACTATCGAGATTCAATAAAAATAGACCACTCATCAAAGGTGCATGACCATAAAAGATATTACTCATATAAATAGAACAACTATTATTCTCTGATTTAAATGAATAACCGTCTCGCATCAAACAAGATCCAGATATAATGTTAATGCTTAACACTGGCACCAAATAACAATTATTCATGTCTAAAACTAATCCCGAAGGTAGATGTAGAGGTAGCATGCTGACGGCGATCAAATCGACTTTGGAACCATTTCCCACGCACATCGTCACCTTGTCCTTAGCCAATCTTCGTTTAATCCGTAGCCCCTGTTTCGAGTTGCAAATATGAGCAACAGAACCAGTATCAAATACCCCTGCCCTACTACGAGCATTAGTAAGGTACACATCAATAACATGTATATCAAATATACCTTTAACTTTGCCATCCTTCTTATCCGCCAAATACTTGGGGCTGTTCCGCTTCCAGTGACCAGTCCCTTTGCAGTAGAAGCACTCAGTCCCAGGCTTAGGTCTAGACTTTGGCTTCTTCACCTGAGCAGAAACTTGCTTGCCATTCTTCTTGAACTTCCCCTTCTTCCCTTTGCCCTTCTTCTTGAAACTACAGGTCTTATTAACTGAGGGAGTCCTGGATTAGGGGGTCTCCGGACAGCCGGACTGTTGGACTATGAAGATACAAGATTGAAGACTTCGTCCCGTGTCCCGATGGGACTCTACTTGGCGTGGAAGGGAAGCTAGGCAATACGGATATGTATATCTCCTCCTTTGTAACCGACCTTGTGTAACCCTAGCCCTGTCCGGTGTCTATATAAACCGGAGGATTTTAGTCCGTAGGACAACATACAATCATACCATAGGCTAGCTTCTAGGGTTTAGCCTCTCTGATCTCGTGGTAGATCAACTCTTGTAATACTCATATCATCAAGAACAATCAAGCAGGACGTAGGGTATTACCTCCATCAAGAGGGCCCGAACCTGGGTAAACATCGTGTCCCCTGCCTCCTGTTACCATCCGCCTTAGACGCACAGTTCGGGACCCCCTACCTGAGATCCACCAGTTTTGACACCGACATTGGTGCTTTCATTGAGAGTTCCATTGTTTCGTCACCATAAGGCTTGATGGATCCTTCGATCATCGCTAGCGATGCGGTCCAGGGTGAGGCTTTCCTCCCCGGACAGATCTTCGTATTTGGCGGCTTCGCACTGCGGGCCAATTCGCTTGGCCATCTGGAGCAGATCGAAAGCTACGCCCCTGGCCTTCAGGTCAGATTTGGAAACTTGAACTACACGGCCAACATCCGTGGAGACTTGATCTTCGACAGATTCGAGCCCATGCCGGACGCGCCACACAGTCGCGACGAGCAAGACATAACTCTGCCATCGGACAGTGTTCGGGAGATCGCATCCGCAGCTACTCCGGCCTTTAATCCGGAGCAGATCGCACTGTCCGAGAGCGAAGGGATAGACCCCACCATAGAGGCCGCACTCCCAGTGGCGATAGAGCTAGATACTGACTTCACCCCTTACGAGAGCCGTGTCGCCGAATCACTGGATTCATCTCCGGCCACGGACTCCGAGCCACCTACATCTGTGCCTGTCGAATCCGATGGGGCGCCGATCATGGAGTTCACCTCCGCGAATATCTTTCAGCAATCACCTTTCGGAGATGTGCTAAATTCATTAAGGTCTCTCTCCCTGTCAGGAGAACCTTGGACGAAATATGTCCGGCTAGAATGGGATGCGAACGACGAAGAAATACGCTGCCCACCCACCACCCACTTAGTAGCCACTGTCGACGACTTAACCGACATGCTCGACTTCGACTCCGAAGACATCGACGGTATGGACGACAATGCAAGGGACGAACAAGAACCACCGCCCACAGGGCGCTGGACCTCTACTTCATCACATGACGTATACATGGTGGATGCACCCAAAGAGGGCAATGGCGAAGAGACAGCGGAGGATGCACCCTCCAAGCAACCCAAGCGCCGACGTCAGCGGCGCCGCTCTAAGTCCCGCCATAGCAAAAGCAGCGATAACAGCGCAAGAGGAAATAATAGTCCACACGACTCCGGAAGAAACGACAACTGCACCATCCCGGTGGCAGAACATGATCGAGATGAGAACCGCAAACATAGTACGGATCCGACATCCGAACACGATGACGCCAAAGATAAGCCTCATCAATCCCCGTCTAGGGAAGAAAATAGTCCGGACGAAGATGCACGCTTCATCCCGGAAACACACTTGGAGCAAGACAACCTCCGCAGAAGGCTTATTGCCACTGCGAGGAGCCTGAAGAAACAGAAGCAAAGGCCCAAGGTCACACAAGATACGCTCAACAGCAAGTGGAACAAAGTAACAAAGTATGGTGGAAGTTACCATAAAAATAGCCAAAAAGTGATACGGCCAACCAGTCGGATCCACCACCTTGTGAGTGCGATGGAGTGGCTAACAAGGTCGCGCACAAGTGAACACACGATTTACATGAGAACTTGCACCAAAAATCCGGCGCCACCAGATCCATCTACGGATCTAGGAAGCGTGCTATAGTACACAACCAACACCGAATACTACAACCACCCGAACACCATGGTGCATCCCAATACATGGGTGCCGCACACCCCATATGTTTCACTGATGAGGTGCTGGATCACGAATTCCCAGAGGGATTCAAACTGGTGAACATAGAGGCGTACGACGGAACCACAGACCCTGGAGTCTGGATAGAGGACTTCATCCTCCACATTCATATGGCTCGTGGAGACGATCTCCATGCCATTAAATACTTGCCCCTCAAGCTTAAAGAGCCAGCTCGACACTGGTTAAAAAGCCTCCCCAAAAACTCAATTGGAAGTTGGTAGGAGCTCGAGGACGCTTTTCGGGCCAATTTTCAAGGGACTTATGTCCGACCTCCGGATGCAGACGATTTAAGTCAGACAATCCAACAGTCCGAAGAGTTCGCCCGGAAGCTTTGGAACAGGTTCCTCACCAAGAAGAACCAAATTGTCGACTATCCGGACGTCAAAGCCTTAGCAGCCTTTAAACACAGCGTCTGAGACGAATGGCTCGCCAGACACCTCGGTCATGAAAAACCAAGAGCAATGGCAGCCCTAACAAGCCTCATGACCCGCTTTTGTGTGGGCGAGCACAATTGGTTGGGCCGTAGTAGCACCAGCGACCCAAGCACATCCGAAGTCAGGGATGGCAATGGTAAACCACGATGCAACAAAAACAAGCGTCAAAATAAAGAAGGTAGCACAGATAACACGGCAGTAAACGCCGGATTCAGGGGCTCCCGACCAGGCCAGCGGAAAAAGCCTTTCAAAGGCAGCAGAGAAGGACGATCTGGCCTAAAGAAAATTCTTGACAAACTCTGTCAGATTCACGGCACCCCAAACAAACCTGCAAATCATACCCACCGAGAATGCTGGGTCTTCAAGCAGGCCGGTAAGCTAAACGCCGAACACAAAGGGGAAGAGACACCAAGCGAAGATGAGGATGAACCTCGCCAGCAAAACGCCGGAGGACAGAAGAAGTTCCCACCAGAGGTTAAAACAGTAAACATGATTGAGGGAGTCCTAGATTAGGGGGTGTTCGGGTAGCCGGACTATACCTTCAGCCGGACTCCACGACTATGAAGATACAAGATTGAAGACTTCGTCCCATGTCCGGATAGGACTTTCCTTGGCGTGGAAGGCAAGCTTGGCGATGCAGATATTCAAGATCTCCTACCATTGTAACCGACTTTGTGTAACCCTAACCCTCTCCGGTGTCTATATAAACTGGAGGGTTTTAGTCCGTAGGACAACTTCATCATACAACAATCATACCATAGGCTAGCTTTTAGGGTTTAGCCTCCTTGATCTCGTGGTAGATCTACTCTTGTACTACCCATATCATCAATATTAATCAAGCAGGACGTACGATTTTACCTCCATCAAGAGGGCCCGAACCTGGGTAAAACATCGTGTTCCCTGCCTCATGTTACCATCCGGCCTAGACGCACAGTTCGGGACCCCCTACCCGAGATCCGCCGGTTTTGACACCGACATTGGTGCTTTTATTGAGAGTTCCTCCGTGTCGTCGCCTTTAGGCCCGATGGCTCCTTCGATCATCAACAACGATGCAGTCTAGGGTGAGACTTTTCTCCCCAGACAGATCTTCGTCTTTGGCGGCTTCGCACTGTGGGCCAAGTCGCTTGGCCACCTTGAGCAGATCAAAAGCTACGCCCCTGGCCATCAGGTCAGGTTTGGAAGCCTAAACTACACGGCTGACATCCGTGGGGACTTGATCTTCGACGGATTCGAGCCACAGCCAAGCGCACCGCACTGTCTCGATGGGCATGATATAGCTCTGCCGCCGAATAACGCCTTGGAGGCCGCACACGCATCGGTTCCGACCATTGACTCGGAGCCTACTGCGCCGATCGAGGATCAGCGATTGGACGCTGCCTCAGGGGCTGCGATCTCAGAGGCGATCGAGCCGAACTCTAGCCCCGCACTCCGCATGGCCCGTGACTCCGAGGAGCCGGATTCCTTTCCGAACTCCGAGCCCCCCGTGCCCCTGACGATCGAATCCGATTGGGCACCGATAATGGAGTTCACCGCCGCAGACTTCTTTCAGCACTCACCCTTCGGCGACATCCTGAATTCGCTAAAGTCTCTCTCTTTATCAGGAGAGCCCTGGCCAGACTACGGTCAGCAAGGATGGGATTCGGATGATGAAGAAATTCAAAACCCACCCACCACCCACTTCGTAGCCACTGTCGACGACTTAACCGACATGCTCGACTTCGACTCCGAAGACATCAACGGTATGGACGATGATGCAGGAGACAACCAAGAACCAACGCCTATAGGGCATTGGACAGCCACCTCATCTCATGATGTGTACATGGTGGATACCCCTAAAGAAAGCAACAACGAGGAAAACGGGGATGGAAAGAGGGATTGATCTCTCGAAAAACAATCAAAGCGTCGGTGTAAACGCCGACCCAAGCCCCACCTCGATAAAGACCCAACCATAGAGCAGGATGAGCCGGTAGACGACGAGCATGCCTTAGAGCAACCGTCCCAACAGGACAACCCAGATAGAGAAACCGAACATCCCTCCCCCGGCGAAAATGGCATTCCGGACGACCCTACGCCGGACAAGCCCACGAAGCAGAAGAACCTCCACAAACGGCTCGTTGCAACCGCACGCAGCCTGAAAAAGCAGAAGCGGAAGCTAAAAACTGCGGAAGATGCACTCAGGATCAGATGGAGTAAAGTAATCAATACCGCAGACAAATACGGCGACAGTCACCGCACTAAAAGCTATCTGAAGAGAAAGCTACTGCCTGAATTCGACGAGGAGGCCTTAGAGCCCTCGCATTCCAAAAGTGAGAAAGCCACACGGTCGGATAGACGACCCCATGGCCAGCATAAAGCGGCAAGCAGCGCCGCACTTAAGCCGGCATGCGACCCACTTAAGGATTCGCATCATGGCCCAGCCAGGTCCATTTACGGGCCAAGAAAGCAAGCTCTCGTAAGCAATGCAACAAAGCCATTATCAGAATCCGGCACACCCAAATACAGGGGTGCCACACCCCCCCTATGTTTCACCGATGAGGTCCTGGATTATGAATTTCCAGCGGGATTCAAACCCGTAAACATAGAGGCATATGATGGAACAACAGACCCTGGAGTCTGGATCGAGGATTATATCCTCCACATACATATGGCTAGAGGAGATGACCTCCATGCCATAAAATACTTACCCCTCAAGCTTAAAGGGCCAGCCCGGCATTGGCTCAGAAGCCTTCCTGAAAACACAATTGGAAGTTGGGAAGAGCTCAAGGACGCTTTCTGAGCAAATTTTCAAGGGACCAATGTCCGCCCTCCGGATGCAGCCGATCTTAGTCACATAACTCAACAGCCCGGAGAGTCAGCTCGGCAATTCTGAAATAGAATTCTTACTAAAAAGAATCAGATAGTCGACTGTCCGGACGCTGAAGCCTTAGCGGCTTTTAGGCATAATGTCCGAGACGAATGGCTCGCCAGACACCTCGGCCAAGAAAAGCCAAGAACAATGGCCGCACTAACAAGCCTCATGACCCGCTTTTGCGCAGGAGAGGACAGCTGGTTGGCAAGATGCAGCACCAGTGACCCAAGTACATCCGAAACTAGGGATGGAAACGGAAAACCGCGACACAATAAGGACCGTCGCCGGACTAAGGAAAAAAGTCCGAAGAGCACGGCAGTTAACGCTGGATTCAAAAGCTCATGACAGAATCAGAAAAAGCCGCCCCTCCAAGATAACAGTGACGACCTATCCAACCTAAAAAAAATCTTGGATAGGATATGTCAAATACACAGCACTCCCGGAAAGCCTGCTAACCATACCCACAAAGATTGTTGGGTTTTCAAACAATCCGGCAGACTCAACGCCGAACACAAGGGGCTCGACACACCAAGCGAAGACGAGGACGAACCCCAAAAGCAGAGTACCAGGAAACAAAAGAATTTCCCACAAGAAGTACAAACAGTAAACTTACTCCACATAACAAAACATGCAGCGCCCATAAAGGTACGCGCCCCACGGCCTATCCCAAAGGAATCCCGCCACTGGTTGTCAAAACCAATCATCTTCGATCATCTGGATTATTCTAGAAGTGTCAGGAACCCAGGCTGGACTACCCTGGTACTTGATCCAATAATTGGCGGACTCCAGTTTTCAAATGTCCTTATGGACGGTGGCAGCGGACTCAACCTGATATATCAGGACTCAATCCGCCACATGGGGATCGACCCAAAAAGAATTCGCCACAGCAAAACCTCCTTTCAAGGAGTAACGCCAGGTCCGGACACCCATTGCATGGGTTTTCTCCGGATCGTGGTTATTTTCGGCTCTGCCGATAACTTCAGCTGACTTTCCACATCGTCCCATTCTCAAGTCGCTATCAAGCACTACTGGGACGCGAAGCTTTCGCCCGCTTTAATGCAATACCGCATTATGCATCTCTTACGCTTAAGATGCCCGCTCCACGCGACATCATCTCCTTAAAGGGGAAGCAGTGAGAACACCTCCCCCAAGCGAAGGATTGTGCGACCGCTTTAACAGCCCCACAATACAATGGCTTCACCAGCCAGAACATCGGAACAGGTCATTAAGACCACGGACACGGATAGACGAGTCCGGCACAAAAGTATCATTGATAAAGGCTTAGTGGCCATATACCCCTGCACTAGGGGCTTCACACGTATAAAATAAGAGACAATAAAGCTCAATTTTTCATATTTTACTTTACACTTTGTTTATTTCATATAACTTTTATTCGGCACGCCCCTTTTTCAACTTAGTTGCTCTCTTTTTACAGATGAACGTCGTGCTGCGCCCGTCTAGGATATGGCACAACGGAGACACGGGCGCAGACGTACAGTAGGGACCCGTTCCAAGGATTCTTTTCAGATTAAGACCCTGCGTAAACCTTTTTTACTGTCTCTTGTTGATACACATCCCCTGGTTCTATGACCAAGGAGGAGGCTGGCGTCTTGACATGTGGCCATGTCAGAATTCTTGTGCGTACCTGGACACTAGGGGCTTATACCTCAGAGCGTTACCTCGCCCGCTCTCATAAAGACCGAATACCTTAGGGAGTGTTCGGCGTCGCGAGTTTGGCCTTATATGCATCAGCTCTGAGTCATGATTTTGGTCAAATGTTGGGTTGTCCGGCTCCTGTGTTCGGCCACCTTACATTCCGCTCTATCGGCTAAGGCGGCACCAGGAGAACTACTGCGATTGTGCCCTGGTTCGGCCAGGCGAGCACCTCAGTAGAGAAAGCCGAAAACCGACTGTGATGATATGGCGTGAGACTGGTCAACCACTCGATGACTCTCCGGAATCTGTAGGATTCCTCCGCATTAACGAAGGGCCGTTTCCCGGCCAGGCACATACGCGCCCCGAATTCGGGCGAGCGCAGTCGCCACTAGGGGCTACCTAAATAGTCCCATTGTCAAGCTCCTATGGCTAAATGAAAGTGTTAAAGCATTATAGTCCGGTTGCCTAGCTCGCTGCGCTATCACCTCCTTTGTAGGACCAAGACGTTGGATTAAGTGTGAAAATGCGCCTTCTGCGAGCACCCCCGCACTATGTGCGTGGGTGCTGAAGCCAACGACTGCAATCTTTCAGATTTTGTATATATATCTTAAAACGGCCGCACAGGAGGTGTTCCAAATACTTGAAGGCACAAGTATAAAAGGCTACTACAATTCATCAAAATATTGCTTTATAATTACATATGTTATCAGAACATAGCATCCTTCGAGCACTGCGTCTCTATTACACGAGCGCCTTCAAGGACTTCCTGAAAATAGTGCTCGGAGGGTACTCGGCTTTTGTCCGAATCTCGGGATGCAACAACGGTGGTCTTCATCTCTGCCCAGTATGTCTTGACACGGGCAAGAGCCGTCCGTGCGCCCTCTATGCATGCTGACCTCTTCATCACATTGATACGTGGCACCACGTCAAGGAATTGCTGCACCAAGCTGAAATAACTCCTCGGCTCCGATCTCCCCGGCCACAGATGACCCATGACGTACTTCATGGCGAGTCCGGACAATCTATTCAGTTCGGCCGATTGAGCCAGACGATCGTCCACTGCCAGTGGACGCTCTGGATTCTGGAACTGTGACCAGAAAAGCCTTTCCACTTCGCAATCTTCTTGATCTCGAAAGTATTCGGTCGCATCAGCAGCACTCGCTGCCAAATCCAGATAGGTGTCCTCCGCACTCCACATCCGGTCCAACAGAGCAAACTTCGGATCACAAAACTTCCTCCGCAGCATAAAGGGCTTTCCAGCCGCAATCTGTTCGGCCTGACGCAGCTCCTCCTTCACAGCTCTCATCGCAGAGCGAGCGTCCTGGGCATCAGCAACGGCCTTCTCTAAGTCCGCCTGTCTCGCCCGGTCTTCTTTCCCAAGAAACTTGCAATGGTCAGCAGCACTTTTTAACTTCACGGCCATCACGGCCATCTCCTTCTTTCTTCGGCAGTGAGCAGCCTGTTCGGCTCTCAGCTCTTCAAGGGCTTTCTCGGCAGCCGCATCACTTTTCCTGGCTTGTTCCTTAGCTCGGGCAAGTTCCGCCCGAAGACTCTCCACGGCGGCCGCACCATCTGCGTCAAGCACACACATTGTAAGATACTGGCATAAAGCTCCTCTTACCAGATGCCGCCCCAAGGAATTGCATACATTGAGCCTCATCAAGCCGCTCGTTGACGAGCGCGATGTCGGCATCTGCCACGTCAAGTTGCCACTTTAGTTTGGAAAAATCATCAGTTCGGCTCGATTCCGGACACTTCGCCACCTGTATACAAAGGCGACATTTTAGACCTGGGATTATGATCCTCTACGCGCCGTCAATTTTGACAACGCACAGAGTCTCAGGGGCTACTATCTACACAGGGCGCATCTTGTTTATGCGCAACTGACAAAGAAGTACATTATCAAACATACCTCAAAACCCGTCAGCAAACTTCTGACGGCCTCATGCAATCCGCTTTCCGCGGACGAAATCCTTCCAATCACCGTACCCATCAATGCACGGTGCTCCTCTGAGATAGAAGCTCGCCCCAGCAGAATCATCAGCTCCTCCGACCGCGCATCGGACGGTGCCGGACTCGTCCTATGACCTCCATCGAAGGCCGGACATGGAGAACCTTGGGGGGACATATGGCTACCTTCCACCCCTGCCGGATTCGGAGAAACCCTCCGCAACGACACCTCAGGGTCGCCCGCCTCGCCAGGCGGTATGGCAGGGGGAGGCGTTCTACTCTCTATCATTTGGGGAAGAAGATCCCCCAAAGACGAGCTCTGCTGAGATGGGCTGAGGTCCGAGCTACAAAGTAAAATTTCGGTTAATCTTCTCAGATAAAAAGCAAGGATTTCTCTCATCCCTCTAAAGGAAAATCTTTCTCTACTTACGGCTCGCTGGAGGGCTGATCCCTTTGAGGGCGTAGTTCGGCCGAGGATCTCCCCGGCGTCGGACCCTCTGACGAGGACTTTTCCCCCCGCTTTGAGGCCATGGTCTCCGGGTCGTCAGAGGCGGCCCTCCTCTTCCCCTTAGGAGAGGAATTGTCGGTTCTTCCCTTCGGAGCAGCCTCCTTCGAGGAGGCCATAGTTTCCTTGTCCTCCCCCTCACATCCCTCCAAAGGCACGATCTTCAACATCCTGACTAGCATGGGATCCGGCCTGGTCTCAGGAAGGGGAGTCGGACACCTGATCAGCTTTTCCTTCGCTATCCACTCCTATTTAAAAGGACAGCTCTTTTAGGGGCGAATTTATGACAATTTTACGGATAGCGAGTCCGGGCACAAGGTTACTTACTTGAGTATCCGGGCGATTGCAGCTTAAACCTGCGTCCTCGGTCAAATCCGGACACATTGCTTGTGATTCGAAGAATATTTTATACATCTCCACGGGCGTTGCACCCATAAAATGCTGGAGAGCTCGTGGTCCCTCCGGATTAAACTCCCACAGACGAAGGGAGCAACGTTTGCCGGGCAGTGTTCGGTGAGTCAGCATGACCAGTGTCACCTTGACCAGGTTGAGGTCTCTTTCTAAGAGATCCCTAATGCGGCCCTGCAACAAGGGCACGTCTTTGGATAACCCCCAATCTAATCCTTTGTTGACCCATGACGCTAGCCGTGGTGGGGGACCCGAGCGAAAGACAGGAGGCGCCACCCACTTGGTGCTCCTGGGAGCAGTGATATAGAACCACTCTTGTTGCCACAAGCCGAGCTCCTCTTGAAAGGAGCCCTCGGGCCATGGAGCATCAGCATTCTTACTTATGACAGCGCCTCCGCACTCTGCGTGCCATCCCTCGATCATCTTCGGCTCCACTCCAAAAGTCTTGAGCCATAATCCGAAGTGAGGAGTAACACGGAGGAACGCTTCGCACACAACGATGAATGAGGAAATGTGGAGGATGGACTCCGGAGCTAAGTCATGAAATTCCAGCCCATAATAGAACATCAGCCCCCTCACGAAGGGATCCATCGGGAAGCCTAACCCCTGAAGGAAGTGAGACATGAACACTACGCTCTCACCGGGATGGGGACTGGGAATAGCCTGCCTTTGAGCAGGCAACCTATGCAAAATTTCGGCGGTCAAGAACTTAGCCTCTCTCAACTTTAGCACGTCCTCCTCCGTGACGGAGGAGGGCATCCATCGGCCTTGAAGGTCGGAACCGGACATTGTCGAAGGTCCGAAGCGCCTGGAATCTGGAGCCTAGGGTGTTGGAACTCGAGGCGACGGGCGAACTTGTTTTGAGATTGGAGAAAAAGAGTAAGGCCTTGGTCTCTTTATAAGAGGTTGAATACCAGGAGCCCTCCCCGTAACCGTTTGGGACTCGCCTTTAATCGAGAAGACATGCTAACGGGCACGATTGGGTTACCCACGTCCGTATTGACGAGAATCCCGTAAATAAAGGGGACACGATCTCTGCTTTGACAAGACGTGCCAAGGAAACTGCCTCGCAAAACACGCTGAGGTGGAAAAGTGAAAACGATTCGAATAAAGGCTTGGCCGTAGTGTGATGTCACGCTGCGGAATACGTCAGCGGATTAGATTTGTGTTAATATTATTCTCTCTGTGGCAATACGTGGAAACTTATTTTGCAGAGCCGGACACTACTCTTGGTGTTTACAAACTTTTATGAAGAATTTGGAGGAGGAACCCGCCTTGCAATGCCGAAGACAATCTACGTGCCGGACTCGTCGTCATTGAAGCCTGGTTCAGGGGCTACTGAGGGAGTCCTGGATTAGGGGGTGTTCGGGTAGCCGAACTATACCTTCAGCCGGACTCCAGGACTATGAAGATACAAGATTGAAGACTTCATCCTATGTCCGGATGGGACTTTCCTTGGCATGGGAGGCAAGCTTGGCGATGCGGATATTCAAAATCTCCTACCATTGTAACCGACTTTGTGTAACCCTAACCCTCTCTGGTGTCTATATAAACCGGAGGGTTTTAGTCCATAGGACAACTTCATCATACAACAATCATACCATAGGCTAGCTTTTAGGGTTTAGCCTCCTTGATCTTGTGGTAGATCTACTCTTGTACTACCCATATCATCAATATTAATCAAGCAGGACGTAGGGTTTTACCTCCATCAAGAGGGCCCGAACCTAGGTAAAACATCGTGTTCCTTGCCTCCTGTTACCATCCGGCCTAGATGCACAGTTCGGGACCCCCTACCCGAGATCCGCCGGTTTTGACACCGACAGTGATCCATGTGACAAAGAGGAGAAGCAATCATGCAATCCGATGCACATGCGCCACAGAGCCCGTCACCCCTAGGTTCAACCCCTGGTTGGCCCGCCCGATCACTTTTGATCGTAGGAATCACATGACAAATATCTGGCGCGAAGAACTAATGGCCTTGGTGTTAGACCTAATAATAAATGGGTACCATTTCACACGGGTCCTCATGGACGGCGGCAGTGATCTAAATCAGATATATCAGGACACAGTCCGCAAAATGGGGATAGACCCGACACAAATAATCCACAATAATACTACCTTCAAGGGAGTAATACCAGGCCAAGAGGCCCGCTGTACGGGCTCTCTACTACTAGAGGTGGTATTCGGTTCTCCCGATAACTTCCGAAGTGAAACATTAATTTTTCACATCGCTCCATTCCGAAGTGATTATCAAGCACTACTCGGAAGGGCGGCTTTCGCCTATTTTAACGCAATACCACATTATGCTTTTCTCAAGCTCAAGATGCCCGGTCCACGTGGCATCATCACAGTCAGCTGAAATACTAAACGTTTTCTACGCACGGAAGAGGACACGGAGGCTCTAACAGCCACACACTAGACGGCCTCACCAACTAGAAAAATGGCAGGTCGTCAAGACCACAGACATGGTCAAACGAGTCCGGCGTTCCATCATATATGCATGAGACTGGTTTTCAAACCCTCATAAACGATACCAGGGGCTTCCCGTGTATAACCAAGGCCAGCCCGGCTCAATTTGGCTTCTCTTGAATTTTGATAGTTCATTGATAATAACCAATTCTTCTTTTTGGCACGACAACTTTCACTTAAGTTCTTTCCTTTTGCAGATGACAATCGTGCTACACCCGTCCAGGACACGCCACAATGGAGACACAGGCGCAGACGTGCAGCAGGGAACCGCCCAAAGGTTTCTTTTTAGATTAAGACCCTGCGTAAACCTTTTTTACTGTCTCTTGTTGCTCACATCCTTCGGATACTCCACAAAACCGAGAAGGATGCTGGCGTTATTGGCATGTGGCCACGCCAGAATTTTGCACGTACCTGGACACATCGGGTTTCTTATTAAGGGCATTGTTTAGCCCGACGTATGTTATAAAGACCGAACACCTTAGGGAGTGTTCAGCGTCGCGAGTTTGTCCCTATATGCATCAACTCTGAATCATGTCTTTGGTCAAATGTTGGGTTTTCCCGGATCCAACGTTTTGGTACCTTACGTTTCGTTATATCGGCTAAGGTAGCACTGGGAGAACTACTGCGACTGTGCCCTGGTTCATCCGGATGAGCACCTCAGTAGAGACAGCCAAAAACTGACTGTCATGATATAGCGAGAGACTGGTCAACCACTCGATGACTCATCGGAATCTTCGGGATTCCTCCGCATTAATGAAGGGCCGTTTCCCGGTCATGTACACACCCGCCTGCTACCTCTTGAGCACTGCGTTGGATTTCCCCGAAGAGGAAGGGATGATGCAGCAAAGTAGCGTAAGTATTTCCCTCAGTTTTTGAGAACCAAGGTATCAATCCAGTAGGAGGCCACGCTTGAGTCCCTCGTACCTACACAAAAACAATAGCTCAATGCAACCAACGCGCTTAGGGGTTGTCAATCCCTTCACGGTCACTTACGAAAGTGAGATATGATAGAGATGATAAATAATATTTTTGGGTATTTTTGGTATAGAGATGCAAAGTAAATAAAGTAAAAGCAAAGTAAAAGCAAAGCAATAATAAAGTGATGGAGATTGATATGATGAGAAAGAGACCCGAGGGCCATAGGTTTCACTAGTGGCTTCTCTCAAGAGCATAAGTATTCCACGGTGGGTGAACAAATTACTGTTGAGCAATTGACAGAACTGAGCATAGTTATGAGAATATCTAGGTATGATCATATATATAGGCATCACGTCCGAGACAAGTAGACCGAAATGATTCTGCATCTACTACTATTACTCCACTCATCGACCGCTATCTACCATGCATCTAGAGTATTAAGTTAAAAACAGAGTAACGCCTTAAGCAAGATGACATGATGTAGAGGGATAGTTTCATGCAATATGATAAAAAAAACCATCTTATTATCCTCGATGGCAACGATACAATACGTGCCTTGCTGCCCCTTCTGTCACTGGGAAAGGACACCGCAAGATCGAACCCAAAGCTAAGCACTTCTCCCATGGCAAGAACAACCAATCTAGTAGGCCAAACCAAACTGATAATTCGAAGAGACTTGCAAAGATAACCAATCATACATAAAAGAATTCAGAGAAGATTCAAATATTATTCATAGATAGACTTGATCATAAACCCACAATTCATCGGTCTCAACAAACACACCGCAAAAGAAGATTACATCGAATAGATCTCCACGAGAGAGGGGGAGAACATTGTATTGAGATCCAAAAAGAGACAAGAAGCCATCTAGCTACTAGCTATGGACTCATAGGTCTGAAGTAAACTACTCACACTTCATCGGAGGGGCTTGGATGATGATGTAGAAGCCCTCCGTGATCGATGCCCCCTCCGGCGGAGCTCCGGAACAGGCCCCAAGATGGGATCTCGTGGATACAGAAAGTTGCGGTGGTGGAATTAGGTTTTTGGCTCCGTCCCCGATCGTTTGGGGCTGCGTGGATATATATAGGAGGAAGAAGTACGTCGGTGGAGCTTCGAGGGGCCCACGAGGCAGGGGCGCGCCCTGGGGGGCGCCCTCCACCCTCGTGACAACCTCGTGGCTTTCTTGACGGAGGGTCCAGGTCTCCTGGATCTTATCTGATGAGAGAATCACGTTTCCGAAGGTTTCATTCCGTTTGGACTACGTTTGATATTCCTTTCTTCGAAACCCTAAAACAGGCAAAAAATAGCAATTCTGGGCTGGGCCTCCGGTTAATAGGTTAGTCCCAAAAATAATATAAAAGTGGATAATAAAGCCCAATAATGTCAAAAACAGTAGATAAGATAGCATGGAGCAATCAAAAATTATAGATACGTTGGAGATGTATCAAGCATCCCCAAGCTTAATTCCTGCTCGTCCTTGAGTAGGTAAATGATAAAACGGAATTTTTTGATGCGGAGTGCTACTTGGCATAATTTTAATGTAAATTTTCTTAATTGTGGTATGAATATTCAGATCCGAAAGATTCAAGATAAAAGTTCATATTGACATAAAAATGATAATACTTCAAGCATACTAACTAAGCAATTATGTCTTCTCAAAATAACATGGCCAAAGAAAGTTCATCCCTACAAAATCATATAGTTTAGTCATGTTTCATTTTCGTCACACAAGAACGCTCTCATCATGCACAACCCCGATGACAAGCCAAGCAATTGTTTCATACTTTAGTAATCTCAAACCTATAAACTTTCACGCAATATATGAGCACGAGCCATGGACATAACACTATGGGTGGAATAGAATATAATGGAGGGGGGTTATGTGGAGAAGGCAAAAAAGGAGAAAGTCTCACATCAACGAGGCTAATCAATGGGCTATGGAGATGCCCACCGATTGATGTGAATGCAAGCAGTAGGGATTGCCATGCGACAGATGCACTAGAGCTATAAATGTATGAAAGCTCAACAAAAGAAACTAGTGGGTGTGCATCCAACTTGCTTGATCATGAAGACCTAGGGCACTTGAGGAGGCCCATTGTTGGAATATACAAGCCAAGTTCTATAATGAAAAATTCCCACTAGTATATGAAAGTGATAACATGAGAGACTCTCTACTATGAAGATCATGGTGCTACTTTGAAGCACAAGTGCGGTAAAAGGATAGTAACATTGTCGCTTCTCTCTTTTTCTCTCATTTTTTTGGGCCTTCTCTTTTTTATGGCCTTTCTCTTTTTTGGGCCTTCTCTTTTTATGGCCTTTCTCTTTTTTTATTCCTCACTAGGGACAATGCTCTAATAATGATGATCATCACACTTCTATTTATTTACAACTCAATGATTACAACTCGATACTAGAACAAAGGTGACTCTATATGAATGCCTCCGGCGGTGTACCGGGATATGCAATGAACCAAGAGTGATGTGTATGAAAGAATTATGAATGGTGGCTTTGCCACAAATACTATGTCAACTACATGATCATGCTAAGCAAAATGACAATGATGAGTGTGTCATGATGAACGGAATGATGGAAAGTTGCATGGCAATATATCTCGGAATGGCTATGGAAATGCCGTAATAGGTAGGTATGGTGGTTGTTTTGACGAAGATGTAAGGAGGTTTATGTGTGAAAGAGCGTATCATATGACGGGGTTTGGATTCACCGGCGAAGTTTGCGCCAGCTCTCAATGTGAGAAAGGGCAATGCACGGTACCGAAGAGGCTAGCAAGGATGGAAGGGTGAGAGTGCGTATAATCCATGGACTCAAGATTAGTCATAAAGAACTCACATACTTATTGCAAAAATCTACAAGTAATCAAAAACCTCGGCACTACGCGCATGCTCCTAGGGGGATAGATTGGTACGAAAAGACCATCGCTCGTCCCCGACCGCCACTCATAAGGAAGACAATCAAATAACACCTCATGTTTCAAATTTGTTGCATAACGTTTACCATACGTGCATGCTACGGGACTTGCAAACTTCAACACAAGTATTTCACAACTACTCAACTAGCATGACTTTCATATTATTACCTCTGTATCTCAAAACAATCATCAAGCATCAAACTTTTCTTAGTATTCAACACACTCATAAGAAAGTTTTATTATTAATCTTGCATACCAAGCATATTAGGATTTTAAGAAAATTACCATGCTATTAAGACTCTCAAAATAATCTAAGTGAAGCATGAGAGATCAATAGTTTCTATAAAAAAAATCCACCACCGTGCTCTAAAAGATATAAGTGAAGCACTAGAGCAAAACTATAAAGCTCCAAAGATATAAGTGAAGCACATAGAGTATTCTATCAAATTTAAAATCATGTATGGATCTATCAAAAGGTGTGTACAGAAAGGATGATTGTGGTAGACTAACAAGCAATGACTCAAATCATAAAAGACGCTCCAAGCAAAACACATATCATGTGGTGAATAAAAATATAGCTCCAAGTAAAGTTACCGATAGAAGTAGACGAAAGAGGGGATGCCTTCCGGGGCATCCCCAAGCTTTGGCTTTTAGGTGTCCTTAGATTATATTGGGGGTGCCATGGGCATCCCCAAGTTTATGCTCTTGCCACTCCTTGTTCCATAATCCATCGAATATTTACCCAAAACTTGAAAACTTCACAACACAAAACTTAAAGTAGAAAATCTCGTGAGCTCCGTTAGCGAAAGAAAACAAAAGACCACTTCAAGGTACTGTAATGAACTAATTCTTTATTTACATGGGTGTTATACCTACTGTATTCCAACTTCTCTATGGATTATAAACTATTTTACTAGACATAGATTCATCAAAATAAGCAATCAACACACGAAAAAACAGAATCTGTCAAAAACAGAACAATCTGTAGTAATCTGTAGCTAGCGCAAGATCTGGAACCCCAAAAATTCTAAAATAAATTTCTGGACGTGAGGAATTTATCTATTAATCATCTGCAAAAATAATTAACTAAATAGCATTTCCAAATAAAAATGACAGAAGTTCTCGTCAGCGCTAAAGTTTCTGTTTTTTACAGCAAGTTCAACAAGACTTTCCCCAAGTCTTCCCAACGGTTCTACTTGGCACAAACACTAACTAAACACAAAAAACACAACCAAAACAGAGTCTAGATAATTTATTTATTACTAAACAGGAGCAAAAAGCAAGGAATAAAAATAAAATTGGGTTGCCTCCCAACAAGCGCTATCGTTTAACGCCCCTAGCTAGGCATAACAAGCAAGAATAGATCTAGGTTTTGCCATCTTTGGTAGGCAATCCATAAGTGGCTCTCATGATAGATTCATATGGTAATTTTATTTTCTTTCTAGGGAAGTGTTCCATGCCCTTTTTAATTGGAAATTTAAATCTAATATTCCCTTCCTTCATATCAATAATTGCACCAACCGTTCTAAGGAAGGGTCTACCAGGAATAATAGGGCAAGAAGGATTGCAATCTATATCAAGAACGATAAAATCTACGGGCACATAATTCCTATTTGCAACAATAAGAACATCATTAATTATTCCCATAGGTTTCTTAATAGTGGAATCCGCAAGATGCAAGTTTAGAGAGCAATCATCAAAATCACGGAAATCTAGTAAATCACACAAAGTTTTGGGAATAGTAGAGACACTAGCACCCAAATAACACAAAGCATAAAACTCATAATTTTTTATTTTAATTCTAATAGTTGGTTCCCACTCATCATAAAGTTTTCTAGGGATAGAAACTTCCAATTCAAGTTTTTCTTCATAAGATTGCATCAAGGCATCAACGATATGTTTAGTAAACGCTTTATTTTGACTATAAGCGTGAGGAGATTTTAGCACGGATTGCAACAAGGAAATACAATCAATCAAAGAGTAATTTTCATAGTTAAATTCCTTGAAATCGATAATAGTGGGTTTAGCAACATCTAGGGTTTTAATTTCTTCAATCCCACTCTTATCAAATTTAGCATCAAGATCAACAAATTCCGAATTCTTAGAACGCCTTCTAGGTAAAGGTGGATCATTTCAGTCCCATCATTATCAAGATTCGTATTGCAAAACAAAGATTTAATAGGGGACACATCAATAATTTTTAGATCTTCATCATTATTTTCATAGGAACTAGAAGAACACGCTTTTATAAAGGCATCTTTCTTAGCACGC